>NC_069132.1:51196457-51796457 GCF_026914265.1 Mya arenaria | reverse complement strand
AAAATTGGAATTTGATCAATTATCCCTTTAACAATTTTCTACCTATTTATACATGTTAATCATTTAATGACATTTACGATTTCTTTTGGTTCTTGAACAGTTTCCCATTTGAATTATATTGCCAACTGAAACAATTTTCGAAATATATTTTTTTACATCGTTTATTTAATGTAATTTAAGTCCAGAAAAATATCAACTCACCATATTTAGATTGTCATTTCATGTTCAACTTATCCAGTTGTGTTTATTAGTTAATGCAATTTTACTTAAAAGAACTTTCTTTACAAATTAATACATAATGGTACCAAGTTTAAATGCACTTCATGTTAAATGTTAAATGTACATTTGTATCCTTGTTAATTCTTAAGTAGTAAACTTAACAAACTTGACGCGGTGTATGCTTTGTAAATACCCGGTCAATGATTTAATATTCCATCATTGTGAACATTCAAACAGAATGAACAATTTGTAGACCCCAGATGAGATAGAATTGAATATTATTCTAAAACAAATACAACCATTTGGAGCAGTGGATTTATGTATCATTCTATTCAGGTTATTGTCCGATGTCTTAAGGTGTGCGTGCTATATTAAACATCAAATACAGAGAATTGCTTTTCGGTTTAAAAACTGGGCTGGGTAAATTATTTCTGTTTAAAGTTGTATTCATTTAAGGTCGTATTATCAAGGGCGTGCAAACAAAGAGTGTTGGGTATTCTACACAGATGCACGTGCAAATTGAAATTTATCATGTTGAATTTATTTTAGACACTTTTTCTATAATACATTGAATATACTATGCCACCATGGGCGGTTCCAGGAATAGACGTAAGAGGGGCGCAACTTAAATGCACAACCCTTTGGCTTTCTCCCTTCCGTCATAACCAAATTTTAAATGGATTCTTTTTGGTAGTGGGGTTTGGGGTTCAACCCCATTGAATTTTTCCCAATATGTAGTCAGAAATGGTGCATTTTCAGAGTAGGTAATTGTATATTTTTCTCTGAAATTAACAAAGAAATTAAACTAAATCAATGGATGGGGGTGCCGGGTACACCCCCCCCCCCCCCCACACACACACACACACACATTTCATCCGCTAGTGTGGTCCTGCCTTAAAACATGGTTCGGCTAAAGAAAGCATGTAGACACTATACTGTTTCAGATTTGCTACGTTACAACAAAAATTATGAGTCTAGTTATGCTTTATCTTCTGGAAATTAAACGTGTCTGCCTAATCAAATATTTAAAGATGCACTCTTTCACCGAGATAAGATTTACCACAATTAATAATATTGTTTTATATTCCAAAAATGATGAATAAATGCCGAAAACAATGGTTCTTATGAAGGATACCGATTTTAATTTGAAATAAATGAGCATAAAAAAGTATTTCTACCTTGAGAGAATATAGCACACCACAGTAAATCTTTTAGCATTCACCAATTATTTAATATTTTTGCGCTTTCTGTTTTTCAATGCACGGTTACAATCTTGTTATCAGTAATTATTTTTTTCCATAAATGCATTACTTAGTAAGTAGTTAAAGGTTTATAAGTCAAAATTGATGTTTGTCATACAAGTGTATGTATTGATTTTGAATAAGAGTGTCACTTTAATGATTTGCTCCATAATGCCGGGTTTAAAGATAACACAATCAAAGCAAATGCCAAAATTGGCGAATAAATAAAATGTATATAAAAGCATAAAGAAAAACTTTCAAGGGATTAGTTTATCTTTAGTACAAAAGGGAATAGCCAACAGCAACTTTAAGGATTATATTGATACACGGAAATAAAGAGATAACAGTCTTATATATCTCGTTTATAGGGGGATCTGTTTAAAATATCACATTTTTAAAATTGAACACGAAAAATAAATTCGGATAGCTTTGGACAAATCAAATAAAAGTCTACAGACAATACATTTCCTATATATTCTATAGACAACTGACCAATTTGGACGCGAAATAACACATTATGCCTTACGACCCCAACTTATATGACTGGTGTCCAAGCATGTTCGCTTGTTCCAAGACAAAAAAAAATAAAAAAAAGTTGTCAAAACGGTAAATCTGTGAGAGTGCAGCTTTAAAGTAAATTCAGTGCTGATTATGACGAAAAATATCCCATCTGTACATTTTCAAAGAACAAAAAGCTTGCGTCCAATAAATGAAATCGGTACAGGTTTAAAATGTTATTTTTCAACTCATAAAAATCGTTGAATGTTACAATAATAATTTGGGCGCAAGGAACCGAGAACTCCGAAAACTGGTACAGCTAAACCTAAACAGTTTTAAAGCTGCACTCTCACAGATTGAACGTTTTGACAACTTTTTAATTTTTTGTCTTGGAACGAGCCATTTTTTGTGAAAATCCATGGAAACCAGTTATAAAAGACTGCTGACAAAAAATTAGAACGCAGGTTTTTATATTTAAGTTAAAATATTAATGTTTTATGCATTTTTCTTAAACCGTTAGTTTAAGCCATAAAACATTAATTTTCGAACGGAAATAGGAAAATCTGCGATCTAATTTTTGTCAGCAATCTGATATCATTGGTTTGCAGATACCTACGCAAAAATTTGCCCTTTCCAAGGCAAAAAAAAAAGGAAAATAGTTGTAAAAATCTGGTAAATCTGTGAGAGTGCAGCTTTAAAGGAACTAGACATGACGGTCCCAAAACCGGCATATACATTACTACCTCAAAACAAGCTAAGAAGTGTCAACACGAGCTAGAATGTGGCCGAAAATATGATATGAAGCATATACACAACAATCAAGTCGTCCCACACGCCGTGGTGCCACGTTTTTATTGCGCGAATCGATTTTTCAAAGCACATTGCAAGTCACGTGATCGATTCAATCACTAACATGTCATCATTTTCAGCAGTATCTTAATCAGTATCATAATATCTTTCAAACGATTTCATCATCGATTTTAATCTGTCGGGATCTGTGTCTACGTTGTTTCACAGCATTTTTACGTATATTTAGCATGTGAAGGTCACATCATGAGTGTGATCAGTAGATACACAGACGTTAGTATCAAACTTACTGGGTACACTTACCCCAGTAAATTTTGAATTGGAAAACATATAAACATTTATATAAGTTTTTGTCAAATTTTCTTGCAAATGTATCACCTGGTGTAAATTCCCTTTAAATCAGTAATGCCTTGATTCCAATTACTATAAAAGTACCGCACAACACGCAAATCCTACAATTGAAAAATGTAAAATTTTAAAATCTGCCGTAAAAAGTCAACATACCTTCTTCATAAAATCGGGAATTTTGTACGGATTTTTCCATGTTTTCCGAACTCTTGCGCGAGGCATTTTTGTCCTGATGCAATAGAATATCAACTATCGCAGACAAAATGAATATATGTTATCTTAATGTATCAATGAAAACAACACACAAACTAAAACTGTTTTATTGTCAAATATTTAAAAAAAAATCAGATAGCGTGTGTCCTCAAAAATGAAAATGATATATTGTATACCGCAAGGATTTCGTCTTAATTCCTTGGGAATTTGGATTATCGTCGCATTTATAACATTATGTAACTCTTTTGAATATTATGTATTTTCAATTAATTTTGTTATTTGTAAAATATCGGAATTTTCGATTTATTGATGAACACGAAGATTTACGATTATAGCTGACTGGATAACAGATTAAAATAACGAAGAGAAGAGAGTAATGACATTGAAAACTGCAATGTATATAACAATAATATTTACTTAAGTTAAGATAAAAAGGTTAGAGCATGAACATACTTTTTTTCTCTTTTATTAAAGTGACAATCTTATTCAAAATCAATACATACATGTACACATGTATAACAAACATAATTTTTGAGTGATAAACCTTGATCTTCTTATTAAATAATGCATTTATGGTAAATAATAATTACTGATAACAAGACTGTACCCGTGCATTTAATAGCTGAAAACGCCCAACTATTAAATGACTGGTGTGTGCTAAAATATTTACAGTGATCAACTATCGTCTCATAAGGTAGAATATCGTGTGTTCTGCATCTTTCTTTCTAATTAAACACATAATCCTTCATAAGAACCACTGTTTTCGATATTAATTCAACCTTTTGGGTAAATTAAAACAATTGTATAAATTGCTGCACATCTTATTTGGGAGTAAGTGTGCATCTTTAAATATTCTATTTCCTACAATTTCTTATCTAAACCAGGTATTCGACAAGGACGGCAACGGCCAAATATCAGCGGCGGAGTTACGTCACGTGATGGCTAATCTCGGGGAGAAACTCACGGACGAGGAGGTGGACGAGATGATAAAAGAGGCGGACATGGACGGTGATGGCCAGGTCAACTATGAAGGTGGGTGGAACTTCATGCGTTCGTTTATAAATAGAACGTGTTTTTGCTTTGATTTATTATTCAACCAGGTACACTTATATATCCATTTTGTTCAAAACATTGGTAATGTTCTTGGTCCCTTTCTCATAGTGTTGTAACTGCATAGACGGAGATCGATAGATTCAGTTTCTTACCAGTTCTTATAGTTCTTTATCATTTAGTTATGGATACATATAAACATGTATGATTTAATGTACATGTATACATTTAAACACCGTTAATCAGAAGTCGTCGGGACCCTGATAAAAAGTTCAGAATAACGATATTTCGGATTAATGCACCAGTCAATTGTAACCCCCCCGCCCCCAACACACACACACATCCGGTCCAGGGGTAAACCGAGAATCTTTTAGCAAAAAAAGATCGGTATTTCTAAATACATATATTTTGCAATGAAAAGAAGAACATGACTTGGTTATTTGTACAAACTTACGCTTTATTTTACTTTCTAAAATGCATTTAATGTTACACACGCTAAATGTTAATGCCACACTTCGTTTTCCTCTGAAAATGTTATACTTGTATTACCATCCTGTTTGTTAACTTTATAAAAAAAATAAGTTTTTTTATGCGAAATAAACTACTATTGTAAAAAAATAGTATTGTATAAATTGTTGCACATCTTATTTGGGAGTAAGAGTGAATCTTTTAGCAAAAAAGATTAGAACATGGAAAAAAAAATCTGTTTTTATTAATAGTTTATAAATTTCATTTATGACCACAAATTGACTACTCAATATAATTATAACTCATTATTCTATTTTAGATATGCGACCTATAAATAAGCTAGTTATTATTCAGAATAAAGTTAAATATTGATGCCTTGTTACCCAGTATATTTTGGTACACATTGAAAGGACATTGCTTGCTGATTGCCAATTTGATAAATAAATGACCAAAAATAACATTATTTTATTACAGTTGGTAAATTAGTTCTTTATTACAAATCGAACGAAATAACAATTTTCAGAAAAGCTTAGGTGTGACATGTTTTAGAAAAAAAAACTTCAGTGATTTTATACGGGTGTCTTACCGGGTATTTACAAAAACATTTCAATTGTTGCCAAAAAAGCACGAGGTCAACTTGCATCCCATATTCACATATTTTTGTGTATCGGACTCCTAAAATCGGCAGTCGGAACAACTCGGCCATTTTCCTTCGAAAACAACCTCGGGTCAATGCCAGTGCATTAGTTAAAGTAGTTTAAGTAGTTCGAAATATTCATAACAATAATAATGATTAGATGTAGTGTTTAAACATATCAGTATTATTACTTTGTCAAAAATGATTAACAGGGAAATGTTTTATTGCATAAATCATTAAAATTCCTAAAATCCTTAGGCTTAACAGCTTAATTGAAATTACTACGCGGTCTTCTTTCATCGTTGTCTTTGATGCAAAGAATTCTGACATTGTAAGTCCATATCAGAGGTTGTTTTCGATGGGAAAAGGCCGATGTGTTGCGATTAATGAAATAAGCTAATAGTTCAACGTGCACAAAAGATAAATGCAATGCCTAAATAAACAAACAACATGTTCGATTACAACTTGCCAAACTACACTAGGAGTTCTGACGGCTTAATCGATAAGAAACATCAAAGACATACTTTCGTATATACGTATATTATACATATAAAACTTTGCATTATAAAATAATTATGAGGTTTTTATTTTATTTTGGTAATTCTTACATAATTTTAGTCGTTTATCATTCAAGGACACTTAAAAGCCTATTAAAGTGATACTCCGATTTAAAATCAATATATACACATGTATAACAATCATACATATTGAGTGATAACCTTTAACTACTTACTAAATAATGCATTTATGGAAAATATTAATTACTGATAACAAGACTGTAGCCGTGTATATAATAGCTGAAAACGCACAAAGATTAAATGACTGGTGGGTCTTAAAAGATTTACAGTGATCAACTATTGTCTCATAAAGTGGAAATGCCATGTTTTCTGCACATTTCTTTCAAATTAAACACAGTATCCTTGTGAGAACCATTGTTTTCGATATTTATTCATCCTTTTAGGTAAAATTAAACAATTGTATTAATTGTGGTACTTATAATGATACTTATTATGTAGGAGTAAGAGTGAATCTTAGATAAAAGTTTAAAAAAATAAATAACAAATAAATGATGGTCATTGGTCATCTTGACCTAATTGACCATATCAGATATGTGCCATGTAAGAAAAAGGCTTCATCGTCGTTTTTATGTACACAGCTTTTCTCATTAACCAATTCTCTTCGAAAACTTCTATTTTCCCGAGAGCCATGTGATGAATTCTGCAAAAGAAAAGTACAAGTTGGCTAGATTTCATCGAAAAAGTTATTTGTGTGATGGTGGAAGAGTTATGGAAGAGTTTTTCGTATAGACGATTCCAACAATAAAATTACTTGAGTAATTATGGAAGAGTTATGGAAGCGTATGTCGTAAAGACTGACAATTTCAACGAAAAGTATATTTGTGTGATTATGGAAGAGGTATGGAAGCGAATGTCGTATAGACTGACGATTTCAACGAAAAGGATATTTGAGTGATTATGAAAGAGTTATAGAAGCGAATGTCGTATAGACTGACGATTTCAACGAAAAGGATATTTGAGTGATTATGAAAGAGTTATAGAAGCGAATGTCGTATAGACTGACGATTTCAACGAAAAGGATATTTGTGTGATTATGAAAGAGTTATAGAAGCGAATGTCGTATAGACTGACGATTTCAACGAAAAGGATATTTGTGTGATTATGGAAGAGTTATTGAAGCGAATGTCGTATAGACTGACGATTTCAACGAAAAGGATATTTGTGTGATTATGGAAGAGTTAAAGAAGCGAATGTCGTATAGACTGACAATTTCAACGAAAAGGATATTTGTGTGATTATGAAAGAGTTATAGAAGCAAATGTCGTATAGACTGACGATTTCAACGAAAAGGATATTTGTGTGATTATGGAAGAGTTATAGAAGCGAATGTCGTATAGACTGACGATTTCAACGAAAAGGATATTTGTGTGATTATTGAAGAGTTATGGAAGCGTATGTCGTATAGACTGACAATTTCAACGAAAAGTATATTTGAGTGATTATGGAAGAGTTATGGAAACGTATGTCGTATAGTCTGACAAATTCAACGAAAAGGATATTTGTGTGATTATGGAAGCGTTTGTCGTAAAGACTGATAATTTCAACGAAAATGATATTAGTGTGAGTATTGAAGAGTTATGGAAGCGTTTGTCGTAAAGACTGATAATTTCAACGAAAAGAATATTTGTGTGATTCTGGAAGCGTATGTCGTATAGACTGACAATTTCAACGTATTAAAAGGATATTTTTGTGATTATTGAAGAGTTGTGGAAGCGTATGTCGTGTAGACCGACAATTTCAACGAAAAGAATATTTGTGTGATTGTGGAAGCGTATGTCGTATAGACTGACGATTCCAACGAAAGGGATATTTTTGTGATTTTGGAAGAGTTATGGAAGCGTATGTCGTATAGACTGACGATTCCAACGAAAAAGATAGTTTTGTGATAATGGAAGAGTTGTGGAAGCGTATGTCGTATAGACTGACGATTAACGAAAAGGATATTTGTGTGATTATGGATGAATTATTGAAGCGTATGTCGTAAAGACTGGCGATTAACGAAAATGATAGTTTTGTGATAATGGAAGAGTTGTGGAAGCGAATGTCGTATAGACAGGCGATGTGATCATGTAGTCTTGTTGGCTAGTTTTATGTCGACTTGCGAGTTATAGCACGCCATGTCGCAATAATCATATCGACATCTCTAGTAAATATGAGAACAAGTTAACATTAGTATTGCGACAAGTCGTTATTATTATGACATGTCTTGTGATAACTCACAGGTCGAAGATAAACAAGTCTACATGACCACATTTTCTGAGTATACAATATGCTCCTCCATAGTGTGTCAATGTCTTTAGAATTGAAAGCATAATAATATTTTTTTTAATGATAAATATTATCAAAAGATGCAATTTCATAATTTACCGCTGAGTTAAACAACAGTTTTTATTAAATCCATTAAACACAATTATTATTATTATAAAGATGCGGTTAAAATGTAATCATCTTAAAATGTTATTAAAGGCCTAATTTAAGGAATGTTTGGCATGATAATCCCCTGCTTTGCATCTCCTGCTAATTGCACTGGTGCAACAGTAGATGCCAATTTCCTGTGTATTCGTTTCTTGGATTAGGGCCATTTAGGGACCATTTTTATAATGAAACCCCTGAAACTGCACAGCAGGATACTCAGATTTGAGATCTGATAAATTAGGCAATTAGATTAAGATCAATAATAAACAGACGTTGTGTATAATACACGGTTGTTGTTTTTTGTTGTTGTTGTGGTTTTTTTTGTTGGTTTTTTTGGGGGGGGGGGTCACTTATAGAAGGATTAAACTAGGCCTGAATATGTTAACTTATTTAAAATTTTCAAAATAAAAACCCAATTCAGATGCTATACCGTTGTATGCTAAGAATCCGGTATTGTTTGGGTCAGCGTCTTTGACCATGTCTTCAATTTCCTGCTCTGTGACCGCAGCACGAATATTCTCCATTATGTACCGAAAGTCCGAAACAGAAACCTGGTAAAATTATCATAATAAGATTGGAAAGCAATTAATCAGTGATAGAATTGTAGTGTACGCTAAATATCTACTTAACAGATAACATACTGTTTCAAGTACGGATTTTGATCCAGCTTACAGTCAGAGATGGATCCTATACACACGTGTGTTGTCTGTCCATTTTACCAATTCTAAACAGTCTTTAGCAAAAGCAAGGTTCTAAATAACACTTAAAATTACATAATACATATGATTGTACTTATAATTTTAAATATCCAATACGTTCCAGTGTTTCTTTTGATTGTTAAATCCAATTATCTTTTATTGGAATATACTTGTACGTTATACATTTATATACAATATTCAGTTAAGAACAGAGGTCTAACCTGTCCATTCCCCTCCTTGTCGAAGACCTGGAAGGCAATCCTCAGCGATTCCTCGCCCTCATATTCTTTCAGCTTCTTCGCCATTATGGATGTGAAGTCTGGGAATGTTATCTCTCCGATACCTTTAAACAAATACAGGCCAATGGTTCAAGTGCACATATAAGCGGATAAAAATACAAATTATGCAGTTGTTGCCAGATATATGAACAACAACAACAACCAACAACAACAACAACAACAGCAGCAGCGATAAAATTATCAAAAACATGTGTTTCACGACAGTCATGAACATCTAAAATCTATAAGCAAAGCCTTGCTTTCTCTTGAGATTATTTCTTGATACCAGTGCACACCAATGTTGCTTAACACTTGAAGCTTGAAAAAAGACAAAGGAACAATTTGAATTACAAACACACACAAAAAAATCATTAATTCTTAAAGTGGTGTAGAAGCCAGTAGGTGCCCCCCCCCCCCCACACTAAAATCGCCTTAGTTTACTTTTTATTTAATTATAAGAGAAGAAAAGTAATAAAATACGCCCAAAATGCACCATTTCGACTAGAAATTTTCGTGGGGGGGGGGGGGCCAACCCCCCTGCCAACACTTTATTAAACCAAATAGATTTCTGAGGGAGGGGCGGGAGTAAAAATGGTACGCCCATAAGAAACGCCCCCTCTAACGTCGAATCCTGGATCCACCCCTGGAAGCCGTCCAAGACAGCTTTAATCCAGGAGATGCAGACTTGCATATAAAGCATCACCGCCCAATATGTAGGTTAGTCAAACCCAACCGGTTCAGGTTCCAGATACCCATCATTCTACAGTCGAAACCCGTTGGTTCGAAATCCCTTGGCTCGAATTCCTCGTTGGCTCGAACTAAATGTAAAGGACCGATTTCTTTCTACTGATGGTAATTATTCCCGCTTGGTTCAAATTTTTCGAGGGTCGATGTATTTTCGCCGGTTCCTGGGAGTTCGAGCAAACGAGGTTTGATTGTACATACAACTCTTATCAACAACCCACCATCGGTGTCAACCTCGTTGAGCATGTCCGTGATCTCGTTGTCGGTGGGGCTGTACCCCATGGCCCTCATAACGGCGCCAAGCTCCCGGCTGCTGATGGACCCATCTCCGTCACGATCATACAGCCCGAACGCCCGCTTACAGTCTACAGATGGGAGAAATATCAACCGTTTACACTACCATTATACATGTTATTATTATTTATATGTATTATGTAGGTCTAGACAAAGGTAAAGTTCAGATTCTCAGGCGCATATAAAGTTTCAATACAATACATGAAGTAGTTGCAGAGTTATTGAATTATACTGAGTGCTTGTCTTATTAAAGTACATGTAATATAACAAATACGTGTCCGAATGCATGTTTTAATTACAAATACGTATAAGAGAGCATGTCTTATAACAAAAACGTATAGGAGAGCATGTTTTATAACAAAAACGTATAAGAGAGCATGTCTTATAACAAAAACGTATCCGAGTGCATGTTTTAATAACAAATACAAATTATCTAGAGTGCATTTCTTATAACAAATACGTATCAGAATGCATGTTTTAATAACAAATACGAATTAAAGTGCATGTCGTATAACAAATAAGTATCAGAGTGCATGTTTGAATAACAAAAATACGAATTATCTAGAGTGCATGCTTATAACAAACACGTATCAGAATGCATGTTTTAATAATGAATACGAATTAGAGTGCATGTCGTATAACAAATACGTATTAGAGTGCATGTGTTAATAACAATTACGTATCAGAGTGCATGTCTTATAACAAATACGTATTAGAGTGCATGTCTTATAACAAATATGTATCATAATGCATGTTTTAATAATGAATACGAATTAGAGTGCATGTCTTATAACAAATGCGTATCAGAGTGCATGTTTTAATAACAAATACGAATTTTCTAGAGTGCATGTCTTATAACAAATACGTATAAGAGTGTATGGTTTAAAACAAAAACGTATTACAGTGCATGTCTTATTACAAATACGTATCAGAGTGCATGTCTTATAACAAAAACGTATAAGAGTGCATGGTTTAAAACAAAAACGAATTACAGTGCATGTCTTAAAACAAATATGTATCAGAGTGCATGTTTTAATTACAAATACATATAAGAGTGGATGTCTTATAACAAATACGTATCAGAGTGCATGTTTTAAAACAAAAACGTATCAGAATGCATGTTTTAATGACGAATACGAATTATCTAGAATGCATGTCTTATAACAAATTCGTATCAGAGTGCATGTTTTTATAACGAATACGAATTAGAGTGCATTTCTTATAACAAATACGTATCAGAATGCATGTTTTAATAACAAATACGAATTAAAGTGCATGTCGTATAACAAATAAGTATCAGAGTGCATGTTTGAATAACAAAAATACGAATTATCTAGAGTGCATGCTTATAACAAACACGTATCAGAATGCATGTTTTAATAATGAATACGAATTAGAGTGCATGTCGTATAACAAATACGTATTAGAGTGCATGTGTTAATAACAATTACGTATCAGAGTGCATGTCTTATAACAAATACGTATTAGAGTGCATGTCTTATAACAAATATGTATCATAATGCATGTTTTAATAATGAATACGAATTAGAGTGCATGTCTTATAACAAATGCGTATCAGAGTGCATGTTTTAATAACAAATACGAATTTTCTAGAGTGCATGTCTTATAACAAATACGTATAAGAGTGTATGGTTTAAAACAAAAACGTATTACAGTGCATGTCTTATTACAAATACGTATCAGAGTGCATGTCTTATAACAAAAACGTATAAGAGTGCATGGTTTAAAACAAAAACGAATTACAGTGCATGTCTTATAACAAATATGTATCAGAGTGCATGTTTTAATTACAAATACATATAAGAGTGGATGTATTATAACAAATACGTATCAGAGTGCATGTTTTAAAACAAAAACGTATCAGAATGCATGTTTTAATGACGAATACGAATTATCTAGAATGCATGTCTTATAACAAATTCGTATCAGAGTGCATGTTTTTATAACGAATACGAATTAGAGTGCATGTCTTATAACAAATACGTTTCAGAATGCATGTTTTAATAACGAATACGAATTATCTAGAATGCATGTCTTATAACAAATTCGTATCAGAGTGCATGTTTTAATAACGAATACGAATTAGAGTGCATGTCTTATAACAAATACGTTTCAGAATGCATGTTTTAATAACGAATACGAATTAGAGTGCATGTTGTATAACAAATGCGTATCAGATTGCATGTTTTAATAACGAACACGAATTAGAGTGCATGTCGTATAACAAATACGTATTAGAGTGCATGTGTTAATAACAATTACGTATCAGAGTGCATGTCTTATAACAAACACGTATTAGAGTGCATGTCTTATAACAAATACGTATTAGAGTGCATGTCATATAACAAATACGTATTAGAGTGCATGTCATATAACAAATACGTATTAGAGTTCATGTCATATAACAAATACGTATTAGAGTGCATGTCTTATAACAAATACGTATTAGAGTTCATGTCAAATAACAAATACGTATAAGAGTGCATGTCTTATAACAAATACGTATTAGAGTTCATGTCATATAACAAATACGTATTAGAGTGCATGTCTTATAACAAATACGTATTAGAGTGCATGTCAAATAACAAATTCGAATTAGAGTGCATGTCTTATAACAAATACGTATTAGAGTGCATGTCTTATAACAAATACGTATTAGAGTTCATGTCATATAACAAATACGTATTAGAGTTCATGTCAAATAACAAATACGTATTAGAGTGCATGTCAAATAACAAATACGTTTAAGAGTGCATGTCTTATAACAAATACGTATTAGAGTTCATGTCATATAACAAATATGTATTAGAGTTCATGTCAAATAACAAATACGTATAAGAGTGCATGTCTTATAACGAATACGTTTTAGAGTGCATGTCTTATAACAAATACGTATTAGAGTGCATGTCTTATAACAAAACGTATTAGAGTCCATGTCATATAACAAATACGTATTAGAGTCCATGTCTTATAACAAATACGTATTAGAATACATGTCTTATAACAAATACGTTTTAGAGTGCATGTCTTATAACAAATTCGAATTAGAGTACATGTCTGATAACAAATACGTTTTAGAGTGCATGTCTTATAACAAATTCGAATTAGAGTACATGTCTGATAACAAATACGTGTTAGAGTCCATGTCTTATAACAAATACGTTTTAGAGTCAATGTCTTATAACAAATACGTATTAGAGTGCATGTCTTATAACAAATACGTTTTAGAGTGCATGTCTTATAACAAATTCGAATTAGAGTGCATATCATATAACAAATTCGAATGGCTTGATTAATTACTTCATTTTATCGTTTTCGTGTATACCAAATATGTCGTTTCATGGACAAACGTTAACTCGTATCAAAAACTCAACTTTTAATGACATACATCAATGATTGAATTATAAAGCATATATTTCGTATAAAATTATTTTCACAATTCAGCATCAGTTTTTAACTTCTAAGCAAGTGTTCAATATTTATTTATAATCAAGGAATATTTCATGCTTGTGATTTAATCTATAAAAAGTGAACAAAAGTATAGTAAAAACAAAACAAAAAATGTGCATACATTATGCACATTCATTTCGAGACAGTGGTGTACCTTACAATTCAAAAGTCTTGACGTCATAAAAATGTCAAAATTTCATATTACGAAGAATGAGTTATTAACTTTTGATAGCAGGCACGTAGCTGCCTTAACGCGAGGACGCGGCTGAATCCACATGATTCTGACACAAAAAAGTCAGCCAAATTTGACTTACTTATTGCGTACTTAACTACAAGAACCTAAAACTGTCCATTTTTCAGTACTAAATAAAACACCTCAGAACGCCGAGAATGCAAAAGATTGCACCATGTTTTTTTTCAAAATTTTCCGAGGGGGACATGCCCCCTAAACCCCCTAGCACAATTATAAATCCATATGAATATAGGGCTATCTACGCCCCTGGCATGCCTGGATAGCATTTTTTCACAGAAAAGAGCCAACTTGTGAATTGTTGCCCTATCTTTGCTATTCATAAGTTCTTCAAGTGTGTAAGTATTTGAATGAGTAATGTTATACATGTAGTATTATATGTATTTCTCCATATGTTTGTTAGTATTTAAATGCGTAATGTAAAAGTATTATATTTATTTCTTGCTATCATAGCTGTATGTGTCACTCACCCAGAAGTTCTTCATCAGTAAGTTGTTCTCCCTAAAATAGAAATTTTATTATACAGTCGAACCCCGTTCGCTCGAACTCATAGGGACCTGCGAAAATACCTCGAGCCTCGGAAAATTCGAGCCAAGCGGGAACGTTTACCTTCAGTTAAAAAAAACGGTTCTGTACAAGCTCGAGCAAACGAGGATTTCGAGCCAAGCGATTTCGAGCCAACGGGGTTCGACTGTAATTCAAATATGTTGCTCCGTATTCTTATTAGTAGTATCCTTAACATTTTTCATATACCGTCACCTTTGTGCAAGAACTCAACATCTGCTTCATTTTCTATATGCAGTTGTTGAGTTATTGCACTAAGGTGGCGATACAATGTATTCCATTACAATTATTTATTATTTTAGAAAATATATATCGTATTTACTTATAATAGATTCATGTACATTCAGCCATGTAGACTTCTTTTAGTTTATGTCGACTAAACAAGATATAATGCGAAACGTCGTCAAAAGTATGTCGACTGTTTCACTTATTAACTGGATATGTCCACTATCGTTTTGTGGACAAAACACGTTATGTATGCTTCAAATACAAGGAACTTAACATCATGATTTATCTTTTACAAAGTCAACATTTTCATTTTAATAAGTGAACAAGTCGACACTAAAAATATCGTAAATTATTGAGTATTAATTCGTCAAGTCGACAAAAAAGTAGACATAAATATCTGATAAAATAGTGCCTTATAACTCGTCGACATCAAACAAGTCGACAATATCAGTTCGTCAGTATATGCCTCCATACCGTATGTATAAAAATAAATATATTTACCATTTTACGACATAAGCCTCTCCAAACACTAATCAAAATATTTAATACTATCTTTGCTACATATTTGTTTTTGTTTAATAAATGAGGTGGTCTGAGTGTATATACTTAAAGCATTTGTTGATTAAAAGATCAATGTTGATGGTTATACGATCTACCTTATCGGAGTAGCTCCGTGATTACAAATGGGCTATTAAGGTCCATGTTATGCAGACATTAAAGCACTATTGTTCCAACTTCTACCATTAAAAGAGAGCAGTGCGGTTAGTTTGTTTAAGAGTCTATTTGATGCAGGTGTAAACCCCCTCCCCTTGAATAGCATGGACTCCTTAATTTTCTACCATATAATGTTTGAGTCTGCGTACCGAATAATGCCAAACTGCGTACCGCGTACCCACATCTTAAAGGCGGAGTATACAGTCGAACCTCGTTGGCTCGAACTCCCGACCGGGACCGACGAAAATACCTCGAGCCTCGGAAAATTCGAGCCAAGCGGGAATGCTTACCTTCATTTTATAGAAATCGGCCCTTCACATCCAGTTCGAGCCAAAGAGGCATTCGAGCCAAGCGAGTTCGACCCAACGGGAGCAGATTGTGGTTGACTCTTAGATTAATAGGTTATATTGAACCAATTAAATAATTTGTTATGATCTGGTACAACTGTATCGAACTGGCCGAACACCGTCTTTATTATTCATTGCAATAATACATTTATATACATATTTTAGATTAAACCTGGTGATAAGAATGATACCAATATCAAATACATAATAATAAGAGGTTAATATACGGCGCCGGTGTGCCGTCTGTCCATAATGGCACACCTGGTCCGTAATGGCCCGAGGGCTTTAGCGGCGCCGTATATTAAACTTTTTATTGCATTTTTTTTTCATGTTATAAGAAAAACAAAACATTTCCTTTACTCTTCTATAAGTATTCATTGATTGTTTAATTGGACACTTATCAACTATCGCACCGATTGACCTATGACGTAGCTATTATTCAATTAATTGGTATTCTAATGGTACGAGGATTTGTATAGGTTATCAACCACAAATCAATCTGAAGATTTACGAAAACTAGCTAATTATGTATACAATCTCCTTTTGAACATTAATAATTACTATTAAGGGGAAGTAATCATGAGTTGTTATTTACACGTTGCTTGTATCGATTAATTACCCTGACACAACTCATGCCTTTCTTGTATGTTATGTATTTTAGGCCAGTGGCCTTTAATTACTCAAACAAGAGGCCCAAAAGGGCCTATGCTCTACTGGCATGGCTTTTGTGGTCATATCAATCCAGAGCATGTATGTATGGGTAAAAGGCAACAGACATATAGTTTATGTTTTGTGTTTGGGTTACCTGAAAACGTAGCACGTTCAACATCTGAGCCCAGAAAGTATTGTAAGCAGATTAGTTGCATAAACTATTTTAATATGTGCCAAGTAAAAGTCATCTGACAAAAAAAATGCTTTCAAAACTGTACTCATAGTAAAATTTTCTGTAGTTTTAAAAGTTAAAAATAGTTGATCAAAAGGTCAAAGTCAAGGGCATCCTAGGACAACATTGATCAATTTGAACAAACATTCACAATCAATTGTGCTGAGATGGATGCACGAACACACAAAAAGATTTTCAAACCTTTCCAGATTTATGTTTACCAAACCTGTGAACCCTGGGTGTGGCCAGTAATGACACCAGGCGCATAACTTAAACATTCACAACCAATTTTGTTAAGATGAATGCGCAAACTACAGAACTTAAAGCTAAAAAATGGCCTTTGGGCTTTCAACAAGAACAAGGCAGAGTAATTCACAAAATCAACTGCAGAAGCAAAAAGCAAATTTTCTCTCAAAATCCTAGACTTGCAAATTGTCTCCCTTAACTCTAGACTTGAATTAACATATACATATATATATATAACTTGGCTAAAAATAGAATTCGCTCATGCAGACCTGGCTAAAAATAGAAAGCATTTCTTTAAAACTTTCATGGCCCATAATCTAGGCATTCATGGGCGGATCTTGCTGGTTTTCGAAAGGAACCAAGCTTTAATGGATATCTAGATACTGTACAAGTTTCATCGAGATATAATCAAAACTGAAGACTGTATCGTGTTCACAACCAATTGTTTACACAATAGCATTTTTATACTATCAAGGGCCATAATCTAGGCATGCATGGGCGGATCTGGCTGGTTTTCGAAAGGAACCGAGCTCTAATGGATATCTAGATACTGTACAAGTTTCATCGAGATACAATCAAAACTGAAGACTGTATCGTGTTCACAAGCAATTGTTTACAGACGCACGGACGCACGACCGCACGGACGCACGGACGCACGGATGCACATACTACGTACACATTACCATCGCATAAGCTCTTCTGGCCTTTGGCCAGTAGAGCTAAAAGCTGTTGTCTTGACTTGACTTGAAAAGTAAGGTGTTTTATGCACTTATATTAATATAAAGCATACTAATATTAAGAACATGAACTCCTTATATCGTCTCAATATGGTGAACATTTGTGGAGAGTTATGTTAAAATCCTTCCAGCCGTTCAAAAATTATGGACCAGATACAATTTGTGATGGACAGACAAACAGACAGATAACTCAAGCATAAACAATGTCTCCCCATTTATTGGGGAAGGCATGATCAACAAGTAAATCCAGCAACCTATGTAGTGTTTATCAGTTCATGTTAACAACTATAGGCCTCCATTCAGCTATTTCAAAATCCTTTAAGTAGTTCAAGAGATCTGGAGCGGACACAAATAATTCTCATATTAAATTCATGTGTGACCTTGACCTTGACCTTGAACCAAGCAGGTTATAACATGCACTCTGCACATCGTCTTACTATGGTGAACATTTATGGCAGGTAATTTAAAACCCCTTCAAGGGGTTCAAGATATATGGATACAAATTGTAGTCATATGACCTTTGACCTCTAAGTATGACCTTGACCTTGAACCGAGCTTGCTGTAACATGTGCTTTGCACATTGTCTCAATATGGTAAACATTTGTGGCAAGTTATTTCAAAATCCTTCAAGCGGTTCAATACTATGATTATGGAGCGGCCACTATTTGTGACGGACCGACAGACAGACGGACGGACAACTCCAGCAAACCCAATTTGTTTCCCCATTTATGGCTGGAGACATTATAAGACACTTACTCAGAAGTTTTCCATAAGTTATACTTCATGAAGATGAACAGTGCTTTTCGAAAAAACTCAGTTAATCTTGAAGGTACAAACATGACAAAAGCAACTAACAACATTCTAGAATTTTATTAAAAATAAATCATAACAGGATATCAAAAGTGCACTGTAATGCTAAAAATTATCATGTATCTGTTCAAAACATGAAGTTATGAGCAACCAATATATGAGTGTAATATGCCATGGTAATACTAGATTGTACACTGAGTGAACCCTAGACTGATACAGCAATTACCCAGACAGTCAGACTTTCATAAAACAAGGGCATCCATTCATCTGGGAACCTACAATTTTGTACCTGTTTTATGAATTTAATACAGTGCAATACTACAGTTGAATAGACAAAGTTATTCCTCTGTCTTCTATGCTATGCAGGCAACACAAAAATAACTAAGGTGAAATGAAATTCATGAAAAACATTCATACATGTGTCCACATACTTAAACAAGTACAAATAATACATAATGCATATTGCAAAGCCAACATTTTTAGATCTCACCTTGGAGGAATGAAACATAAAAACCTTTATCCCTGATTTTACTATTCAACGATTTATTTGCTTTAAGAATTATTTTGGCATTCATGTAACCTACACACTTGATAAACAACATATTATAAAATAGAAATAAATTAACGTTCATCATTTAAATAATACCATGCACAAGGTACTACATGAATGATACATTTCTATGTGCACCATGGCGAGCAGAAATAGGCCTTATAGTGTTTTATTTAAATTTTCTGATATTCTAAACATTAAAATTACATGAAAACTACAAATGAGCATAAACACACAAGAACAGTAATGTGTTCTGTAGAGCACTGCCATTCTGTGTTCAGTCACTAGAAAATCGACCTATGACATCATATTCCCGATGATATCATACTTTATGCTTGTCATTTTAACTTCAAATAAAATTTATTAACAAATATTTTGACATACAGTCACAACTCGCTATGTTGAGGTCATAGGGACCCCAAGAAATATTTCGATATAACTTAACATTCATTATAACCGAAAAACAAAAAGTGCATAACTAAGCCTAACACTTTTGAAAAAGTTTGACATTTTCAAAACATCGAGATAACAGAGTGCATCAACAACATATCAATATTCATTTATTTTAAATTCACAGCATATCACTTTGAGGTTCATGCCAATTAAACATGCCTTGTAATTTATAAAATGACTATTTCTAACATTGCTATGTCTATTTAATAACCTCACAAGGAATGCATCAATAACAAAATAATATTCATTCATTTTAAATACACTGATATATATACCCTTTGTGGTTGATGCCTATCAAACACAACTTGTAATTTATAAAATGACTATTTTTGTACTGCTTCTACAATACCTTTCACTTCACTTGGATGCAACAATAAATTAATATTCATTTATTTTAACTACCCTGAATATACACCCTTTGTAGCTGATGCCATTAAACAGAACTTGTAATTTATAAAATGACTATTTTTTGTATTGTTTCTACAATATGTCTAACTTCAATATTACAATTTCCCATAAACATTCATACAATGATTTTTTTTCTATATTGCTTCTACAATATGTCTAACATCACTTTTTTAACTCCCATACACTTTCTCCATAAGTGCATGATTTTGACTGCTCAATTCCCCCAGAGTTCTTTGTGCCTCTCTCAGCTCAGCTTCAAGCGTTGCCACATTGAGACTCAAATGTAATACCTCATTGCTAATATTCTCAAACTCTAACTTTTTATCCGACTCCTTCCGTTCATTGGATTTTGATGAGTAATAATACTCTGCATAAAGTAATAACACTGCTACGGAATATACAGTGAATTCTCCAATCAGCTCAGCGCCAAGTTCAACAGCTCTTTCACTGTTCATAGGTTGAATATCCTTTTTTAATGGACCACTTTTAAACCCAAGAAGCTTTGTCCTCATCTGGATGTCCCACCGATGATAAACTAAAATGGAGCAAAAGGAACAGGTATGAATAAGGCCTAAAAAAAAATTGTTTGGTTAGGGTTACATCCTTAAAAAAAATAGGTAGGGTAGATAGCCTTTTTTTTTTTTTTTTTTTTATTAGGTTTTATATAAGGATATAATTTTCATCATTGGAGAATGGTGTTAAAGTTATATCCTGTATTAGCATATAAGGTTTTAAACTAGTCATTCTAAAATGCCGTTCAGGCTTTTTTTTTTAATGATGGTTAGTCCAGGCTAACCATCATTAAAAAAAAGAGCCTGGACGGCATTTTAGAATGACTAGGTTTTAAACTACACATTGAAAAGCAATTAAAAAAAAAGATTTTTTTTTTTTTTTTTTTTTCATTTTTTTTTCAAACTGACTATAAAAACGGTAGGTAGGGTCGGGTAATCCGAACCAAATGTATTTTTTTTTTTAGGCCTGACATGAAATACAAGTATATTGATCAAAACAATGATGACATTTACAGCCTTACATTTGTGTAAATCAACTGCTTTAATGTTACTTTTTAAAACCTGAGAAGATTCTTAATTGTCTCAGATTGACTGTCATTACTAAAATATCTTTGATAAATGTGTTTAAATGGGGGTGGATCCAGATTTGGCCACTTAAGGGTGTCCAGAACCAAATAATTTATGTCTTAAGTTTTGGGGTCCTACTTCATAAATATTTGACTATTTTTAATCTGAAATGAAAAGTGAAACCACTGCCTTCTAAAACTGATAAGGTTACAGAAACTTTACACTCACACAATTTGAGGACATGAAAAAGAGTCAAAACTTAACAAAATAGATATCTTTGTTACAGGTAATAAAAACAAAACAGTATATTGGTAAAGCTTACCGTTTGCTGGTGCTGAACATATTTTCCTGAATGCTGGTGAAGTTTTGGCACGGTGTTTCACTGCATTAGTTAAAGGTTTGCTTAACTGTTTGGCAATAAGAGTAACTAATTTTATGATAGGAAACGGCATCACTACTTATAACCAGCTGACAGTCCGTAAATTTGAGATTTTCGGTTTGTTTAGGAGAAATTATTTTTTGACATTTCGTCAGTCCTTCAAATCGTTTCTAAGAGTAGCCTCCCCGTGGATACTCTTTTAAATGAATCCCGTACCGTTTTCGTACCGCGCCGACTAGAAAGTTAAATGCATAATTATAGTAATGATAATATAATAATAATAATAATAATAATAATTTATTTAAAGAAGGTAACACATTAAGACATAGGCATCATATTATGATAAACATAACACACGTCTTATTTACAATGCGGCCTTCTGAAAGAACATACACACACACACACACGCACACGCACGCGTACGCACGCACACACACACACACACACACACACACACACTAAATTAGATGTGATGCAAATAATACTCAAAACACAAATGAGAAAACACATTTTGAACAGTACCGCAAAAATACATATTGTTAAAAAGTATTATTACATTTTTTCATCATGGCCTATAACTAGAATTAATGATCGTTTTGACATGTAAAATGCTTAGAATGGGATTTCAGAAAGGTACGTATTAAAATGTAATACGAAAACATAAAGAAACATGAATATAATACATTCATTTAACACATCAATGCTTAATAATACATCAATTTGTACCTAAATGTTAACAAGAAAACTCATCAAAATTGTTTAATTGAGTCAGTAGGACAGTCACACATTTATTTAACAACTTACTCAACATATACATACGTATAAACTATACCTGTGGTATGCATGGAATTATGCATACAATTTTTACAACGGATTTTGCGATTGATGATATAAATAGAACTTCTTGCAGCGGGTTTGAATTGTCTTTTCCGTGTTAGACTTACGTATTTCTTCTGGTAAAAAAATCCAAACCTTCCCACTGTAGCATGCAAACTAGTGTTTCTTGTATTGTGTTTTATGTCGAAAGTGAGCAATGTCTTGTCGCGTGGAAGATCGTAATCCATATCTTGTGTTGCTAGATATCTCAATAATGTCTCTTATGTAACTCGGTGTAAGATTATTAATAGATTTAAATACCATAACAGTCGTTTGATATCTGCAACGGTATTCAAATTGAAGCCATTCTAAATTTTTAAATAATTATTGTTAATAGTGTCATTATGATTATTCAACTATCTGAGGTTCTTCCATAACACCCTAGAATCTTTACAGTTTTTTTCAGCTTTATTGTAATAATCTTTCTTGGTTTGACGTATTAATCGAGTAACATTATTTCTTGAAAGTCTATATTCCGACCACTGTTTACGCTTTTTGAATCGATTTCTTTCTTTTATAGCCAACCTAATTTCGTCAGTATACCAGGCTGGTTGTGTTTCAAATTTTATTCGTTTTTCTTTCAGTGGCGCATGGTGCGACAACACCTCATTCAGTCGCTTATATAAAACTTCCATGGCTTCATTAGGGTCTTGAATTTGTTCAACCTCATTTATATTTACCTTGTTAAAATCAATGCAAAAGGAAATTTCATTAAAGTTTCTGAAAGACCTATATTTTAATGTATGATGTTGATGCGTGTTTTTGAAACCTTTTGTAAACGGGCAGCTCTAGTGAAACTAACTGGAAAGTGGTCACTTATACTTAGACTTGATACAAATGCTTCACATACTCGATCCACTGAGTTCGTATATACATGATCTATAATAGAAGATGTTTTCTCTGTTACCCTTGTAGGAACATCTATAAGCTGGTTTAATCCGTATTTTATAATACAATCCTGCCATGCGGTAATTTAAAATGACCCACATTCGGCATTATAATTTATGTTAATGTCTCCTATGATATGATACTCTAAATTTAAGTCTTCAACATTCTCTAACTGATTACTGAACATATTAATCCATTCTAACTTACTATCAGGTGGCCGATAAATGAAACACACTAGAAATGGTTTGGCATTACAAAAACATACTTCAATCCAAATTGCTTCAATGTGTTCAGACTCAAATTCTTTTCTGCGAATGAAAGGTATATTTTCTCTTATGTACACCAATATGCCACCGCCCTTTTTAGTGTTTCTATCTTTACGTTCAAAAATATAACCAGGAACGTTAATCATTTTGTCTGAAATTCTAGCAGTCAAAAATGTTTCACAGAACCCAAAAATATCAAAAGTTTTGCGCGATGACATCAAATGATATTTGATTTCATCAAATTTTGGCAAGAAATGTTGGACATTCAAGAATGCTGCGTGTAAACTTTTGCAACGAAAATTAAAAGTGTCATCGTGTTCATTTATAAATACTTTACCTGATAGTGTTTCATTAATGCTGTACTTGTGATTGCATTTAAGGTTGATGCTTTTAGCAGAAATATTACGTCTAACACATACACAATTATAAAAATTACACTCTGAACAAATATTAAGCAAATTTTCAAACCTGTTCTTGCTGTCGACATGCTTCTGTTGCATGATTATCCATATTGCAGTTCGAACAAAAGACTCTAGTCTTGTTGTAACTATGTCCGTGCATAACACCTTCATAAGAGGAGTGTCTATACGGAAGGGATTGCCCGTGCTCAGATTGTTCTCCCGCAAGTCCATAGCCAGTCCTTCCGGCAAACTCGTTCCTTCCGGTTCGCTGTCGTTCTGGCTGCGTATACCAATCGCTTCCGGTGGGCAGATCTCTTCCAGTGTCATGTCGGCCAGGATGTTCCGCCCCGGAGCTTCCGCTGGGGTGATACCTTCCCGTCAGCTGTCGCGCCGGATATTCTCGATAGCCACTTCCGGTACAGGGATCCCTTCCGGTGTTCTGTTGCGGATGTCTTTGATATGGATGGCGCATAGGATAATTAAAACCATCTCTTCCGGTTATCTCGTTTCTTCTGGTCTCAGGTCGCACATATTGTTCATTACAAGACCATTCTGTGAACCGATTCCTTCTAGTAAACTGTCCAACCGGATGTCTAGTGTAAGCGTTTCCGGTGAAGTGGCCAGTTTGTTTTTCGTGCCGCACCTGATATTGGTAACCGTTCCTGTTGGAATTGTTGTCACCTTGCAAAACCGGTGATGGAAAATCTCTCCTGTCTGCAATATTAACACGGCGATTGATGCATTGAAATAGCCTTGTTTCACCTTGGTCATTAATGTGTATACCATCACTATGAAAAAGATGTTGGACCGCGTTGCCATTTCGGTAGACGGAGGAGCTATATATATCCATTACCTCAGCATCAGTCTCTGCACACACACGCTGTACCAATTCATTTATCGGAGAGACATTTGCATCCCGTCGTGGACACACAGTGCACACATAAACTTTACATTCACACTGGCGCAAATGTTCAACGGTTTTCTTAAGATCTCCGTAGATTGTATCCAGTGGAGCCCGGGCAGCAGCATCATTCCCGCCGACATTGATTATAACCGAATGCCACTCTTCCTTGCTTGAATCATTTAACTTAGTGCAGATGTGTGATAACTTCTTGCGTGGATTTACGTCAAGTTCAACTTTTGGATGCAGACGCCGAAATTTCATACATTTGAGGATTGAATCGCCAATCACCAGTGTTTTTGTTTTGTGCTCAATCGGTCTCACGTCGTTTTCAAAAGCTGTTTTCTGTGATGTTATTTTTGTAGAAATTGGTTTACTCTGCAATTTCAATGTTTCATTTAGTTGTTTCACTGCGTCAGATATCGCTTGCAATTTCTTTGCATTGGATTCGTTCATTTTTTCACAAGACGACTTCAGCTGCATAGTACTCGATTCCACATCTTCAAGGTGACGGTCAGTAAAATCAGAGTTTGTTTTATTCTGTCTTTTGACGCTGAACATTTCATCCCGTAGTTAAGCAAAACCCTCTTCTGTCTGGGTAATATGATATTCCAGATTAGTTTCTAATCGACTGACAGATTCTTGTAGACCTTTGAGTAAAGCAATGTTTCCGAGACGGGATGTTGGAAATCTATGGCATCGACTTCGTTTGTACTTGTTGTCTGTGAATTTTCTACGCGGCATTCTGTATCGGTATGTATTCTTAATTGAACTTCACTGTCGCAGTCAATTAAAGTCACTGTTTATTCTTCAGGCTGAATGACAAGGTTCGATGGGTGCAGCAACTCTTTTAAAGACAAATTAATATCTTGCACCGTAACGCCCCTTTCTGCTAAATTATTTTCGATAGAAGATACTATTTCCGGCAGATGATCTTCGTGGAACCATTTGATTTTTTTTCCGTTTACAAGACATGAACAGGCCGTGTGATACATATTTAAGGTATAATGTCCTTTAACATTGTTGACCTTAAATTTAGTCTCGACAAGCCGCTGCTTTTTGTCATGAACATGCGTCTTCAAACTCTGGCCTTGCATTTCTCCCGAGCTGTAGAATTGTTCAGCGGCAGCCTTAAACACTTCGTAGGTTCCTGTGTTGAACCGGAACATAGTCCCTCCCCCAGTGTCTTCTACAGTAACAGTGTCTTTATCACATGCGCTGTACTTTTTCTGCAGCGCTTTCTGTTCATTTAACTGCTATTGCCGTTTCTCCATAAGTGCGACGCCGGTTTCCGGAACACTTTCAGTAACCGTTAATTCCATGTTTCACGGAATATCGCGAAAAAACTTTTATCAATAAATTAGAAAAATACACGTGCATCTTATTTTTTTTACATTTTTCAGTCTGTTTTAACACTGTAACGTAATATATGAATTTAATTAAAAAAAAATCAAGACGTTGTCCAGAGTTGTTTACTTACATAAATAGCAGAGCAATATTATTTTATTTGTTAAGTTAAAAAGAATATTTTAGCTCAATTGTGAAGAAAGATTGTAGCTAAATAAACACTCTCGAATTGGTTTCCTTGGTAGAAACCATTACTGGCGTCAATTATGAGAGGCCCTGGGAAAGTACCCCGAGTTGGGATCGAACCCACGTTGAACCAATTAAGTGAGAGGCTTACTCCTATACCACTAGACCACTCTCTACCTAAAACAGTTTGTGGTGATGATATTGAAGATAATTTTCTTTAAAGGCCTAGTTTAAGGATTAAATTGAAGTTGAATGATAAAAGCCTGTTTCTGTCTTGTTATATTTTTACTCTCTTTTCCCAGAATAAACGGGATTTTCGTAATAAATATTGACTTGTTCAGTATCAAACTTGGGTGCCTTTTTGTCCACAACGTGGGGGGGGGGCTTATTTACCCTCGCCATCGGGTTATACCCATTCGGCGAGCACGCTATACGTATTACAATAATTCTACAGATTTTAAAAAAACATTTTTTCTGCTTCTTTGATCGTAGCGTGGGTGCTATGGACTATAAATACATGTTAAATTCTACACAATAAGTAAAAATCTACGGTTAGAAATTCAGTATTAAAATTATGTCTTAAGATTCTATCACATACATATTAAAACCGAACACTTCAAATACATAAATAGAAATTCTACTAGAAAGAATTATACTCTGCGAATAAAAAAATAACAAACATTTTAGGCTTAGCCTACATTTATATATAAAAAAAGAGGTTTAAATAATAAAATAATCTATGAGAATAAATGTTTCATGTATAATTTTAGATACAACGTATCCTTGCTAGTTTGATTTTTTTAAAATGACGGATTTCTTACCAGCTAGTTTCCTAAACCTCCCCTGACAATGAAAGGGGCGGTATGTGCTGGTTTGCACTGAGGACTATGCCTAAGTGCGTTTGCCTGGATTTTATTATAATATATTTTTAATTGATGATTTTTTTGTTATACAACAGCGACATTCAAAAGAAAAAATGGAAGCATGTTATGAAAATATATGATATATTGTCTTTTTGTTGATGTTTTTTTTTTGTTAGGACTTTTTTAAACCTGGGGCTTCCCATGGGGTTGGCACACCAGGACTTAACTCAATTTGGATTTTAATAAGGTGCTGATATGTAGCACAGTGAATCTATGAGTCCCCGTGTAAACCAACCACAGGGGCCGCCCCAGGTTTATTGAAGCATGGTGGTAAATGAAACAATAATATTTTATTGACAATAAATGTCGCTGTGTAACGCCATAGCGTGTCATCAATGGTGCCATTTTATAGCGCGTCCTAAACAATTTGCCACCTTCAGATTAGGTGAGGCCCCTTTTCGGAACAACGTGTCAAAAAGGTACTGTGTTTTCTTAAATATTGCGTACAACATGCCATCTTGGGATCATATGAGGGCCCAATTTTCGTGTTTAACGTTTCGACAGAAACAACATGCCATCCGATGCCAATATGTTGTTTTGATAGGAAAAGGGACATGTTTAGAAAAGAACGTATATAACTGCCGGATTTTCTCATTCGATTCAATAGGCCAAATAGTATTTAGCAGTGTTAATCTATCAGTGAAAATGTCTATGAGAAATTTTACTCGAGCAGAGGGAAATTGCTACTTTCTTGTGAAGTACCTGTGCGACAACAAGATACAGGTCAGGTCAATGAAACAAGTTAGGAGCGAAGAGCCGGTAAGTCAACATAAACATGTATATAATTATAGCATTGAATGCCAATACCTTACTGGACGTAAAGCTACACAGACGTCTAAAACATAAATTGTGATGATGATGAGTGATACATTGAAATACCTTAAAGGGACTGTACATCAGATTGGCACCAAAAAAGTTTTTTTCTGTAACGAATCTCAGGACAATTATTTAGTACAGTGTTATCATAACTGTAAAAAAAAAAATACCAAAATGAGTTGGATACCGGGTTCGAACCTGTGTCGCCACAATTGCAGTCCAGTGTTGTACCCACTGTGCTACGAAAGCTTACTTTAAACGATTTGAATATTTTAGCTATATACCTAACTTGGTAATATCACGTGATAACGTCGACTAGCCCATCACGCATAAGGAATTAATTCTACTAGATATTCTACTACTGCTAAAAATAAATTAATTGTAAACTAGATGTATGTAGTACTACAGTTAGAAAGTTTCAATGCATTGTACACATCGATACCAAGTTTATGTCAGTTTTCGACAATTTGTTTTCGCTATTTCATCATACGGAGTACAGCCCCTTTAAGCCGACCGCAACGTATTAACTGAATATATAAATAAATTAATAAATTTTATATACTGAGCGATGCTGGTCATTGACCGTTCATGATCGTACTGATAATGAATAATGGTGACTGATGATGATGTCCGCAATGTATAAACTGTTTATAGTTCATATATAAACTGTACGATACTGTAATTATTTTTGGAAATCGACCGATGATGATCGTACTGATAATGAATGATGGTGACTGGTGATGATGATGATGATAATGATACTTCCCGATGATGATGATGATGATGATGATGATGATGATGATGATGATGATGATGATGATGATGATACTTCCCGATGATGATGATGATGATGATGATGATGATGATGATGATGATGATGATGATGATGATGATGATGATGATGACGACAAATCATCGACTGAAACACCCCTATTGACAGTGACGTATTCATACTGAATGTAATGGTGACTTATAAAGATAAATGCAAATGTACATTACTTGCTTAGACGATGTTTTATTTTTATTTTCATTGTAAGGTCTGTTATTTTCATTTTCATTGTAAGGTCTATGGAATGATATTAGACTTGTACGATTGGATGTTTCAATGTCCATGATAACTGTTGAGTTATGCTAAAGGTGTAAGATTGTTTGTTAAAGCTGCACTCTCACAGATTTACCATAAAAAAAACTTTTTTTATTATTATTTGTCTTGGAAAGGGCCAATTTTTGCATAGATATCTGCAAACCAATGATTGCTGACAAAAATCAGATCGTAGATGTTCACGTTTCCGTTTCAAAAATGAATGCTTTTATTGCTTAAACCGTTACTAACGGTTTAGAAATAGCATAAACATCAATTTTTGGACTTAAATATAAAAATCTGCGTCCTTTTGTTTTGTCAGCAGTCTTATATAACTGGTTCCCATGGATATTTGCAAAATTGGCTCGTTCCAAGACAAAAAAGTTCAATCTGTGAGAGCGCATAAATATGTGTTTGATATGTTGTACTTTTAGATCAACACCGGATCTGTGTATCTTACACAGTGGGGGTCACAGTCCCAGTATGATTATGCTACGATCCTAGCGTCTGGGACGAAGGTGGAGATGAGGGCAAAGCTCCGAGACGAATGTCCACCAGCGCCGAAGGCTAAAAAGCAAAAGGTAAATAAGTAAAATTGTTACGAAAACATTAAAGTGACTGGAAGTTTGGAGATAAGATGCATTACCTCTTAGAAAACGATTAAGTTGTTTAAACAATAGCTGTGTGATATTTTTTTGTAATAATGGTACTGTATTATTTAAAATGTTTCATACTATGCAGGTGCATAATTACGCCCAGGGAAGGAAAATGGCATGGCTAATAGCTGTAGGGCAAGGTCAAGCCGCTCCAGTGGCTTCCGCTCCTGCCAGTGTTTCTGCAGCGCCCGTTCCATTGTCCGCTTCCGCTTTCGAGTCCTCCGCTCCAGTGGAGGCACTCACTACGCTGGCTACCACTGCTACTCCAGTGACGAATACAGATCAGGTAGCTCCCGCTCCCATGGTCACCACTGCCACTTTAGTGACGAACGCGGACCAGGTAGCTCACTCTTCCATGATAACCACTGCCACTTGGGTGACCAACGCAGACCAGATAGTTCCCTTCCCCATGGTAACCACTTCCTCGGAGACTCCCCAGAGACGTCCATCCTTCCGTCTGCAGCGTCCTGGCCATTATGACGGAATCATACATGCGATACTGTCAGCATTAGAGAACAACAGACAGCAATCCAAAAGGATGGACGCACTCGAGCGCAATCTTGCCGAGATCAGTAGGAATTTACGCGACTTCCGGGTGGTATTAGACTCCCTAGTTGCTGTAAGAAATTTAAAGCGCACATCGCAAGATTAATATAAGGAAATAACACGCGATGTATTCTTAAAAAAATAAATAATAAAAGCACTCAAAACCTAAGCAGTGGCAACAAAAAATACTATATTTAACTCCTATTTTCATCGGTCTTCATATTTAAGAAAAAGAAACCAAATTTTAATAATACTGTAAGCTAGGTACCACCAAATGAATACAGAAGATGAATAGAAAATGACAAAAGAAGTGATAAAATTGTTATAAATTATTGATGTTTCTGCTGTTTATATCTGTTTTATATTAAAGTTTCAATAACATAAACATATTCATATTAAGGAAATATGTATTATTATGTACAATATATTTTGTAATGCCTCATTTTGTAGTATTGTTTATGTACTCATCCTTTTTTGTCATGCACTTTTGACATGAGTGATGTTAAGTAAACTTGGAGCTATTGAATTGAGTTTAACAAATTAGTTCGTTAAGATCATAGAAAAATGACAAAAAATAATGACACAAAAATAATTCATTCTAATTGGAAGGAATCTAAATCTTTCCGCAAATCTACATATTAAGGAATTTGGCACTTGCGTTTACGGTGCCAATAATAATAAACAAGTAAAAGACGTGGGAAACAACACGGAATCTTGCAAAAGAAAGCTACAACCTAAGCTTCTGTAGTACCAAAACTATTATGTAATAAAAGGTCTATGCTGGATTTGACAAGGATAATTTAATGAGTGCTTATTTTACATTGATTGAAATGATGTTTCAGCGAAATGCATAAGTTTCTCGTTGACCTTACGCAAAATACAAACTATTTCATTCATCTTAATTTGAGCAAATGTTTTTCTAAAGAATTTGAAGGTCGTCGTAACATTGCTATTATTGTTCGCAACCATATTCACTTAGTTTAAGCTAATTTTCAGAATTTATTTATATTGATAATATATATCATACATTATCCGTGGCTGTTTACAATATACATGCTTAGTATATGATGTGTCACTATTCGTTACAAATAAAACATAACACACTACTTTACGTCTCTCTTTTTGAATATTATTATTTGCATGAACTCATGTGTGTAATATATTAGTTACATAAATTATGCTATTTTATAATGTCGGTCAAAAGCAATTCATAGCTTATGTTAAACTGTTGATGATAGTACCCGACAATAAATAAATATTGACTTGACTTGACTTGACTTGTCTCAGTGTTTTTCAATACTCAATATATATATATATTAATATAAAACATTTTTTTACACAAAGTTAATGTTTAAAATATTGATTATCATATGATTGTCTCATATTCCAACCATATTCAACAGGTAAAGTCGTTTATATGTAGAATTAAATTATTTTTGTTATGTAATAAGAGACTTGCGTTGAAATTACTTAAGAAATTAATGTCTTGAATCTAAACACATATCTCCAAAATTACCAAATACAACACATTTGAATGACTGGTCTTTTTTCATCTAGTGTTCAATAATTCCATTAATTTTAAACACCTTCTTCTAATTGTCTCAATCACAATCAAATTTGAATTATGATGTTTTTTGCTTGTCATATCATCAATAAAAACAAATCACGGAACTCCCATGCAGATACTTATGCTTTTTAGCACAATAAAATTCATTCTAATTAGAAGAAACACTTTTAGTGAAAAAATACCCACCAAAAGGCAGGGTTTCGGTCCCCAAAGGCATGTAACTATGCGCCTTATCGATGCATATGACATCACAATCTTGCAAACATCAGGAAACGTTAGTAAACGTTACTTATTTTCCAGGGGAGGTTACTGTTTAGGGTATTATCGAAGAGTGTTAATACGATATTTGTACGGTTTATAGACCTTTTTAGTAGCGCATGCGCGATGAATTGCGGGAATTACAAAATGGCGAATATAAACATAAACAATGATTCTCCGAACAAAAATCCGTATATTTCGTGCAAAAGCAAACGTTCCCTGCTAACTCTTCAGTGTATTATTGAGCAAGAAGTCAATCGCAGTCTACCAGACGCAATACCATCTGACATTAAAGCAAAAGCATGCCAGGTATTTAATATTAGTAAAAATAAATAAAATGAACTTTGTAAAATTAATTATTTATCAGGCTCAGATACATACTGTATGCTCACCTTGTCCTTCCGCGCCGGTCTACCAGCTGAGCCTTTCTTTACTGAACAATTATGTCCTGTGCAACCACGGTCAGGTGTAGGATTAGTCCAAATAATTGTACGTTGACGGATTTTTTTTAGATTTTTGATATGGCAAAACCTTCACATACAAATTGTTTAGTATCAAAAGTGGGTAGTTGTTCCGATCAGGATTCCGGGTTAAAGCATATAGCGTCTATGAAATATCATAAAAACAAGAAATATTAACAGATAATGTTATTTTATATTAGTTCCGTACGCACACAAAAAATATCCAACTTATAATTATGAGTTTGATGGCTTTTCTTCATTTCATTCTGTCAAAACATAACGATATATACATGAAGGGCACCTGCAAGGCTTCAGGGCACAGTTTTAAATCGCTCGGAACATTTCGGCCATGGCCTAGTTGTTACGATTGTATAACGAGGTCTATCTCGAAGCTTTGTCGGAGGAGGCCGAGTTATTACGATTGTATCGAGTTGTTCCCCTTCGCATAATTGTTATCTGTGTCAGTCAACTTTCGTTTTATTGGAAAGGTAAACAACTTGTTTTAATGCATTAAATGCTGGTTTAGTGCAAAATAACATTTCACTTACATGGTAAAATATGAATTTAACTCTTTATGATCACTTTAAACCATAAAATACTTCACTTAAAATAATTTCAATATTTTTAAAACACCCCTGTTTTTTGCACATTCCCGTTTAGACGTTAGGGATTGGAAGAATCCCATATAACATGTCTATTATTTTAGACTAGGGTAGGATACGCTGTTATGTCACACTGCTATTATCACGCCCCCTCAACAAAAAACAGGATTATAAATATAGATCATAAGATGGAGGAACTGTAACTAGAAAAAACTTACAAAAGTTATATTTTTATACCGACCCAGATAGCTCAGCCACTGTCACTCTCAGGTCTTTGCGCGTCATTATAGGGTTTTAGATATATTTTGAAAAGATCAACTGCCAAATATGTCAAATTCATATGAATGTATAATCATATTTTAAGTTAAAATCAAAACAACAGAAATATTTGTTTCTTTAAAGAAATGTTATATATGGTACTGTAGCATTTGAGCTTAAGTTTTGGAAGCATGCAAGACAAAATTTGAACCGGTTCAACCCTATTAATTCAGTTGTCAATAAAGTAATTATAATTTAAACATCCATGTTTCATTCTTATAATATAAGAAACATATTTTTTTTTATTTTTCAGGAGGTTAAGTACGCTCTGCTTGGCAATGTTCTACTCAATGGACAACCTGTTACAGGAGATGATACAGACCTTCTGTCAGATATAGGTATATTAATTCAGTCTTTTATAATAGTACCGTATATAAGCTTTAATCTATAGTTCCCACGGGTCCAACTATCAGACCCATTTTCTAGCAAAATATATGATATTTTTCCCAATCTAGAAAAAACAATCCCAATTCAAACTTTAAAATAATAAAAAAATAACTATGAAAGTCTTTCATTCAAAATCCTAATGAATTGCTTGATTAAAAGTTTTGGGGATTTTTGAATTCAAATTGTTGTTTTTCATCACATTCAGTGATCAGTATGCAATATGAACTGTCATGATTAATTGCAGTAGATATTTACACCCCAAGGATTGATATTTCAGCCATGTAGGTCTTCAGGTTGGGAAACGAAACTTATATTTTGATAATTTCATCCTTTGCAGGAGACAGAAAAGCTTATTCCTTTAAGTATTGTAAAATTTACTAATTTTTTATGTAAAGCGATTATTTTTACTCAAAAATGGCATATTTAACAACACAAATTTTACCAAAATGTCGAGGGTCTTTTTCCTAAAATGGGTAGAAAAAGACCTATTTCACATACATTTGTCATATTCATTACCGTTTTTGGAATTTGGTTGTTGCATACAATTAAAAAGACATGTGTAATCTTAAGGAAAGCTCTTAACCATTATCAAATGATGTTCCAGAGTATGAGGAGGTTGACAAACAGAAGCAGGAGCTGATAGAACAGGAGTTGATGGAGCAGTGGCACCAGGGTCTCCTGCAGACTTCAAGCACCAGAAAGACCGCACCCAAACACCTACGCTCTATTGTGAAGAAAATCATAAGGCATGAGCTCAAGTACCTGGTGAGTTTTCATATATGTGCACAATTTAGATTCTTACACAGGCAATAAAACTGATAAGAGTGTTGTTATAACAATCTGAAATCAGGTCAAAATGAATTCTTTGTGAAATTTGTAATTTATAATTACAAATTATATAATAATTAAAGTTTTTAGTCGGACAATAGCAGTTATTCTTAGAGTTCGAGAGGCATTAACTTCCATAATTGGAAGACAATATTGATATTGGGTCATAAACAACCAGATGGCTTTATATCAGTTTTGGGAAAATTCCTCGGTGTTCAGGGTCTCAAATCTAAAAGTATTAAACTAAGTCTAATATTATTGTGTTTGCAGTTGTATCATATATAATTTTCTTAGGCTTGGTGCCATGCAGAATTTTAACTTTGGCCATAACTTTAAAATGGTCCGAAGTACTATCACTTGGTACACATGCTGCCCAAGACGAAAAGCACATCTGTTGTAGGGCCAATACATGCCATATCCCCTTTTTATTGTTGGTGGGGAGATTTTCAGATTTTTTTTATTCTTTCACTCTGTTCAAAACATATTTTTATGAAATGAATTTATACTCAATACAGTGAACTATTCTGCTCTGTTCTGTTCATTGAATATAAAACTTATATGCAGGTTTCTCAAAAAGTTTCGTTTGAAAAAGTAAAGTAAACTACCAGCTACTACCGTACATGGACTAGATGTACTTGAAATTCAGTTTTTTTGTTTATATTATTTCTCAAAATTTGAGCTGGCCCAATTGGAATTTGAACCATCTATTTTGGCCGGCAGTCAGTTCTTATTGACAACACTCCATATGTAGCTTATGCATGTGTCTGGCTTATATACATTCAAGGCACTGTGCAATGTTGAAGTAGACTCTCCAGAAAAGATGGAGACTGACTCATCGCAAACTGGAGCTGTTGACATGAGTGACTTGGAGGAAATCTTGAAAGAGACATCAGATGCATGCAAATCAGGAAAACAGGTATTCTCATTTTTAGTGGTAGTTGACTCTAGTGTTTTCTCAAGAAACAGTAATTAAGTAGGGGTTTTGTCAAACCCTTTCTGTTGTCAAAACTTGAAGATTTATACTTCGCTGGAATAGGCTTTACCCGAAAGTCATAGGTCAGTCTCAACTCATTTTACCACAAAACATCATAAGTTCTTGAAAATCTCTTAATATGTTTTTACAGTTTTCAAATGGCATTATCTCATAGAATATGTTGATTCAAAACTTTGGTCAAGATACAAGAGCAAAATTTTCTACTGCAAAAAAATGCAATTGAAAAAGAACTCATTGTTTCTTTTATAATTACTCAAGTTTTTTTTTGCTGTGGATTTTTTTTTAATTATTGACAAAAGGTTTTCATCAATACATTATATGAGAAAAATATGTATTTTAAAAGAGTAAAACCATTTAAGAACATGATTCATACCATCGTTTTATATGTGAAATTAAGTTGAGATGGAGGTTTGACTTAAGAATGTTCCTGATATTGGGACCAGATCTCAGAAATTATTGTAGATACTCAAATGAAACATGTTGCATGAAGCTATACACATATAACACAGCAACTTGATTTTGCTAAAAAAACAAATCAAAGTTATGTCTGAAATGTACAGAAATTCTGGTTCAAGTTCGCTTTAACATTTTCAATTTGTTCAGACACTTTAATATGTGGAAGTTGCTGGAGCATTGATTATTATTAATGTAATACTGGTAAATAATAAATTAGGCCATATTGTAGAAGTAATTCGAGCAATATTTTTTTTATAATTTAATACTGGTATCATAAAATAAGGGAAGATTTGTGATTCAAGAATTGTTATTCAATTACTTAATCACATTGATTTTTCCAGGACCTGGAGGACATTCAGTGTAAAGTCCAAGATCTCAGTCAAATCATCCAGCTGGCTCGATCCCGGCCCCCGGAACTATTGGCCCTGTATGAAACACCGCCAAGCTCTCCGATAGCAACAGGCATGAATGGAGATAAACGGTCGTGTGTTGATGGTGTGAAAATAAGTAATAGACTGCTTTCATGTACATGAGTAATTTCATGTCATACCTTTTCTTATACATTGTGGATGGATTGTTGAAAACTTTGTTAAGGTTTACAATGTTATTAACTGGGGTGCACAATTTGAATTGTTGCCTTTTATCTGAGCTATACAAAAAATGGTTTTTTGTATGTAGTTTGATGGAGATACCACTATTTCATACTAGTTTTCTCTCCTTTTACAAATTTGCTTTGGCATCCCTGTATGAACAGCATCGGTGTTAACTTTCATATTTTGAATAATCTAAAAAAATAATGATCATGGCCACCATTATGACCTTAATTACTTCTCAAAAGTATTGCAACAACTGTTTCGGCTGTGATTTATCTAGTTGAATTTATCAGCACACATTTGTTAATCTTTATTGTTTGTTAAAAGTTAACAATGACACCATCAGAACAATGTCAAGTTGAAAAACATTCTGAACAATTGGCCATGTATGTGTGCAGCCATTCTAAGCGTATTGTTTCCCAAGTCGTTTTGTTTGACAATGGATTGTCAATTGTGTTGTTCTCTGACACTGACTTTAATCGTACTGCAGATAGTTACATCTCGGGTCTACCATATATATGGAGTGGCGCCGCAATGTCCAGTCCCTACTCTTAACAAATTTCTGTCACATTTATCACCAAAAGTATTGCACCTATTTTCATGAAACTTCATTTTGCTCAGCATATGCATTTGTGTATCTGTTATTTCTATTTCTCTGAAATATAGGTTTGGCCCTTGATTAGGCAAAAAATGGTCTGAAATATATTGTGTCGCATTTACCTCTAAAAGCATGAAGCCTACACTCATGAAACTGCATAGAAATGTTGGTCAGCATGTGCATTGGTGTACCTATGATTTCTTTGACATTTCACTTTGTCTAAAAGTAGTTATGGCCCTAGACTCAGTAAAAATGGTATTAGATATCTTGTCATATTTAACCTTTTCTGTGTGCAGCTGGTGTTTGGGGGTATTCATCACTTTTTGTGATAGCTGTATTTAAACTTTAAAGGACATAAGTAATCAAATCAAATGTTGTTTGTATATTTTTATTGCATTGTATGTGGCTAAAATAACGAGTTTCATTAACATAATGAACATGAACACAACTTGCATAGACCTGTAAAACAATTTTATGTCAGAAAAAAAATAATCATGAAATCAAAGACCATCACTCTGACAGAACAAAAAATTCATAGCTCAAAATTTGTTTTCACCAAAATCACATGACCTCTTTATAACATAGCTGTTTCATAAATGTTTCTTAAAGCTGCACTCTCACAAATTTACTGTTTTGACAACTTTTTTTTATTTTTTGTCTTTGATGGAGTCGTTTTTTTCAATTTGTGTAGATGTTTGGAAATCAATGGTATAAGACTGGTAACAAAAGATCAGATCACTGTTTTTACATTTACGTTTGAAATTTAATGTTTTATGGCTAAAAGCTTTACTAATGCCTTAAGAAAATTGAGTTTTCTGGCAGTTTTTCTAACAATTAAGTTTTTTTCTTTAATGTGTTTTCTTATATAAGTGAATTGAAGGCATTGATGCCAAAATCAGCTGATTCTGAGACAAAAAAGTCAAAACTTTCAATTTGTGAGAGTGCATCTTTTAGGCATGCATAAATGTTTTGTATAAGTTGTTTTGTATTTATTTACCACAGTTGTTTACGACTGTATATGCAGATACTGTTTATTCTATCATTTAGTATTTGATATATTTTTGAAACAGAAAACAAGATTATGAAAGATTATCACGTTTGTTCTATGTGTTGCTAACTGGTATATCTAATAAACCATTGCGAAAGTATCACTGTTCATATTATGTGTACCATTCACTATATTCATGATTTTACATTTAACACTAACTTGATAACCTCGGACAACTGACTTAGTCAGAGATATTTTAGATAGAATGTTGCAAAATGTTTTCGAAAGTGACCTTGTACTTTTAAAGCTGCACTCTCACAAACTGTCAGTTTTGACCTTTTTATTTTTTTTTGTCTCCGAATCAGCTGATATAAGAATCAGCTCGTATAAGAATCAGCTCGTATAAGAATCAGCTTATCTGCTCGTATAAGAATCAGCTCGTATAAGAATCAGCTCATATAAGAATCAGCTCGTATAAGAATCAGCTCGTATAAGAATCAGCTTATCAGCTCGTATAAGAATCAGCTCGTATAAGAATCAGCTTATCAGCTCGTATAAGAATCAGCTCGTATAAGAATCAGCTCGTATAAGAATCAGCTTATCAGCTCGTATAAGAATCAGCTCGTATAAGAATCAGCTTATCAGCTCATATAAGAATCAGCTCATATAAGAATCAGCTCGTATAAGAATCAGCTTATCAGCTCGTATAAGAATCAGCTCGTATAAGAATCAGCTCGTATAAGAATCAGCTTATCAGCTCGTATAAGAATCAGCTCGTATAAGAATCAGCTCGTATAAGAATCAGCTTATCAGCTCGTATAAGAATCAGCTCGTATAAGAATCAGCTCGTATAAGAATCAGCTTATCTGCTCATATAAGAATCAGCTCGTATAAGAATCAGCTTATCTGCTCGTATAAGAATCAGCTCGTATAACTCCCAACAGAACAATTCATATTTGGTTGGTAAAGTGCCGAAAATCCCATTTTTCTTAAATTGTAAGTAAAGCTTTTAGCCATAAAACATGGGCAGCTTTAAACTGTTTGTTCTTAGATAACAAGTGTTCGGTTCACACAATGCATTGATACTTGCGTCATTTTGTCTCATATTTAACGACAATATAAAAAGGCAATAGATATCATCAACAAGTACTTCAAAAAGAACGAACTTGTATGAAAAGGCAATTCAATAGTATATTTAACGGAAAAAATATTCGATTGTAATCATTATCTTAATGTTCTGAAAAATAACGAAGAATATGAAAACATGGAAAAGTATATTTCTATTTATTTTTATTAAAAAATCCTACTTGTTAGTGTGTTTTTTTTTGTCTTAAGCTAAAACTTATACTTCAGAAATACTATAATTCATTATACATGCTAAAGCAGCTTTTCTGGTCAATTTTCGGATATAACTGTAGTTCTGTACAGCTGGACTGATAATCAAAAAGCATATTGAAAGTCAATTTCCTTGACTTCCGTCACTTTCCTAATTTTATTGGTCATATGATAAAAAAACTTAATAATAACTGACATTCATTATTTTTAATGACAATTTTGAAAAAAAAAACCACTTTATAATTAAAAACATTTATAATTTATTTTAATTTGACTATGATTTTTTTTTTTAAATCCACTTAAGTTAGGAAATGACTTAAAGATGTTTTTTTAATGCGGCCCCTGGTTTAACTTGGCATCAACTCAGTCCATTATGTAAGGTGTATGTAATATGACCAGTCTCTTGTTATCCCACGATGGACATGGGAAATTCGAAACACACCAAAAGGTTTCCATCCTGGTCCACGAGCTCCCATTTCACCACGAGCTTGATCTGAAAAGAAAATAAACACAGGATTTCTGTTTTTTACTATAGTCATGGCCGCGTCAACCTTTTGTATAACTCGAAAACTGTTAAGATATTTAAATAAAACTTGGTTCAATTTTTATAGAACTTTATTTTTCTGTTGTTGTTTTTTTAAATGAAAATAGCCAGAGTTTTTATAAGACTAGTAATTAGCATATTCTTTTAAATTTACGAAATTTTACAAATATTTTTTGTGGTCATGTTGTTAATTTCGTCGTCTATTGCCTCATGCATAAGTAGATATGCTTATCATGGTACACATGTGAATATTATAGTGATTGCAACCATAATGATGAAATAAGTCAGTATTGAACTTTGCTCCTAGGTAAAAATATGGCGATCGTTTACATGCCGCGTCCGCTCATGTTTGTGATTAAGCAAAATATCTCATTCTGTACTCACATCCGGGTAGATCGCCAACACGGGAAATACGTTAACGTATGTGTGTGCGCCGCTGGTGAGGGGGCACGTCAGGTTACAGCTCACACAGCCATCCGTGTTCGGCAGACTGTACGGAACAAATATGCCCGCCACCTGACCGTAAACCTTCGTCTTCACCGCAGAAACTGTAATTGAAGGACATTTGATATATGTTAAGTAACCGTGATATGCTTGTTTCGGTTTGAAGTCGATGTGTTTGAACTTCGTTGCCTTCGACGTGCAAACGAAATCATAAAGGCTCTTAAATGATCCAACATATCAAACGACACGTGTGTTTGGAAAAGACCAGGGTGTGATTGCTTGCAAGCCGGACATGTGGGGTTCCTCAATGTATACCACTTACACAAAAATCACGCGTAATACACTCAGGCTAGGCCTAAATATCTTGTAGGCCCGATGCTTCTATGTGTGTTTGGGGACTAATATATGCACATAACAAACATTAATTAAATTTGCAATGATCACAATAAAATCAAGCAATACACCCTAGGTTGAGTTAACATCAAACTTGCATTGGTTAAAAAAACACAAACTTTTGAGTTGTTCAAAGTGTTTGACTAGCTATTAGTTTTTATTGCATATTTTGGATACAGTATTTAAATTTTGTCATGTTTCAAAAAAGTTGTAGGCCCAGGCCTACAATGCCTATACGTAGCTACGCCACTGTACACCAGTTAATTGTAACCACCCCCACCCCCACCTGCTATTTTGGACTAGCCCCCCCCATATGACCTGTTATAATGTTAGTGACATTTAACCTAAAAGTATTTTTTTTTCTTCAGATTTATCAAATTTAGGGGGTTACTCTAGTCTAAAATAATAGATGTGTTATACGGGATTCTTCCAATCCCTAACGGATTTGCCATATCAAAAATCGTAAAAAATATCCGTCAACGTACAATTATTTGGACTAGGGGTTACTCTTACCAACGATCAAGCAGACGATAACTATGAGTTACTGCAGTTTAACAATGTTAGAAAGTCTCGAGGCTATTTAGGCTTTTCCAGATTTTCTGGCATCACACCAAATCAGGAGTTCATTCCCTTCTAAAGTCCGTGGTAACATCGTGGCAACGAGGAGTAATGTAATGTTGTAATATCATATCACAATTGATGTAAAATAAAAGTTTAACGTGAAGTTGTATGTGGTGCGAATATTTATATTATATTGGAAACTGTCAACCGACTACTTGTTTTGTTTCGCAAGATACTAATAATTATGATGATGATGATGATGATGATGATGTCGTCAACGAAGACGATGATTATGGTGATGATGATGCCGTCGACGACGACGACGACGATGATGATGATGATGATGATGATGATGATGATGATGATGATGATGATGATGAAAATAATGATGATAATAATAATTATAATAAAATAATAATATTAAATGATGATGATGATGATGATGATGATGATGATGATGATGATGATGATGATAATAATAATAATAATAATAATAATAATAATAATAATAATAATAATAATATGATGATGATGATGATGATGATGATGATGATGATGATGATGATGATGATGATGATGATGATGGTGGTGATGATGATGATGATAATAATAAATGATGATAATAATAATAATAAATGATGATAATAATAATAATAATTATTATTATTATTATTATTATTATTATTATTATTATTATTATGTCGTCGACGATGATTATGGTAATGATGATGTCGTCGTCGTCATGATGATGATGATGAGGTGGAGGAGGAGGAGGAGGAAAATAATAATAATATTTATAATAATAATAAATGATAATAATAATAATAATAATAATAACAATTGGTTCAGTATATAGTCCGTCAATTCATTTAGAAATAGTTAAAACACATTAACGCCTTACCCAGCGGAGAATCTGTATTGAAGTCGATGGAGACCGTCACGTTGTAGCCTTTGTGGAAAACGCATGGTTCCACCTCACAGGGGGATAGCGATATTGTATTGATGGTATTAGGGCCTGAAATGAAATGAAGTAACACGTGTACTTTATATTAATTCTCGCACTCTTGTAAGGGTCATTTGGCGAGTGAGCGGATGAGAGTGTTAGTCAAATTAGGTTTGTGGAGCACAGTGCGCTGTCACACTATAATCATTGTTAGAGCAACCATGAAACCTGTAAATAGAACTGTCACATGGGACAAGATTATTATTTGAATGTTGCGGCGGGGAATCAAACTACGACCCTTGGATCGAAATGTGTTACCACTAGACCACGGATCCGCCACAAAAATGAAGTGTATTGTTTATTTGAAATATATGTGGTTGAGCGCCAAGAGAAGTGTACAAGCGTTAAAAACATGAGCCCGAAATAAGTCCGTAGAATATGGTTGCCTGTAGCGCCCAATTTCATTCCGCGGGATTTTTTTTTGTCTTCGGCACATTAAAAATCGCGTTATTTTTTTTAATGGACTTATACCTCGCAAAATAAAATTGCGTCATTTGGGTCCCCTTATGTTGTTGTTGTTGTTGTTGTTTTTATAGGTTTGCCCGCGCCCTATTATGGCTTGAACTAGTAATACCCCCAAGTGAGACTTATACCAAATTTTGAAGCCAAAGGGGGGGGGGTACAATTTTGTACCCAAATTGCCCCGACATTTTTTTCGCCCTTTTACTAATTTTGCGTGATTTTCTTTACCTATACAATGAATAAATCTTATTTTTTTGCGAATACAAATGTCATGTAGTGTGATGTGAGTTACCATTTAGTACTTTTGATGAACTTTTAAACGGAAATGTTACATAATTTTAGATTTGCCATTTGCTCGCTTTATATAACTTGTCCTTAACCCGTTAAATATTTGGATGTTTAAAGAGACTCGCTCATTGGGACTTCTCGCCATTTTTTCCCGATAATGCATCTTAAAACATTTATATTATGACTATTTAAATCTTTTAAATTGCAGAAAATAATACACTTCAAGTGCAAAGAAATGTTTTGGTTTTAGTGTGATGCGATCACGCCACTACAGGACACGTTAGAAAACTGACAACAAAACCTCACGCCCACAATGATTCAAGCACAAACATAACGCTAACTCAACCTGTAAGCGTTTATTTCAAATCGTGGACTTCAAAGACAATATTTGAGCATCTATCAACATGTGTTGAAGGGTTCAAGCCGTCAGTGCCTTAATGAAACACTCCTAATGAATTGCAACACTTTATTTCGTCATAAAACAAAAATGCATTTTAATGATGAGCGAGCCCCGTTAAATGGCAATCCTAAGACTTAGCGCGCTGACACGTTTAAGACCCGAAACTGCAATATAATATATATTATTTTTATTTTGAAAAAATATGCTCTTTTAATAGTAGTAATGGTAAAACTTGCTAAAACTGTTATCCATAATCTTACGTCAAAAAGGGTTATTTTAAAGACATTTCTTAAGCATTTTAAGAATTCTGTTTTGTGAGTTCGAGCACAAGGAAATATAGCTGATTGACTAGAATTTCCAAGTTATAGGTGATCTAATATATTGAGAGAGAGGGGGGGATAACTGTTAGTGTCAGTGAAAATTTGTAACATACTAACCAAGCGAGTTCAAAAATATATATATTTCACGTGAGTGAAATATTCAATTTTGGTGTTAAAGAGGTAAAATATAATACGATCTCATACTGAAACTTATATTTCTTTCTCTTTTTATTATTAGCGTTTTAAACTGGACATAAATAGACGGTTAATTTACTTGCAGAAAATACTAATACCACAAATATCCTACAGTTCCTTTCCAAATTTTTTACTTCAAAATGTTAAAATAAATTGTTTAACTAATGTTACCCATGTCACTGAACCCCCAAATACGTTTATAAAGCTTTATTTCAGTTGTACATGTTAACATTATTATATTGCGTAATAATTTCACTTCGAGACCATCTTGTTTACCAATGCTTTATTGAACTTTATAGTCTGTTTTAACAAATGTTACCATGGCAAATAAAGGTACTTGTTGTTGTTGTTGTTGTTGTTGTAAAAACAAATTCGGAAAAAAACGTGCGTTTTGTATTCAACGTAACGTCATGACGTCGTTTGAATTATGTCCAAGCCCTGTGAACGTTAACGTATGATTTGGAAATGTGTGCGGGCTTAAATTTCAAAACAATGCCAACTATCAAAAACGTTATCTATTATTTTAAACAGTGATTTATTATTTTTATTTAACTGATAAATCTCTTTAAACCATCGGAAAGCACACTTATGTGTCCCATCTAAATATGTATGTAAAGGTAGAAAAGAAATGAACAAACCTTCAAAATATCATATTAAACCTGAGTGTTAGTGATTATAGATGTGTTCACTACAGATTTTGAACTTCGAAATATCTGGTCATAAGGATTAATTCAAAATCTTCAACAAAGATACTTATAGTGTTTTTTTCATGTATATAGGAAAATAAAAATGTGCTTTAAGCACAGTTTTTGAACTCCGAAACATCTTGTCATAAGGATTAATTCAAAACCTTCATAAAGGATATTTAAAGTGTTTTCCATCTATATATGAGTATAATGGACTTATTACAGTTTTTGTACTTCGTAATATCTTGTCAAAAAGTATAATAAACATACCTCAACAGTGATATTAAAGGTGTCTGTTTATGTATATAGGAGTAAAATGTACTCACCTGATCAAAGTTTTAAACTTTGAAATACCTTGTCAAAAGGAATAGTTTGGAAACCTTCAAAAATGATTTTAAAAGAGTTTCGTTCGTGTATATAGGAGTATAAAAAATTACTCACCACAGTTTTTGGACTCTGAAATAACTTGTCAAAAGGAATAATAAACAAACCTTCAAAATGATATTTATAGAGATGTGTTCATGTATATAGGAGTATAATGGACTTACCACAGTTTATGAACTTCGAAATATCCTTCCCAACCACATTTTCAGTACAATAGGAAAAGAAGGGTAAAAATGCACACAGCAACTTCGATATAACCAACATCTTGACCCGCGTTTATCACTTTTATCAGCTTCAGTGAGAACAATATGGTTATCCGAATGTTATGGTATTTATATAGTTTCTAACAAGTCTTATCTATAACAAATCTTGAATTTATCAATGTTGTTGACTTATGAAGGACAGACTATTCAGAACATGCAGACTATAGTGCGGTTATATGATATTATATAGGACAGGCGCGTAGCTGCCTATAAGTGAGCACGCGGCTGAATCCACATGATTCTGACAAAGAAATCAGCCTAAGTTGCAGTATGCGTACTTGACTACATAATCCTTAAAACTGTCTTTTTTCAAGAACTAATTAAAGCACCCCAGAACGCCCAGAATGCACCAGATTGTACCATGGTTTTCATAATATTCCGAGGGGACATGCCCCCGGACCCTACTAGCACAATAAAGAATCCATATGGATAGATGGCTAGCTACGCCCCTGTATGATCCCCTTCAAGTGCTACTTCTACACACATGCAAGTAGACCGAAGGGGCGAAGCTACAGACTATTTGTGGTGCGTAAGTTTATTTATACTCGCACTCGGACCTTGCCAATTTGGCGAGTGCTCCGAGAAGATTATTAGTCGTTTAAGTAGGTTTTTGGAACATAGTGCTCAGACAGAAAGTAACGCTGGTTAGAGCTACCCTGGTACTTTTACATACACCAGTGTATAGCACTGTCACACGGGACCCCCATTTAACGGACCCCATCCCGGAAGACGATTAGTATTTTTAGTGGGGTGGCGGGGAATCGAACCTGCTATCCCTGGATTGACAGTTAAGTGTGTTATCACTAGACCACGGATTCGCCGCGCAGACGGTTGCACAGACGGAACAACGAATATATGTAGCAGCCATGAAATATGTGTGAGGGTGTAATTTAAGGGGATTTTATCAGTCAGATAATGAACAATTTATTCGGCTTAACACATGATAAGAATATAGGATATAACATTGTTAAATGCAGAAGGCCAAACCATGGTTTGGCCAAAATACGGTTTGGTTAGGGTTACATCCTTTCCAAATACAGGTTGGTTAGGTAGGCCTTTTATGTATTTTTGTAAGGCTTTATGTAAGAACGTTATTGCCATCATTGGAGAATGGTGTTTATTGAAGGCTTCTATATAAAGCTTTATTTATTATATTTATTTATTTATTAATTAAATTATTTATTTATTTATTTATTTATTTATTTATTTATTTATTTATTTATTTATTTATTTATTTATTTATTTATTTATTTATTTATTTATTTATTTATTTATTTATTTATTTATTTTGTTTATTTATTTATTTATTTATTTATTTATTAAATTATTTATTTATTTATTTATTTATTTATTTATTTATTTATTTATTTATTTATTTATTTATTTATTTATTTATTTATTTATCTATTTATTTATTTATTTATTTATTTATTTATTTATTTATTTATTTATTTATTTATTTATTTGATTTTTTTTTTTTTTATTATTATTATTATTTTTATTTATTTATTTCTTCCCAATGGCTAATAAAAACGATAGAATCTGGGCCTATTTCGTAGGTAGGGTCGGGAAATCCAAACCCAAAGTATTGTTTTAAGCCTCATATCGTGAAATATTTATTAAAATGTATGACAAATACTGTCACCTATGGGTGTGTGTGCAAAATTCGCAATTCACATTCAAAGCACTGAAGTCATACACAAAAAGTGATAACATCATGAAGTAGTATTTCAATGTATAATGTTGTTTGACCACTGTGTCATGTTCTACTTGTCATTATTCGTATTGGTAGTTATTGTGTACTCATAGAACATTTGATAATTGCTCGAACTTGAATGAACCTTTTCACATTATTAACCTCTTCACAGAAGAGCAATGTACTCTCTGTCAGACTTTGAACAGGATACAGACGTAAATAATTATCCCAAGTGAGTGTGCATGATAACAGTATGGGCGGGGGAGTGAAAGACCCCCCCCCCCCCCCCTATTAGATTTGGCCGGCAAATGGATCTAATTTTAATTTTAAATTGATACCTTGACAATCTAAACGCTGTTATATATACATACATATTTTTTCTGTCAACTTTATAAGATGTATTAAAGTATTTTTGAATGAATGGTTGAAATGTATCAACGGTTATATATGGTATTGTGCCATTTCAATACCTCAATTAATTATCACTTTTAAGGGGTTTGACTGGTGTCCCCCCCCCCTCCTCCCCCCCAATTATAAAATCTTGGAACCGCCACTGAATTATACTATAGATTGGTATTGCACTATAAATTTAAAAACTCGGCCTACAAAGTCATTGCATTGAAATGTACTTTCCCTTGTTAAACCAATGATTAAATGTTATCTTATATATTAATTTTACTTGATCAAACTTCAAAAAATACGAGTGAGAACTTATGTTGTCGTAACAGACTGAGTGTTGATTGAATGTATAAGTGAAGCATTCTGACTTATTTGAACGGTCACTTCGTACTATTACTCATCATGCTCGGATCAGGTTCATTAACAAGGGTGTATCAAAAACATGTATGCATGTGCAGATTCATGAATTAACGTTTGAGGGGGCGCAGCTTAAGATCACAGCCTTTTGGCATTCACCCCGCCCTCTGAACCGAAATTGAGATAGCTTAAAATCATTGCGGGGGGGGGGGGTACATTACATGTATCCCCCCCATCTTATGACAATCATAGTCCAAAATGGTGCAATGTCAGCTTTTTGTTACTTTTTCTCCGATCATAAAATTGGACGCATTTAGGGGGCTTGGGCGCCGGGTGCGCCCCCGGATCCGCTTATGGTTTATTTTCTATCAATGTACTGAATGGGCGTAGGGGACAACTGAGGTATATAAATAAACTGGATCTAATCCAACCAATGGAGTAGGAAAAGTTGTTAAATTTCGTCGAAGGTGGTCCGAGCATCAAATATATATCTTTAGAAAAAAAGCCGGCCTTGTATATTTTCCGGTTGGTTACTAGTTTCAAATGGCTTGTCAAGATCTTTCGATCTCTCCCTTATATGCCAACCGTTTCAAAGTTCGCGGCCTTAATCACCGACGGTATTTGGGGCCTTGTGTACTAAACAGTCTTTGAATACAACCTACATTTACAACTAATGAAATTGTAGATAGGCAATGCATTAGGTTTAATGACTTGAATCATTAACATTTTCAACTTTCGTGGGTGTTAAAAGGTCCGCCCACTGTCTCTCATCCGATACACAATCCCTGCGACAGATTTTGCGTTGACAATGTATCAGCCAATGAGGTTGAATTATTTAAGTCGCGACGCTCACTCCGCCCATTCATGATCATTAAGATTTTAATTCATGTCATCTATAATTACTACCAAGAACCAAAGTCCCATATTGACCGAATAATGGCACGGTATCAAATGTGAATGGGTTACGGAAGAGTCACAAATGTGCAACACCCCTTCTATGCGCCTTTCTATATTTTGCCCACGCGGGTGGGTGGCAGCTACACTAAGAGTTTTTAAACAAACTGTTATGTTTGTCTATATCCCACCCATTATGCAGGGATATTTAGCAAAATGTCTGAGGTGTTGAAAGCAACAGAAATACTAAATGAAAACAAATGCCGGCAAAGTCTATTTTCCGGTTGGTTGTCCCAATCGGCATTTAAAAATTCTCCCCTATATGCCCGCCGCCCCGCCGGTAGGGCAAAACATTTTTAAAGCGTTCTGGGTGTGACAGAAATATACTGGTCACTGTATTTATTTATGTTCAAGCAAACGCCGGCGTTACTCGATCAATGCTGATCCTGACAAAATATAAAGGAAATAGACAAGAAGAGTTTTACCTAACAGTTGAACTTATCATAAAATCAAAGTTTTAAAAGAACAACGGCTGAAATGGTCACGAGAGTGATTCAATCGGAACAACTCGGCCATTATCCAACAGTCTATCTCCAACCCTGCCGGAGATGGCCGAGTTGTTACGATTGGAAAGTCATTAATATCAGCGTCCAAGTGTCTGAAAAATCGAATTAAAATAAATTAGTATAAACAACTTAAGCTTGTACTAGATCTGTCATTATTTTTGGATAATAATTTTGATTTTTCTCAGATGTGAAGTGCGTTTGGCTATCATCAATTTATATTTAGAAGTATCTCATCGCCAAATATGGATTTTTATCACAACTTGGTCAGTTTTAGGATTTTGTTACTTAATCTAAACTGAAATGTTTGTTTTACACTTGACTAAACCAAATCAGGAAACATTCCTTTCCAAAACAGCATCCTGACGGTGTCGCATTATTTTATCATGTGATTAGTGTGTTTGTAACAGATTAAAATAATTAAACCAAACACTATTTTATTTTGACCCCATATGGGCCTGGATTCTGTATGGATTGAGACTTTGTATATAAAGATCAGAGGACCCCTTCAGGGTCGAGCATGCTTTTCTCTGAAGGGATCTGTTGGTGTTTGTTTCACGTCACATGTACACTAGCTTATATAGCTTCTTGTTGTTGTTCATTTATTTTGATTATATCAAGGTCTGTCCGAGACTAATGGTTGCAGTATGGCCTGACCCCGCCACGACATAAACCTGTTTAAATGCCATTAGTGACATATGGCGCAATGTCATTTTTATGCCTTTCTGAAAATTACGTTTTTTGTAATCACTGGAATCATCATTGAATATAATACTTGTGAGGGGAGTATGTCACGGTATCGTTACCTATTCAGGTGCATTCGGAGCTCCTCGGCCATTTTTTCAAAAACAACCTCGGATGTATGCCGGTATATCTGTTGAAGTAGTCCGTATTTTTTTGAATAAAAGCATTAATTAATTGTAGTGTTTAAGAGTTGTATTCATTGCTCTCAGTTTAAATTGATTGCCAGTGAAGTGTATTATTGCAAACATAATTACGATTCCCAAGAGTTAAGTCATAAATTTTAACTACTAAATAAGATTACTACGCGATCTATTTGCAGCGGACTTAAACGTACCACTTTTTAAGTATGTAAACCGTCCATATACATCCGAGGTTGTTTTTGAAAAAATGGCCGAGGAGTTCCGAATGATTCAGGTGTTGAGAAGGTCCGGAAGCTCTGTTGGTAGTGCACTCGCCTTGTTAGCGAGGGGTTCCAGGTTTTTCTCACCCTGTGACACAGACGTGATATAAGTGACTATAATTTGCCTTCAAATACAGACATTAGAATAATTGAAGAAACATAGTGCGATACAAAATATCCGGGTGCGATACCTCAGCTCTTTTGCGAAATAGACCTCTTGGCTCTTGTTACGTGCTGGTGTAAAGTACTGATACAAGGGAAACAACTCTCCTGGTTTGAGCCAGTACTGAGTACACCATCAAAATGCTCAGTGCTATGCAAGGGGGCTACTGGAAACATATATTATCGTCTTTCTGTTTGACGCGGCCGGGGTCTGAACCACCGACCTTTCGCTCCCATAGCGACGCCCCACCACTGTGTTATCAGGGAAGTCCTTTGGATGGCATTTAAGTTATTTTTATGACCATACATCATTGACTTCGTCCATTATATTGGTTAAATATAGATAACAAATAATCCGATTAGCTACACCACACTGAGACCCAATTAAACCAATATTGAATACCTGCAACCTTGGTTGTAAATTATTTGTTAAATAACGACATTCTAGCACTGTGTTTTGGTAGTAGTCAGTGAATCTTAAAGAGTATGTTTTCTCCTTTTTGCGTCTGACCAAGTTAAAAAAATAAATAGCAATTGGTCCGACAAAACACTGACCTTTTACGTTCGTTTACTAGTCTGGAAGAAAATAACCGATCGACCGACCCGCACTCAGTTGGTCCGACAAAACACTGACCTTTTATGTTCGTTTTCTAGTCTGGAAGAAAATAACCGATCGACCGACCCGCACTCAGTTGGTCCGACAAAACACTGACCTTTTATGTTCGTTTTCTAGTCTGGAAGAAAGTAACCGATCGACCGATCCGCACTCAGTTGGTCCGACAAAACACTGACCTTTTATGTTCGTTTTCTAGTCTGGAAGAAAATAACCGATCGACCGATCCGCACTCAGTTGGTCCGACAAAACACTGACCTTTTATGTTCGTTTTCTAGTCTGGAAGAAAATGACCGATCGACCGACCCGCACTCAGTTGGTCCGACAAAACACTGACCTTTTATGTTCGTTTTCTAGTCTGGAAGAAAATAACCGATCGACCGACCCGCACTCAGTTGCTCCGACAAAACACTGACCTTTTATGTTCGTTTTCTAGTCTGGAAGAAAATAACCGATCGACCGACCCGCACTCAGTTGGTCCGACAAAACACTGACCTTTTATGTTCGTTTTCTAGTCTGGAAGAAAATAACCGATCGACCGACCCGCACTCAGTTGGTCCGACAAAACACTGACCTTTTATGTTCGTTTTCTAGTCTGGAAGAAAATAACCGATCGACCTACCCACTCTCAGTCTACATACATGTAGGTCATGGGAGCGGAAACAAATACTATTTAAGTCTGGTATTGTTCGACCATTAAAATAAATTATGATGGGAAATCAAAGTTGTTAGTGAAAAAATGTTATTAGTTGCACGTTGTTTCAATTTATGAAATATAAGCGTACTGGTTGTTTTGCATAAACTCTTTTTAAAGCTGCACTCTCACAGATTGACCGATTTGACAACTTCAAGTTACATGTTTTTGTCTCAGAATCAGCTGGCTTTGGCATCAATGTTTCAATCAGTCATATAAGATAACTCACAATAGAACAAATCTCAAGTGATAGAAAATGCCGAAACTTTCATTATTCTTAAAGCATAAGTAACGCTTTTAGCCACAAAACATCCATTTTCGAGCGTACATATTAAAAACTGCGATCTGATAGTTTATCAGCAGTCTTATATCACCTGTTTTCAGACATTAGCGCAAAATTCAAATACAAAATATAAAAAAAAGTTTTTAAAACGGGTATTCTATGAAAGTGCAGATTTAACCGCTCGATTCGAATAAATTTGCATTCACTTTATTGTTCTGTTTACGGAAATTTAAACTAGGCGATCTTTACTTGGCTAGTTGTTCGTTTCTACGTTTGAATAACTAAATGTCGATCGAACGACCCGCACTAAATATAAGGTACACTACCGAAGGAAAGGAAACAAATAATAATCTAAGTCGATTCTATTCAAAAAAGATTTGTGACAGCAAGAATTGTGAAAGGCAGTAGGCTGAAACCGATAAGTGCATGCCATTACCTAAATTGGTGAGAATTAATACAATAAGGTAACTACTAAACCTATATGTACAAGGAAATATGAACATTGATTTTATCTCGCAATGACCGCCGAAATTGGTTAAAGACGTTGTTTTTTTTGTAGTAGGTAATGTATGGCAGGGTCTTTAAGTCAACACATTTCCATTTTATGCGTGATTATCTGCATTTTGCCACTCGATTCCTTATCAAAATTAAATTAAGAGAATTCGGCTTGCTTTCAAATTCACATTTACGTGGCAATTAAAAATAATTGGTCGTTTAATTCGCACTTTTTTAAACACCATAAGTTCCATTTTGAATCCCCGGCGCATAAATTATTTAAACATATCCTGACAAAAAATAGATCCGACGATACCTGATTTTTATTAAGAATTGTTGGGATAAGAGTGAGGTTTGTGCACATAAACTGGTTTAAACCCCCAGTAAATTTACATTTTACCGACCGTTCCAAGGCGGTACTTACAATTCTTGATAAACATACCAATTATATATATAGTATTTATGCACTGTGCTGTTTGTAGAGTTGTGTGCTGTTCTATGTTTCTTGTTTGTGAATTTGTGTTCTATGTCTTTGTCGTTGCCCATTGCCACTAAACCGGGTTTATGTTTAAACTTTTTGCTACTGAGCATGTTTTTGTAGCTTTTTGCATATATATATTGCGATTCTTAAGTATGTTGGCCTGCGGCCTACAGCCTACACATGTGCACTCACATGTTTAATGTCCGTGGCCTTTATTCGTGTGACATTTTTATTTTTGCACGTTTCATGTTTGCTGCCATGTTGATGCTAGTGTGTGTATGTGAGGTCATATAGTACACAACAATGTCATGCTGGACTTTGACACGCGCGACGTTTTGAGCGACAACCAGTCAGTGGTGTGGTGGTGTTAGTAATTTATACTCCGGGTTCCGGCGTGAGCACATTAAAGGGTGACAGTTCAACCACCGCACACCTATCCTGGGCAGACTATCAGGCGGTTAACCAGTACTAGGTGTCTTCATCTCTGCAAGGAACTGAAAACTTCTGTACATGTCAGGGGTACAGTGCGAATGGTCGTAGAAAGTATTTCATAACCAAACACAACAGAAGTGACCTGGTCCGCCCGGGAATTGAACCTGGGTTGTCCGATTCAGAGTCCAACGCTCTACCGATTGAGCTAACCGGGCGGACCAAACCAGTCAATAACCGCAGAAGTACTATTTGACGTTCCGTAAGGGACAGTACTCGACCCCGCTGTTGTTTTATCCTTCATCAACGAATTTCCTTATGTTATCAAATCTTTGTCATTAGAGTTATTTGCTGACGACATAAGTCTTTGCAGTCTTATGTGTGATCAAGATTGACAATGATAGACAGCTCCCCAATGATGAGCTTGCGGCAAAGAAAAAGTGGGAGGAAACATGGCACATGAGCTTCAAATCTACTGAGTGTTTTGTTAAACAAATCGTCCCCCATTGCTTAAAAGTCATAGACACCCATTACAGAATCGAAGGCCACACACTTGAAGTTGTTCACGCCAGCAAATACCTTGGAAACACCATTACTGAAAGCCTCACCTGGGAAAACTGCACACAAATTGCAATATGTAATATATTTAAAAATATATGCTGTTATTTTCAGGTCACCAGTACATTTTTATGTTGTGCAATGTTATGTTTGTTTGTTATTCATTTCGGAAAATAGCTAAGTGTGCTAATGTTTCTTGATATCATATACCCGACTTTAAATAAAGATTCTTGTATTTTGTATCTTGTACACTATGCGCTGCCACCTCGCCTAGTATCGTTGGTGTACGTACGATTACATGTTTTAAATTGGGAGGAAAAGTGCGCCCTGTGTGGGACTCGAATCAACGACCGCCGAAACACTAGCACGGCGCTCTTACCAACTGAGCTTACATGGCTGCTGCTTATAACTCACTCACACTACACTTCAAACCAACTGGACTTGTTTTCCGGTGACAAAAAAGTTCCAACCATATATATATGCATGTGAATCAGTAATTGTCGTGACGTGTATGGGTTAACTTAAAACATCATCTACCTCCGTTTTAAGACCTTTAAATAATTGTGAATTATATATTCCTCTATTTATCATAATATATCATGGTATGAAGTGGGATTTAACGTTTAGTTCAGGTCAATAACGATCAAAATGTGTATATAAGTCATCTTTGTATTTCCTGATCTAATGATTTAGTTATATGTAACCTATACTATACGGTTATGGGTTTTTGGAGTTGCTATGACGGCAGTGATACAAAATGGCGGACACTGAGCCAGCTGTAGAAACTGAAAACACTCAAGAAACACTAAAAGAAGAGGATGAAGAGGATGAAGTTAAAGATGTAGAAGAGCTCAGTGAAGATGCCGAGGCATTTAAAGAGGAACTTGCTAAAATAGTAGTGCATCCGCCTACAATCGATTTGTAAGTATTGTGTAACATATTTTCGCGACAGACATTTTGTAAACAAAACTAAGCATATGTCATGATGAATCGGTGATAGTCCCAGTATTAACTATTTATTAACAAAAAAATATGAGAAAGCTTATCATGCATACTAACTCAGTAACATACTGAAAGGTTATATGAGGTTTTAAATTAACAGTTGTCAAAATCTTTGATGTTCAGCATACCAATATAAACCAATATTACTTGTGATAGCCTATGATGTCAAAGTGCATATATGAAAATGTTTTCAATGCTATCAAAGTTCTTGAATGTGGAGAATTTTACTGGTAAGGAGAATACAAGAAACTTATTGTTTTAAACAATAAAAGAAAATGATCTCAATTTTATATTTCAGAACACCAAAAGAAACATTTGATCCTGCTGAATTTCCTTCATCTTACAAGGAAAATCTTCCAAATGAAAACTTGGTCCTCCAGTTTGCTGAGAACTTCAGAAGACAGTTTGTCCATCTGTATCGGGACAGAAAGCCACTTCTTCTGAATCCAGTCAATGAATGCTTTGTAGAGGTACAAAATTACGGATAATACTGATTCTCATACACAATACAATTGCTTACAGACATCACAAAAAGTTGCTTTTTCAAAACCTTTGTTGTAAATATTACATTTACAAGAAACAAAAACGTATTAAGATATTAACCAGTTAAACTTGAACACAATAGCAGTTCACAGAGCTTTATTTGACAACATATTATTAAACCAGCCGAATTACTTCTGGTATCAACTAGACAATTCACTCTCGTGTAAACAAAAGGTAGCCATTTTTTGACACTCGTTCTGTGCGGTATGCATACCGAAAAACGACATTGGATTCGTAAACAAATGATTATTTGACAATATTATTGATAAAAACGTGATTTTCTGTTAAACAAAATAAATTATTTTTACTTTTAAGCGGCGTTTGATCAATTGATCAAAATTGAATCTTCATTATTTTTTACATCTGGCCGGAAAACTGTCGGTCAGACGGACCGACCCATCAGAAATTTAGTTGGACCGCATCAAAATTTACCGGTCAGGACCGTCGGACCGACAGTTTCGCGATGTCTGTGCTTAACAGCAATATAACCTTTAGATAAAGCGGTATATCAGGTGCAGCAACAGGGGAAGTCGTATCAACACAAACTTGCACCACTACGAAGTAACGCAATAGAAAGAGAAGTCGCCTCACATATTTATTATATAGGCGGTATGGGTAGATTCATAAAAGTAGCTTGTCATATAGACTATATTAATTTACCATTATAAATTCATCATATTATAAAAGGTAAAAAAAATACCTTTAAAATCAATATCAAATATACATTTTAAAGTTTGACAGAAATAATATGTACTATATAATCCATATGTTAGGCGACTTATCCATGTATGGCTGAACTTCTTAGTAATGCGAGTTTGTGTTGGTACAACTTCTCTTGTAATCATAGGTGCCATCCTCATCATCATTTAGTATTTGAGTAATTATCAATGAAAAAAATGAACATGGAATAGTGTAAAAAAGTTTAAAGAATAATATATTTTTATCTGTAAATGAGCTGGAAAACATTTTTATATGTTTTTTTCAGCTTATTATAGATGACCTGTCATTACCAGGCTTCAGTTTTTAGCTCTTCTGATTTTTGAAAGAAATGACTACTCAAATGTGTGACTCAAAAGCATTTAACTGCTTTTTTCTTGCAGAAATTTGTTTGCACAACAATCCGTCCAACACAGCTTGAGTACAAGGAGCTGTATGACTGGGATGGGGCAGCAGAGTTTGTAGCTGACTATCTAAACTTCGAAACACTCGAACCTCCCTTTGAACTGGTAAGTCACTGTAAGCAAAGCTGGAAAGCTTATTAACGTGTATATGGTATTGCAAAATGTCTAAATGTTTTGAAAATCATTGTAATAATAATTTAGGGCCAATTTTGTCGTAATCCTGATAATTTCACTAGAAAGTTCATTTAAATGTATATGGTGTTACTGAATATCTGAATGTTGGTGTGTCATTGTCAATCAATTGAGGACTGAGTTTATCTTAACCCTTTCCCTCATACACAAGTGGCAATGTTAGCCGCCTCTTGTTAATCCCCTTGTTATATAACCTTGTATAAGGGCATACATGAACTATGAAGATATCAATAGAGGAGTAAAAAGCGATATCTATCAAGCAAAGGGTTGATCATGATGTGCTTTAAACAGAGTAAACATATACATGCATACATGCCATATCCCCAAGTTGGGGGAAAATCTCCCGGAATTCCGACCCATCCCCTGGAATACAAAAATATAAAATAAATAAACAAGAACATTTTCTTTCAAATAGCTCAAGTTTGACAGTGGAAAGCATCAATAATATTATGGGTGTAAAATTCCATGAAGGACCATTATGACTAAGTCCAAAAACAATTATAATTAGAGTCTGTATTTATTCTTATATCATAAATGTAGATAATTCGCCAAATTTCGCTGCGAAAAATCCCCTGGTGTAATATCAAAATCCCCTGGAATTCAGACCCAAATCCCTGGGAAGCGTTAGAAATATGGCATGTATGCATTTATAAAAATAAACATAGATATTGGAAATACACTGAACGTGTTTCATATGCAATTGGTTTAACTTAGAACTATGATTTTTTTTTAAAAAGAAAGATATTCTGATGCTATTTTCTTGTATGTTTTCAGCCAAAAAGATTACTGTCCCCAACCACAGTATTGAAGCGCCAGAAGGGAAACTGTTTTGAGTACAGCACACTACTGTGTTCCCTTCTGATAGGGGCGGGGTATGATGCCTATGTGGTGAGCGGATATGCCACAAGGGAAGTATGTCTGGCCGATGAGTCCAGAGAAATATGCCCTCTACTGAAGAAAAAAGAGGAGGTGTGCTTTTTTAATTTTTGTTAATAAATTTTTGTTTGTTTTCATTGTATTTAGTTCAACATTCTGTTTTTTGAAGAAACAAAGTCAAGGTATTATCATTGCCTTGGTGTTGTTGTCATCAGCCTTATTCATTTTTCAAACACATATTGGCCCCTTTGATAACTAATTAAATGAATTTATTTAAGGAAAGAATTGTGGGATTGATGTCATTATCGGGTTTGAACGCAGTTCGGCTGGTTAAATTGTGTTGAGTCTGAAAATGACATCCCTTCGGCAATTCATTCCTTATATTAACAGAAATAGTTCATTATTCAATTAAATAATTGTAAAAAAAATCAATTATTTTCTCACCCTGATTTAAATAGAATGACCCGACCAAAACTGGAACAATTTATCAAATTATGTCACAATAATGCGGAAAAAAATCAATCAATTCAAATCAAATTAACAACATGTTGATGGGGGCCTGTTGATACAAATGAAAAAACAATATAAACCATTTTGGATTTACATATAAATATTACATTTATCAGGTTTCTTGTTTAAACAAACTAAACATTTTTTTTAAATCTTACTGTAAAAAGCAAAATTTATAACTGGTTTTAAAAATAATTTATTATTCTTCAACTTAAATCATGTTACGAAATGTTTAAACGAAAAATCTCAGTATATTTTATCCACCGCAACTGTATTGAATAATTTAAACAGATAAAAGAAGAAGCAAAGAAAAAGGAGTTAAAGAAATACACAGTGAAACCACCCAAGGATCTACAGTCCAAGTTCGAACTGAAGCAGGCTGCCAAGGCGAAGGCCGAGAAGGATAAAGAGGATGCGAAACATCGTACCGAGGAGGAACAGAGACAAGCAGTATGGCAAAAATGTTGTTTCGTTCTATTTAGGGATTTGTATATTCAAATATATCTTTAAAGTTGCAATCTCACAGATAGAGTAAGACTATTTTGACAGGTTCTTATTAGCTCGACTATTCGAAGAATAAGGAGAGCTATACTACTCACCCTGGCGTCGGCGGTGGCGTCGGCGGTGGCATCACACCTTGGTTAAGGTTTTGCATGTAAGCACCTTTAAGTCATTATCTCAGTAAATACATCAGTTATTGCATTAAAACTTTGGATATGTATTCCCAACTATCTTACATACTAAATTAATGAAGTTAGATAACAATTATTTGAATATAATGCAAATAATAGGCCTTTATTATTCGACTTAGAAATTCCGGTTAAGGTTTTGCGTGTAAGCACTCATATCTCAGCAACTACTTGAGGTATTGCATTGATACTTGGTACAATGGTACTCAACCATCCAACCTACTAAATTAACTAAGTTAGATAACTCTAGTTTGCATTTAATGCATATAATTGCCCTTTATTATTTGACGTAGAAATTCTGGTTAAGGTTTTGCGTGTAAGCACACATAGGTTAATATCTCAGCAACTACTTGAGGTATTGCATTGAGACTTTATACAATGGTAGTCAACCATCCAACCTACTTAATTAACCAAGTTAGATAACTCTAGTTTGCATTTAATGCAAAATAATTGCCCTTTATTATTCGACTTAGAAATTCTGGTTAAGGTTTTGCATGTAACCACATTTAAGTCAATATCTCAGCAAATATATCATGTATTGCATTGAAACATTAGATATGTATTCCCAGATAACACTTTTTTTAATATAATGCAAATTATGGGCCTTTATTATTTGACTTAGAAATTCTGGTTAAGATTTTGCATGTAAGCACACATAGGTTAAAATCTCAGCAATTACTTGATGGCTTGCATTGAGACTTTATACAATGGTACTCAACCATCTACTTAAATAACCAAGTAAGATAACTCCAGTTTGCATTAAATTAAAAATAATGGCCCCTTTTTTATTTGACATAGAAATTCTGGTTAAGGTTTTGCATGTAACCACTTTTAAGTCAGTACCACAGCGAATACATCATGTATTGCATTGAAACTTTACACACAGGCTCCCATCTATTTAACCTTCTTATTTAATCAAGTAAGATAACTCTATCTTTTATAATATATAATTTTTGCCCCTTTATTATGCGACTTAGAAATTCTGGTTAAGGTATTGCATGTCAGCACACATAGGATTTAATATAATATCTCAGCAACTATTTGATGTATTGCATTCAGACTTTATACAATGGTATTCAACCACCCAACTTAATTTAATAACCAAGTTAGATAACTGTATTTTGCAAATAATGGCCCTTTATTAGACTTAGAAATTCTCGTTAATATTTTGCATGAAACCACATGTATGTTTATATCTCAGCACACCGCATTGAAATCTAATCTAACAGTGATCCATGCATGTTTCGCCAAATCTTTTCGATCCTTACATTGAAAAGCAGCGGAATAGTCGAGCGCGCTGACAGCTCTTGTTTTTTGTATTAGATTGAGCTAATTGTTGCATTAATGTCTGAGTAGCATGGAGATAAGACTGCTGACAAAATAGCAGATCGCAGTGTTTCATATTTATGTTCCAAAATTAATGTTTTATGCCAAAAAACTCATTTTTCTTAAAGCGTTAGTCACACTTTTAGACACAAAACTTCAAATTTTGAACATAAATATTAAAAACTGCGATCTGCTATTTTGTCACTTGTAAGTCTAATATCACTGGTTTTCAGATATTTATGCAGTGATTGGTTCATTCCAAGAAAAAAAGTTGTCAAAACGGTCTGTTTGTCAGAGTGCAGCTTTAAGCAATATATTTAGCATTTCACAAAATATTTCTTTATATATATCGTATGTTGTATGTCTTATCAATTCAAAATAAAACTTTGTATCTCCCTTAGGAGCTTGAGAAACCTCCACCAGACCCGCTGTATGGTCTGCGTATCCACTCTTGGGTGATCGTTTTGCACGGGAAACGTGAGGTGCCGGAGAGCTTCTTTGTTGAACCCTTCACCGGGCTCTCCCACCCGGTGGACAGCTCCAACTACCAGGGCATTGAGAGTGTGTGGAACCATGTCAACTTCTGGGTCAATATGCAAGACTGCTCAGAGGGGGTCCAGGTTTGTAGTGTGTTTGTCTTAAGCTGAAGGTTGCACCATAAGTTTTGCTTTATTGTGTCAGATCACAGAATGAAAGACACATATAGGGATCATGTTATCTGGCAGAAGCTTCATTGTCTGTGTCTTTATCTTCCACAGTGTCTCACTTTCATAATTGCATTCAACCATTGTTTGCTCTCAGTTTTTCTTCAATCTTTACAAAACTTGGCAGCAATGCTTATTGGCGTTATTTTTCAAATGAGTTTGATTACCAGTCAGAATGCTTAAGCCACTTAAGAGTTATAGCCCTTGGATTGTAAAAAAATACCTATTATGGGGACTCTCTACTGGCCGCACATCAGATTTACAGAGTAGTAGTTGAGTTCGAGAAGAGTGGTATCTGATTTAGGTAAAGAGTAAGAGACTGTAACTGACACATTTTGCTTGGTACATGAACATGTGTATTACCGGTTCATACTATACGTAGGATGCACTTTTTTACCCCAAATTATTGTTTAAAAAATTCCTATTTCAACAAATTTAGATATAAATTGACTGATTGTTTAAAACTATAAACGACCTTTAAATTCACAGATATGAATATAAACTTGATTTAAAACTGGACAATACATATAAGTCATCTCAGATTCCTTGTTTAACCATTTTTAAACTATGTGATGAATGAGAAGAACATTGTAGGTTATGTCCCTAACAGACATGTTCTTTATGGTTATAAAAATAAGTGAACTGAGAGTCATTGCCCTTTTTTTCTCCAGATCTCACATATTAAGCCTTGTCCTCTATCTCTTGTATAATTTTATCATATATATCAGTCGTTCGTATGAACAAGCCCAAACTCATATACTACTGCTTGGCATAACATTTTTGAACAATCCCTGCTGTATGAAACCCACAATTTGATCCACCCCTTAAAGCATTTTACCAGTGCAGGGCTTGCAGGCTTGTGCTTATTTCGACCACTGATATATCAAATAAAGAATATATGATTTTCTGTTCTATGGTTTGTAAAACTCTCACCTTTTTGCAACAGAAATAGTCCACTTGAATGGATTGAACGTTTTTCAGAACTTGAGTTAGGAACCTGTTTGATCTCACAAAGTGTTATGGAAATGTTGCAATATGACAGTATACATTTTTTCAAACATCACCCATCCCATATATTTTAGAACCTAAGTTACGACCTTGGTGACTGCACGAAATGGGAGTACATGTTCCCCAACACGGACAAGCCACTGCTGCAGATCCCTGAGGCCGAGGAGGACATCATGGACGGCCTCGATGATGAGGAGGTAGGTCGATATGAAAACATGCTTCTAACGCAGACTACTTTAAATTTGAGAGAGTTTATTTTAATATTTGCTATGATGTGGCCAATTCAAAACTTTAGAAAATGTTCTATGTTTGCAGAAACAGTTTATGTCATTATGGCATTCCAAATTTTGAAAGTCACAAAAATCGCAGCAACACACACAAAATAATCTGAAATTTAAAGCTATCTGCATTTTTTCTTTCGCTTTTCAGACTTTTTATATACATTGTAGACTGCCATTTGCATTTTAGATTTTTTTTCTCAAGAATTATTTTACCAATACATTCAAACTAGGAGTGCTTGATTTTAAAACTTACAATAAATCTCGGGTTGTTTAGTACAATTGTAAAGATATTGTATTATGTTCCTATTTGAGGTCAAGATCTTTGGGAAAAATATGTGTTTGTATTTATATTCCAGTTGTCATTTCTGTTGTAATAAAAAATAAATGATTATTTTTAATGAAGAAATTTGAACTTTTGTGTATTATATAACAAGATATCTGAAATTTCTTTTCGTATATATCAAAAGCTTTTAATATTTCCATAACAATGATTTGTATTCACTAGTTATGTTTAAGCAAATAAATTGATTGTTGAATAATGAATAGAATACTTTTCAAACCAAAATTAGTAATATAGTTGAATTTGACCTTGGTTTTGATATCTTTTCTTTTCATTTATAAAAAAATCACACTTTTTACAATTGTCATTATTGTGTAATATACATCTAAGGTGACATTTTTAATAAACATCGCCAAACAATAAACGCTCCTACTTAATTGTATTGAAGCAGTATTCAGGGACAAAATTCGCTGTAACAAAAGAAAAAAGTTTAATTAAAATAGTTATCTTAAAAACATGTCACAGTTTAAAACATTACTGAAAATTAAGAAGGCGTAAAAAGGTTCTTTTATCATACTCTGAAACAATATAACCCCAGCTTACAAGTAGTTAGTGTCTTAAGGTAATCTATCTATCATTAGTTAAAAAGATACAACTGGTTAAGCTTTATTTCAAAGTAACAAATTTCAAGTTTAAATATTTTTAAATTTTTCACTGAGAGCTATTCCAGTAAAACGTATAACCCCCAGGGGGAAGGCATTTTTTTATGGGTGGGTGTCTATTTTCGCTAATTTGGACGCCAAAAGATTAACTTTGCTTCTGTAGGGGGGTGGCATAATTTAAAAGTGCCTTCCCCCGAGGGGTTATATGTTTAAATGGAATAGCCCTGAGAGCTATTTTGTATATAAACATTATGGTACTTTAAAAACATATTAATCAAATTCCTATATATTCATTTTGAAATTATGTGTAATAACCTCCATTTAATATAATCATATAACAGTAGCGTCATTATAGTGTTATTCAAAAATGTAATCCATGCAAAAATAATATAATGGTTAGTCAATATTCATGAATTAAACATAGAAATTATTTTGATGCCTATTTCTATAACACACTTATTAGATATTTGTTTATGCATTTATATTGCATTTTACCAGTATAATTGTATCTCTATAGATCCTATAAGACATTATTTTGCGCTAAAGTGTATGATATATTTTGACATTATCAACGTTGACGTCATTTGACGTTGACGTCATTTCCTGTTTATTATATACATACAACCTGATGAAGGCCAAATGGCCGAAACGTTTCATTAATAAATAATTTGTGTTGAAGTTGGACTTCTTTAATTATCACCTTATAACACACGAACACATCTTTGCATCCTAATGATGGACGGCTTGCCTTAAACAACAACAACAACAACTATTACCTTTATTGCACAGACGATCAAAATATTGCAACAGCAAATGCTTGCTATAATTTAAATAATCACGTGAGGGTATCAAAACAAACATACAAAGATGCAACATAAATGAAATTTTTACGGTAGCTTCATTTCATGAACACATGTGGTATTGTAAATTCCATACAGGAACAGTGAGAATTATTTTTAATAAGGTTAAAATATAATTATTCAAAAGTAATCAATTTCAGGTTTACATTTTACAAATATTGAAAATAAAACAGTACCATATTTGCGTTATTATCAGTAGTGTTGGGAATCGGTTGCAATTTTACTATCGATGATCGGTTCCACTCAAGTAACCGATTATCGATAGTACAATCGGTTTTTAAATTACTAGATAGTACCTGAGTTGTAGTTTTATTCAGGTACAGTATTAAACTCTTAATCATTATATGCATATACCTTATGTCTATGATTGAAGTTATTAGGTGTTGTTGTATAAAAAAAAAGTTCATTTTCTTGCTCATTGTGGCTTTCATCAGCCATATTGTTAAAGATAACATCTGAACACTTACAATTTTTTTTTTTTATTATTTTTTTTTTCTTTTCGATAATCGATTATAACTAAATACTATCGATTGTCGCCGATTTCAGGCCCAACCAATCGATTTTCGATTATAATCGATCATCGGAACATCACTAATTATCAGGAGTCGTTTCGTAATTGATTATGATTAAGAATTTATGGTTATACTTTGGAACGATAGAAGGCATTATACAGCACATAATTTTACAATTAGACATGGTTATTTTAATTCAACAAAACAGATATGACATCCTACAAGCTATATAATCAACAAAAAATTATGATTTCTTCATGAAACAAAACAAATTTAAAAAAACTACATACAGGCACAGCAAAACAAATATCTGTCATTGTTTAATTTGCCTCAATTTTTGGTAAAAAGTGAATTGTAACGAAATAAGCACGAGCACCACAGTTTTTAAAGAGAACATTGCTTTCATTTAATTGCCAATTTTATTGAATGTTTATTTGCTTATATTTTTACATGTAAACATTAATAATGCTGTTTTTGATCTTTTTCAGTTCTTAAGGGTATAAAAATTGAACTAATGATGTTTTGTATTATGTTTCATGCCAATAACAGTTGTGACGCTATTTTGAAAATGAAAGCTTTAAAGAGAAAGGTTACTGCTTAATTTAACTATATTTACTAATTCATAGCTTGGGATTGACACTAGAAATTGTTGCTGCAGCTCAAATTAAGGCGTTATTTGATTAAAACATGCTTATTCTCATAACCTTATGGAAATGTGTGTTTAGGTATGTGTTTGTAGGATTGAATCAGCATAATTATATTCAAACACAGACAAATTTCCAAAGATTAGTTCTCCTTGTTTTTAATTAAAAGAATATGGTAATTTCCTTGCCTGAGTGTCGTTGGCAGCAGTGAGAAAAAGCACTTGAACCTTTTGCCTAAATTAAAAAAAAAACATTCAAGATACAGTCGAACCCAGTTGGTTTGAACTCCCAGGGACTGGGGAAAATACCTCGAGCCTCAGAAAATTTGAGCTAAGTCGGATTTTTTACCTTCCGAATAAAGAAATCGGTCCGTAACATCAAGTTCGAGCCAAAGAGGAATTTGAGCCAAGGGAGTTTGAGCCAACAGGGTTAGCCTGGATCAATACGAAACATGATACAGGTTACCAATGACAATATCAATATGAAGGGGTACTTGGAAGACTGTTGTTCATACCTGAATACATAGAAGGACTTATTATAGTCTTGTAGGGACAACTTGTTTAACAAGGCCAGTAACTATTATTGAAGTGGTTGTAAAGTTATGCTCCTTGACCAGCCAATATAGAGAAATTTAAAAAAATGGCATCAACTTGCAATGCTTTTTAAAAGAAAACCTTCAGTCTAAAATATCACATTGTGTCTTAGACAATTAATTAAGGGTGTTTTTTTTGTAGGTTTTTCACTTTTTATTGCCCTGTCTATTTTTTGAAGGAAAAAGTTGACGTATTGAGCATTTGTTTCCTTGTCTGTGCTGTCATCGTGAAAAAAATGACTTTAACTCTTATTTTTTCTGCTGGTTGCAGTTCATATGTTTTTAAAATGTCATTACTGTTTTTACAGGGCCATTTTACAAGTGAAAACACAATGAATTCACAGGAATGTGTATGTTTTGTCAAATGTACTGAAATGTGTATATATGTGTATATGTTTGCAACTCATATAGACAGAAATCAGAATGAATCATAACGTGTGTGATTGTTTGTGATGTATGTGTTTGTGTTATTTATATCCAAATCCTCGCATGCTGGCTTAAATTGTTTTAACTGGAGGCCATTTTGTCAAGAACCTACCTACAGGTGAAAAATCCCCTCATTCATAAATTTGACTTTAGGTTTGAAAACGAGTTCAACATTATATTAATCATGTTAATATTTTTCCCCTTTTTGTCAAAACAATGCTATTTTTTCCCTATTAAAGGGCCTGCCACCATTCCTTTAAAAGCAAAGAAAAAACAAGTAGGAAAAGCTTTTGTAGGAGTAGTTTTTAACAGGATTAGTGCACTGTTCTTTAATTCTTAGAGGGACACGTGCATGTTTTGGCACCACAATTGAGTTTTCCCAGTAAGCCATCTTAAAGCAATTATTAAAAAAAATGGTTGAATGAAGTGGGTCTTGTTAAACTTACTGCCGGTCATATAATAACCGTAATATATATTTTTATTGCAGCTACACAATGACATATATCTTAGTAACCTAAAATTTTATTCCTCAACCAGAGTGATTGCTGTGAAAATTATTCAAGAATATATTACTACTCTAGAACAACAAATTTGAGGTGTAATGCATGTGTTACTGAGTTCAATCTTCGTCAGACATTTATAGCTCATTTGTCTTTCAAAGTAAAAAAGGTTGATGTATTATTATGGCCTTGGTGTAGTGCATACTTTATCCTCGGCCGTAACTTGATAACCATTTAAGATATTCAAATGAAACTTGGTATACATGATGCTAAAATGAGACAAAACGCATGTGCAATGCCCATAACTCTGTCTATTACGATTTTTGAATAATTATGCTTCTTTTTCTGAAAAGCAATGAGCGAGCACGGGCGTTTTCTCCACATAGATCTTGTTTAAAGTCCGAATTTATTCTTGGTATTTCGAAACTTTCACCTCAATATGCTTATTCTTTTTCTGTTGGCACAATATTGATTTATCTTTACTTAACGTACATTTCTATAGGAAAATCTGTTATTCTTAAAAATCATATTCTTCATTTAATATATCACTCTTCAACACTTATATTTCAATATCTTTCATCACATGTCAATAGTAATCTGTAAATAGTGTAACCATATATAGCATTTCTATGTTAGGTTAGATTTATATCTATCTTATGTAATGTATTTTTTCAAAAATGTAAAATATACAATGTACTTTCTCAGGAGAATGCAGAGGAACAGGAGAAGCAGCTAGACTTACCTCCAACCTGGGTTGAGCCTATCAAGATATCAAAGAAAGGTTAGACTAGATCAATTGTTTCGCGTCTTGGAATTTTTTACCCAAAATTGATTTTTTCTTATGAAAATTAGTTACTTATCAACATATCATTATTATAAGATCAATTTATTCTAAGTAGCAATTAAACATGTTGCTTTTCTATAAATGGAGGCTTCTGACATTGCTGCAGAAAATTCCAAACATCAGCATTGCATGGAAACGATTTGGGGTCATATTTGGTGGCGCCCTATATTTTTCAATTGTAATTTTTCTGCTTTTTTTCCCAAATCATTGTTTTCTCTTGTTTATTGCCTGTTTTGCTGTGTCGTTTGATCATTAAGCTAAAGGTTAAAGGGACACAATAAAGGTTAAAGGGGCACAATAAAGGTTAAAGGGGCACAATAAAGGTTAAAGGGACACAATAAAGGTTAAAGGGGCACAATAAAGGTTAAAGGGGAACAATAAAGGTTAAAGGGGCACAATAAAGGTTAAGGGGACACAATAAAGGTTAAAGGGGAACAATAAAGGTTAAGGGGACACAATAAAGGTTAAAGGGGAACAATAAAGGTTAAAGGGGAACAATAAAGGTTAAATGGGCACAATAAAGGTTAAAGGGGAACAATAAAGGTTAAAGGGGAACAATAAAGGTTAAACAGGCACAATAAAGGTTAAAGGGGCACAATAAAGGTTAATGGGGCATAGTAAAGGTTAAAGGGGAACAATAAAGGTTAAAGGGGAACAATAAAGGTTAAATGGGCACAATAAAGGTTAAAGGGGCACAATAAAGGTTAAAGGGGAACAATAAAGGTTAAAGGGCACAATAAAGGTTAAAGGGACACAATACAGATTAAATGGGCACAATAAAGGTTAAGGGGACACAATAAAGGTTAAAGGGGCACAATAAAGGTTAAGGGGACACAATATAAGTGAAAGGGACACAATAAAGGTTAAGGGGGCACAATATAATTGAAAGGGACACAATAAAGGTTAAGGGGGCACAATATATGTTAAAGGGGCACAATAAAGGTTTAAGGGGCACAATATAAGTGAAACAGGCACAATAAAGGTTAAGGGGGCACAATATAGGTTAAAGGGACACAATAAAGGTGTAAAAGGGGCTACATAAAGGCAAAGGGGGCAAAAAAAGTTTAAAGGGACACGATATAGGTTAAAGGGGCAAAATTAAGTTTAAAGGGGCACAAAAAGGTTAAAGGGGTATGTTATGGGTTAAAACGGCACAATAAAGGTTAAAGGGGTATGATTTAGGCTAAAGGGACACAATGTAGGTTGAAGGGAACAATAAAGGTTGATGCCAAAGTATTATTTTTAATCTTAATGCATAATTTTGTGTCTTTAAATATTAAAGCCAAAAAAATAGATTTGTGTACAGATAAAAATTGTTAGAAATATTTTAGACCTTTTTAAACTGGGGACATTGTAACCACGGAACTTTAAATTGAAAAAAAAAACAAAAAACGTTTGTATAGAACACGCATATCATATGTTGATTTTTAGCTCACCTGTCACGTAGTGACAAGGTGAGCTTTTGTGATCACTCTTCGTCCGTCGTCCGTCCGTCCGTCCGTCCGTCCGTCCGTCCGTCCGTTCACAATTGCTTGTGAACACAATAGAGGTCAAAATTGTGACCTAATCTTTATGAAACTTGGTCAGACTGATCATCTCTATAAAATCTAGGTCAAGTTCGATATTGGGTCATCTGGGGTCAAAAACTAGGTCACTAGGTCAATTAGTAGAAAAACCTTGTGAACACAATAGAGGTCACAATTTTAGTCTAATCTCAATGCAACTTGGTCAGAATGGTCATCTCTATAAAATCTAGGTCAAGTTCGATATTGGGTCATCCGCGGTCAATAATTAGGTCACTAGGTCAATTAGTAGAAAAACCTTGTGAACACAATAGAGGTCACAATTTTAGCCTAATCTCAATGCAACTTGGTCAGAATGATCATCTCTATAAAATGTAGGTCAAGTTCGATATTGGGTCATCCGCGGTCAACAACTAGGTCACTAGGTCAATTAGTACAAAAACCTTGTGAACACAATAGAGGTCACAATTTTAGCCTAATCTCAATGCAACTTGGTCAGAATAATCATCTCTATAAAATCTAGGTCAAGTTCGATATTGGGTCATCCGCAGTCAATAACTAGGTCACTAGGTCAATTATTAGAAAAACCTTGTGAACACAACAGAGGTCACAATTTTGACCTAATCTTTATGAAACTTGGTCAGACTGATCATCTCTATGAAATCTAGGTCAAGTTCGATATTGGGTCATCTGGGGTCAAAAACTAGGTTAGTAGGACAATTAGTAGAAATACCTTGTGAACACATTAGAGGTCACAATTTTAGCCTAATCTCAATGCAACTTGGTCAGAATGATCATCTCTATAAAATCTAGGTCAAGTACGATATTGGGTCATCCGCGGTCAATAACTAGGTCACTAGGTCAATTAGTAGAAAAACCTTGTGAACACAATAGAGGTCACAATTTTAGCCTAATCTCAATGCAAATTGGTCAGAATGATCATCGCTGTAAAATGTAGGTCAAGTTTGATATTGGGTCATTCACGGTCAATAATTAGGTCACTAGGTCAATTAGTAGAAAAACCTTGTGAACACAATAGAGGTCACAATTTTAGCCTAATCTCAATGCAACTTGGTCAGAATGATCATCCTTATAAAATCTAGGTCAAGTTCGATATTGGGTCATCCGCGGTCAATAACTAGGTCACTAGGTCAATTAGTACAAAAACCTTGTGAACACAATAGAGGTCACAATTTTAGGCTAATCTTAATGCAACTTGGTCAGAATGATCATCTCTATAAAATCTGGGTCAAGTTCGATATTGGGTCATCCGCAGTCAATAACTAGGTCACTAGGTCAATTATTAGAAAAACCTTGTGAACAAAATAGAGGTCACAATTTTAGCCTTATCTTAATGAAACTTGGTCAGAATGATCATCTTAACATAAGCTAGGTCAAGTTCTATATTGGGTCAACCCAGGTCAAAAACTAGGTCACTAGGTCAATTATTTTTATTTACCGGTGATATTTGAACATAAATGTCTATGTTTGAGAACTTTCAGCTGTTTCATATATCTGATAAATATGATTATCATTTTGCAAGTGCAACTACCGACTCTTAAATAATGTCTATTTGGATTTTCTTGTATCATTCTATTTATGGCAGATATTAATTGTTCTTATTAAGACTTACAATCACATTATATAAATATTTTTGGATTTATTATTGATTTACATAACCATACGTAATTCTACTAAATTTTATTTCCAATTTATGATAATATCTTTTGAGATTTTTTTTTATGAAATTGCCTTTTTAGCTCACCTGTCACTTTGTGACATGGTGAGCTTTTGTGATCGCCTTTTGTCCGTCGTGCGGCGTGCGTCGTCCGTCAACAATTTACTTAAAAGACATCTCCTCCTTAACCGCTAGGCCAATATTAATAAAACTTCATAGGTTCCTTGGGTTGTCTTCTATCAAAGTTGTTCAAAGAATTTAATTCCATACAGAACTCTGGTTGCCATGGCAACCAAAAGGAAAAATCTTCTTCTCCCAAACCACAAGGCTTAGGCCGTTGATATATGGTAGGTAGGATCACCAAATGGTCCTCTACCAAGATTGTTCAAATTATGGCCCTGGGGTCAAAATTGGCCACGTCCCGGGGGTCATGGGTTTTCTCTATATGTTTATAGTGAAAACTTAAAAAATCTTCTCCTCTGAACTTACTTGGCCTAGAGCTTAGATATTTGGCATGATTCATCGTCTAGTGGACCTCTACAAAGTTTGTTCAAATTATGGCCCTGGGGTCAAAATTGGCCCCACCCCGGGGGGTCATGGGTTTTCTCTATATGTTTATAGTGAAAACTTAAAAAATCTTCTCCTCTGAACTTACTTGGCCTAGAGCTTAGATATTTGGCATGGTTCATCGTCTAGTGGACCTCTACAAAGTATGTTCAAATTATGGCCCTGGGGTCAAAATTGGCCCCGACCCGGGGGGTCATGGGTTTTCTCTATATGTTTATAGTGAAAACCTTAAAAAATCTTCTCCTCTGAACTTACTTGGCCTAGAGCTTAGATATTTGGCATGGTTCATCGTCTAGTGGACCTCTACAAAGTTTGTTCAAATTATGGCCCTGGGGTCAAAGTTGGCCCCGTCCCGGGGGGTCATGGGTTTTCTCTATATGTTTATAGTGAAAACTTCAAAAATCTTCTCCTCTGAACTTACTTGGCCTAGAGCTTAGATATTTGGCATGATTCATCGTCTAGTGGACCTCTACAAAGTTTGTCCAAATTATGGCCCTGGGGTCAAAATTGGCCCTGCCCCGGGGGGTCATGGGTATTCTCTATATGTTTATAGTTAAAACTTCAAAAATCTTCTCCTCTGAACTTACTTGGACTAGAGCTTAGATATTTGGCATGATTCATTGTCTAGTGGACCTTTACAAAGATTGTTCAAATTATGGCCTTGGGGTCAAAATTGGCCCCGCCCCGGGGGTCATGGGTATACTTGATATGTTTATAGTTAAAACTTCAAAAATCTTCTCCTCTTAACTTACTTGGACTAGAGCTTAGATATTTGGCATGATTCATCGTCTAGTGGACCTCTACAAAGTTTGTTCAAATTTTGGCCTTTGGGTCAAAATTGGCGCTGCCCCGAGGGGTCATGGGTTTTCTCTATATGTTTATAGTGAAAACCTTAAAAAATCTTCTCCTCTGAACTTACTTGGCCTAGAGCTTAGATATTTGGCATGATTCATCGTCTAGTGGACCTCTACAAAGTTTGTTCAAATTATGGCCCTTGGGTCAAAATTGGCCCCGCCCCGGGGTCATGGATTTTCTCTATATGTTTATAGTGAAAACTTAAAAAATCTTCTACTCTGAACTTACTTGGCCTAGAGCTTAGATATTTGGCATGATTCATCGTCTAGTGTACCTCTACAAAGTTTGTTCAAATTATGGCCCTTGGGTCAAAATTGGCCCCGCCCCGGGGGGTCATGGGTATTCTCTATATGTTTATAGTTAAAACTTCAAAAATCTTCTCCTCTGAACTTACTTGGACTAGAGCTTAGATATTTGGCATGATTCATCGTCTAGTGTACCTCTACAAAGTTTGTTCAAATTATGGCCTTGGATTCAAAATTGGCCCCGCCCCGGGGGTAATGGGTTTTCTCTATATGTTTATAGTTAAAACTTCAAAAATCTTCTCCTCTGAACTTACTTGGACTAGAGCTTAGATATTTGGCATGATTCATCGTTTAGTGGACCTTTACAAAGATTGTTCAAATTATGGCCTTGGATTCAAAATTGGCCCCGCCCCGGGGGTAATGGGTTTTCTCTATATGTTTATAGTGAAAACTTCAAAAATCTTCTCCTTTGAACTTACTTGGACTAGAGCTTAGATATTTGGCATGGTTCATCGTCTAGTTGACCTCTACAAAGATTGTTCAAATTATGGCCTTGGGGTCAAAATTGACCCCGCCCTGGGGGGTCATGGGTATACTTGATATGTTTATAGTTAAAACTTCAAAAATCTTCTCCTCTTAACTTACTTGGACTAGAGCTTAGATATTTGGCATGATTCATCGTCTAGTGGACCTCTACAAAGATTGTTCAAATTATGGCCTTTGGGTCAAAATTGGCCCCGCCCCGGGGGGTCATGGGTTTTCTCTATATGTTTATAGTAAATAAAATCAAAAATCTCTTCTGAACTTACGTTGCTTAGAGCTTAGATATTTGGCATGATTCATCGTCTAGTGGACCTCTACAAAGATTGTTCAAAATTGGCCCCGCCCCGGGGGGTCATGGGTTTTCTCTATATGTTTATAGTTAAAACTTCAAAAATCTTCTCCTCTGAACTTACTTGGACTAGAGCTTAGATATTTGGCATGATTCATCATCTAGTGGACCTCTACAAAGATTGTTCAAATTATGGCCTTGGGGTCAAAATTGGCCCCGCCCCCTTGGGGGGTCATGGGTTTTCTCTATATGTTAATAGTGAAAACTTCAAAAATCATCTCCTCTGAACTTACGTGGCTTAGAGCTTAGATATTTGGCATGATTCATCGTCTAGTGGACCTCTACAAAGTTTGTTCAAATTATGGCCCTGGGGTCAACATTGGCCACACCCCGGGGCTAATGGTTTTTCTCTATATGGGTTATAGTGAAAACTTAAAAAATCTTCTCCGAACTCACAAAGACAAATAACGTCTTAATTTAAACTGGATAACATATTTAGTACACATACCAATTTTCAATATGGGCCACATACAACAATTAATTACAAATATACATATATAGATACACACGTAAAATCAAGTAGTGACAAGAGCTTAGATATTTGGCATGATATACCATCTAGTTGACTTGTACCAATATTGTTCAATCTTTGGCTCTGGGGTCAAAAAATGGCCCCACCCGGGCGGTCATGGGTTTCCTTATATATGTATATGATGAAAACTTAAGTAATCTTCTTCTCCGAAACCAAAAGGCGAAGGCCTTAGATATTTGGTATGAAGCATCGTTTATCGGACCACTATTAAGATTGTTCAAACTTTAGCCGTGGGGTCAAAATTGGCCACGCCCCGTGTTCATAGGCTTAGGTTTTCAATATTTGTATATAATGGAAGAATGTGCAATATATGACAGGTGAGCGATTCAGGGCCATTTGGCCCTCTTGTTTTTTGTTTTTTTTTTAGTTTTGATCATTAAAATCAAATTATTATTTTTTTGCATCAGCCTCTTTTACATCCTTTTAAAACAAGATCACAGTCAATGTTTTTTGCTGCTTTTTTTGTCCCTGTAGTTTACAATGTATTAGGTATAATTCTCTTTCCAAATGTTGAAATTAAAATAATAATTAATTTGACACCCTAATGCAATAACACAAGAACTGCAAATAGAAATAGACGCAGGTATTCAGTTATTGCATTAAAGCTGCACTTTCACTGATTGACAGTTTTGACATTTATTTTAGCTTTTATCTCAGAATCAGCTGGTATTGGTATTTATGCATTCAATTCAGTCATATAAGATTACTCACAATAGAACAGATCTAAATTGTTTGGGAAACTGCTGAATAAAATATTTTTCTTAATGCGTTTGTAACGCTTTAAGTCATGAAACATCAATTTTCGAACATTAATATGTAAAATTGCGATTTGATTTTTTGTCAATTACGTAAAAATTTACTCATTCGAAGATAAAAAAGAAAAAGTCAATCAGGGAGAATGCAGCTTTAAGGTGACGAAAAATAATTATTTATTTTAATCCTTATGAAAGAGTCACCTTTGAATTTATTGCCGCTACCAAACTAATGAACAACAGAATTTTCTCTAAAATGCATGAACTTGAAAGGCATTGTAAAATGCTATAACTTGCAAAAAAACTCCCTATACGAAACTTAGCCATGCTAACTGAAATTTGTTACCCCAATAAATTTTACAAGAAATGGTCATGCTTGCAATATTAGAGAATTTAAAAAACACACACTTCATTTACAGCTTCATTTGAACTATATTTGGTGTATAATATCATCCAGGCATAATTATACATTATACAAGTTTAGAATAACAGGAACATAGGATGAGGAATATGCAAATGTTACTAAATACATCAGAAAAATTGAAAATGAAATATATATAGAATTCCACAAACTTGGTTTATTGTTAAAGTTAATTAGTGCAGGGTTCTCAATAAGTTTCGGTCGAACCATCTCCAATAGTAAAGTTACCGACCAGCTTCTACTTATTCTACTGAAAATTCATTTAGTTTTCCAAATTTGAACCGGCCCTATTGCCATTTGAACCGTCCATTTTGGCCGGCAGCCGGTTCTTATTGAGAACACTGTAGTGTTGTCATTTTCTCATTCCATTGTGCCAATTTTCTCATGCAATCAAATTGAATACACTTTTAGGTTAGCCTTATTTGATGAAAAAAAGTTTGGCTTATTTTAGAAAGCCTCTGTGTCATCATTGTGTCTTGATTTTCTTTTAGCTTTGGCAATGATTAAAAAAAAGATATTGTAATGAAACTTGGCACACATGTTGCCAGAGACAATATGCACCTGTATAGCAAGGCACATAACTCTTGATTTAATCATATTTGAGTTATGCCCCTTGTTTGCTGGATATAACAAGAGCAGACGAATGTTGGCATTTGCTAGATGGCGCTGTTCTTCTGGTTTAAATTAACACTTCTATACTTGTTGTTCTGTAAATGTTTGCTAAAGCGTTGGACAGAATTTTTTTATTTATTTTCATGAGAGTTCACATGGTTTCTTTTATTACTGCAGACTTTGAGATGCGGTGCCCACAAGGCAAGAAGAACAAACTTTACAAGCGGGCCAAGCTGGAAAAATTTGCCCACTATCTCATGAAAGACGGACTGGTGTCACGACTATCAGTGTACTCGGACAGAGAACGTAAGATTTGTTGTTTTTTGAAGATGTTTGAATGCTAACCAATTGATTTGACTTTTGGATCTGATTTCGATCACCCTCAGTAATTACCTTCTTTGGTTAAGAAAATTATACGTTGAATCCAAGTCCACATGCTTATGTTTGTCCAAAGTTATCCTGTGACTAGTGAATCTCAAACCTCCCCAAAAATATGGGTCAAGTTTGACTTTGTTTACAAACTTCCAATTTTTTGACTGAGTTATGGCCCCTTTAAAACTTGAAAACCGCCCAAATTTGTAGTCCAGATGATAAGTTATTGACAGGAACAATAGATAAAACTAATTTGGGAACACATGTTTAACAGTGCTAAACACAGGTTAGTTTGATTTCGGTTCCAATCCACCTATGTTTGTCAGAGTTATGGCCCCTTCTCAGAGAAATAGTTTATTATTCCTGTGTCCATTCGGCATGTGGGGAAATTTGTCACTCTTATGACAATTCTAGTTTTTAGTTTGATAACAGTTACCATAAATTTGTGACCTGTTCCATGTTAACTTCTCGTACTTTGTTGTATTTTTTTTGTGTTCTGCGAATGTCAAATCCTGATTTTTTTTCTTTTCATCTCTGAATAAGTAGTTTAATTATAAGCAAAGTGGCAGAATATTGGCATCATTTTGTAGCAGTCAGTTTGATAAGACAAGAATTAAGCATTACAAGTTATTTAATTGACTAAATCAATATCATTTTGCTGTGTCTGTTGTTACAGTGACAGATATGGTAATGACTCGAGAGTACTTCGAACACCGAGAAGACAAACTGTATAACCGAGTACACAACCATCAGACTACCTGGATCACTGAGTACTTCGCACCAGGACGGGCAAAGTGTGTCAAAGGTAAGGTTATAACCTTTAAAGCTCGACTATTCGAAGAATAATGAGGCCATACTACTAGCCCTGGCATTGCCGTCCGGTTAAAGTTTTAGGGCACGTTGGCATTATCACTTATAACTCCATTACCCTTAATTCAATTCACTAAATACTTCACACAGTTTTTCAGGAATTTCACACTAGAAGTTCTTCTGTGGTTTTGTTACAGCGTTTCTTGTTTACTTTTTATTTTGACCATTTTAATGCTTTTGCTAGATCATATTATTGTATTAATTTCTACGACAAAGCAGTGTATAGTTGATTACGCTCTCCTGTTACAGCTATTGTAACTAGTTGGTATGACCTTGACTATCCACAGGAACATGTACATGGCACCATCTAGATGGCATCAGACCCACAGGATCCATTGTATCTCCAATGTTAAATTTATCAAAGAAACTTGAGTTAAAGATAACTGCAAATGCATCAAACATGTAATTGAATTTAACATACTGGTTGTTTAAGACAATGATTATAAGTTCTTTTCAGAAAACTAAAGGGCCCAAAAAAGTTATATAATTATTTTCATTATTTTCTATATCAAATTCCCTGTGGAGGTGACATTCATCACTCAGTTTAATCTGTGTTTCAATTCCAAAATATTAGTATACAGTGTAGCCATAAGGAAAATGGTGTGGCCATATTGAAATGGTACTATGTCATTATCGGGGATATGAACGCATTTGGGCTGGTCAAAGTACGCGTGGAGTCCTTCGGACTCCACACACTAAGACCAGCCCAATTGCTTTCATACCCCTATAATGACATCAACCCCGCAATTCATTCCTTAAATGGTCAAACCTATACGAAATGGATGTGGCCATATGGAAATGGTCAAACCTATACAAAATGGATGTGGCCATATGGAAATGGTCGGTCCCATACGAAATCGGTGTGACCATATGGAAATGGTTGCACTCATATGAAATCGGTGTGGCCATATGTAAATGGTCGTACCAATATGAAATGGGTGTGGCCATAATTATGGTTGCACCTTTATGAAATCGGTGTGGCCATATGTAAATGGTCGTACCAATATGAAATGGGTGTGGCCATAATTATGGTTGCACCTACATGAAATCGTTTTGGCCATTTAGAAATGGTTATACACATATGACATCTCTGTGGCCGTATAGAAATGATCGTACTCATTTGGAAATGCACATATGGTAGAATTATGGTTGTAATTAAAAATATTATTAGCGATAAATAAAACATTTAATTTTTCAAGAAAGTATTGAGATTATAAACACATTTATATTAATTCATGTGAAGCGCAATAAAACCCTGCATGGTGTCAGTTTTTCATTAAAATACAAGAAAATTTACACACTTATATTTATAAATCGTTTAGTATTGCAGGCATACAGGTATAAATAGATTAAAGTGATATACTGCTCTGCTATTTGAAATTAAATTGTACCATATATTATGTTCAAGCTGTTATTTGTATTCGTTTTCCTTATTAAAGCCTAGCTGTGTGTATGTTTATGTACAAAAATTGCGTGATAAACGCCCTTATTTTTTTTTTAACAATTTTTTATGCAATTCATGTTTTGAAATGTAAAGAATTTTTGCTTGTATTATATTTCTTTCTAATTCACATTGTTGAGAAGTAGATAGTAAGAAAACAATTTAATATATTGTTATATCATACATGGCCTTGCCAGTCTGAAATAACGTCATTATATATTTTTGTTATATAACCAGTGATATAACTTTTTCTTGACCTCATAAATAAACAGCATTGAAAATGTGTGCTTTATATAGTGATGTTTTCATATATATAGCGCTGTAAATAATCAAATAAGTAATTGTGATATATATATTTAATATCATGTTTGTGGTCATTCAATACGAAATTGAACTTGTTTACTAGAATTGATAAAATTTGCCAAAGCTCATTCATATCAATTTTAGAAAACCTGTTTAAGAAACACCATATTGAATGAAGTAAGATCTTAATAATTAAGAATGGGCAGAGTGAGCGTAGTGAACAAGCCATTCTTAATAATTATGATCTTACTTCTTGTCATGTAACTGCCTTCGAATACAACCTCATTGACTGGCACATTTTAAACGCTAAATCTGACACAAGCAGTAGGTATCGGATGAGTGGCAGTAGGCGGAAGTTTAAATACCCGCGGAAGTTAAAAAAATTTAATGCTTAAACCTTATAAATGCTTATTGAACGCATTTCTGCTTTTCCATTTGCTGAGAATGTAGGTTGTAGCTTTTAATATTTAAAAAAGAAATACATTCTCATTTATTTTCAGAGCACCAGTATAAGGCGAGTACCCCAGGTCCTGAGAGTGAGCGCACAATGTTGTTTTATGCAGAGGCTCGCGTTGACGGGCTGATGAAGAGGATGGAGACCCCGTCGGAAATGACCGAACACTTTGAAAATCGGGATGATTTCTTGTACTTCAAGCACACAGAGTTTGGGAAGAAACCAAAGAAATTTGGTCCCCAGGATAAATCTTCTGGCCAGGAACCTAGACCAATACTGGTAGGAATAGGATTCATGGAAGCTTAAGATTGTATTAGAAGGATAAGAGTAGTCTTAGTAGTAGGTCTTAGATGGTTAAAAATCTCACATGTTGTACTTGTTGCTATCTTGCTGACTCAAAATAATTCTTTTCTTATCTTACCGTATCTTAAAGGTGTCTGCCCCTCACCCAAGAAGTTCTGCGTTCAAGCCCACTATGGGCATATTTGTCTTGGCCACTTACTGGGAAACGAACTCAAGATTGATTGACATTAGATAAATCTATGTTTACAATTGAGCTAAATTGATTAGTATAAACAAATTAAAAATCAGTTATAGCTTGTCATGGTCAGATCGTCTTGAAGCTTCACTCTCACAGATTGACCGTTTTGACAACTTTGTAATCTTTTATCTTGAAATGAGAATTTTTTGTGTAACAGTCTACAAACCAGTGATATAACAGTTGCGAATTCAGATTGGATAACATTTTGTTCATGTTTATGGTAGAAAATTTATGTTTTATGCTTAAAAGCATAACTAACGCTTTAAGAAAATTGCAATTTTCTGACATTTATAAAACAATTGAGATCTGTTCTATTAAGAGTTATCTTGTCTTTATTGAAGGCATTGATGCCAAAATCAGCTGATTCGAAGACAAGAATTAAAAAAAAAATGCCAAAACTGTCAATTTGCGAGAGTGCACCTTTAATGGCCTTACCAGTATTGGTAGACAAGCATTAATTAAAACCACTGCTAGGGTTCTTGATGAAGCTGTCCCCAGGCCCCAAATCACAAAAGTACTTAAGTCAAATCTCAGTCTCAACTTATTTTTCCACATAAAAGCAGGATTTATTTTAACATTTTGTACGATTTTTATCTATCTTAAAACATATTTTCTCATGGAGAATGTTGTTATTTTTTATTTTTTTTTAAATATTCAAAATTAAACAAAAAATCTACAGCAAAAAATGAACCTATGTTATTGCTCAAAAACAATGAGTTGTACTCAATTTGTTTTGTGCTGTATAATTCATTTTCTTTGGAATATGGACGAAATCTTTAAATAAACATATTCATCGAGAATGCTCTTTTAAAAAGGTAAAAATGTTTATGATTTTAACACCTTTTAATGTTAGGAGACCAAATGAATTGAGGCCGAGATTGAGATTTTATGATATTTGAGTCTGGCCCCAATTTCTCGAAACTTCTTAAGTCCAATATAACAGGATTAAGCTAATCTCACTATTTTTGTTGTTCTATAAAATGTGTTATATTTACTTCTTCGAGAATTTTTAGAAATTATATAGGAATAATCTGTATGATTATCAGAATAAACCATTTTTCATTTATCAAAATCCATTTTCATTATGTATTTTGGCTAATTGAAATAAGCGACTTAAGCCTGTTAAGCTTAAGAAGTTTCGAGAAATTGGGGCCTGGTCTCTCGAGAAGTTCTAAAACTAGTTTGGCTCAGACTTTTATATCAACTGCTATCAAAATTGATGATTTCAAGAGCCCTACTTATAATTGCCTTTTATAAGAAATAAGATAAACTCCATTTTCTTTCCACAGAAAATGCAGATGAAATACCATCGCAATAAGAACAAGAAGGCAAACGACGACATTGCAGAACTTGTCTACTTATGTTCCGAGGACAAAATACAGATCACATATCACACAGAGGACAAACGTATCGCCTCCTCGACGAGGGAGTTCCTGAAGCCGCATAACTGGGACGAGAAGGGAGCGACCTTGACATTCTCTGGGGACATGCAGCAGACATTCCAGGTTAGTCTCAATTGTGTGTTCTCCGGTTTCATACCAGGTTGAATTGAATGTTATACCAGTATTCAAGGGCGGATCCAGGATTTGATGTTTGAGGGGCGAAACTTTCAGTCGTAACCTTTTGACTTGTGCCTCCCATTCAGATTCAAAATATGATTGGTTTAAAGTGTTGGCGGGGAGGGGGTGCTTCCCCTAGAATTTTTTTACAATTTCAAGTACAAAATGGTGCAAAAAAAATTAAGTTTAATGATGACTTTTTCTCCTATTTTAAAATAAAAAAGTAAACTTGGACAATTTTTTTTTGGGGGGGGGGGGAGGGCAGGGCGAAACTTTTACACGTTTAATGTTCTTATTTTCCTAAATCAATCTATATCTATCATGTATAAACTCAACTTGCAATGTATATATCAATCAACTTTGATATATTTTCTCTTTGAAATTAAATGAATGCAATTCAATCCCTAGTGCAGCATAATTGAAGAAGGCCTTTATAGTTTTTAATGATCAATGAATTAGAATCTCACAAAATAATTGAAGTAATCTACTTCATTTTTTTCTAACAGAATTTGATTATAGTAATTAGATTAAATTAACCTTAAAGGGACTGGTTCATGGTTTGTAAAATGCACTTTTTACAAAAAAAAAAATATTATGAAATAAAGTGTGGTAAATCATTTGGAGTGGTAAAACTAAGATACTGACGACTGGAACGCTTCAACAAATGTTGATTTTTGCTAAAATATTGTCTTTGAAATCCACAAATTTGAATGCATTACTAACGCTATTTAACAAAAAGCTGTGGTGTGATTGGTTGATTGACATTATCAGGTGATGCTAGCAATGTTTACAATATAGGTTGAAATTTCGGTCAGTTTAGTATGAGTCCCTGTGGGCGAGTGGATAAAGTTTTGTTTTTCTAATTTTTCTCCTGACTGTATCAATGCGAGTTCGTTCCCCACCACAACCGGTTTTTTTTAATCTTTATTTGTATTTTTCTGCAATTTCAGTATCAAAGAGTAAAAATAATCATAATAAAAGTGTTTTCAGATGCATAAGCAGGAAAAAAATAATTTGGTGCCCTGGTGCCAAAACATGAGCGAGTCCCTTTAACTAAGCCTACTAGAAACTGATCTTGGATGGGTTTTTCAAGAGGAGGATAATGAGTAACAATAAAACAATTGATAACGATGTGATTGCCAACTAATTGATTACATGAATCTCCTAGGCACACTTATTTGTTGTTTCAATCATTGACTCATGTGTTGAAAGTTATGTTATCCATAAAAAAACTTTATCAGAGCAATCCTCCGAGTACTTTTATTTTTTCTGGGACGTTAATTTCATTAAGTCTCTAATTTGGGAAATTGTAATCAGGACAAAAGAATAAAGGTTGATTCATTGAACATTGATGACTTAAAACTGCACTCATACAGATTGTCAATTTCTACACTTTTTATATTATTGTCTCAGAATCAGCTTATTTTGGCATCAATGCCTTCAATTCATTCTTATCAGATAATTCACAATATAACAGATCTTGATTGTTAGGTAAACTGCCGAAAATATTATTTTTCTTAAAGCCTCAGTAGGCTTTTAGCCATAAAACATAAATTTTCGAATGTAAATAGGATAAACTGTGATTTGATGCTTTGTCAGCAGTCTTATATCACTGGTTTCCAGACATTTACACAAAAATTTGCTCATTCAAAGACAAAAAAAGAAAAAAAGTTGTCAGACGATCATTCTGTGAGCAGCTAAACACAATGTTATAATTAAACAAAATGCAGTTGAATTTTATGGTGTTGAGGGAATATAAATACTTTTGAACCCTATTATTTTGAATACTCTCTCAAAATTTATTTATTGAAAGTTCAGTATCATTCCATGTACAATAAATAAAGTCTACATACCTCTTGAAATGGAGTATGGAAATAGGGGTTTTCAATCGTCACATGGTGACGTGATAACATAATTAAAATTAAAAAAAACATGATATAAATATTCATTACTGATAAACCAATGGGGAGATTTACTAGTTGCATGATCATCCTGGACAAACAAATGCATGAAGGCTTGGATTCAAAATCACTTTGCAAGTTATGTCCCTTTTTCAACTTAAAATTTAAGGTGAGCATTTGCATTCCCCCGCAGCCCTCTTGGATTTTAAATTATATTTAAACAGTGAATGCTTAGGTAGCTTTAAATTATTTGATAGATTTTCATCCTCACCTGCTTTTCTGCCGCACCTTAAACTTTTTTGAAAAAATGTGAAACTAGGGTCTGAATTTGCGTATCGATCTGGTACTGTCTGGGAACGGCATTTATTCATACATACGGTGAAAATGTATACATTCACATGTAAAAAGGAGAATTGTTATGATCATGCTCTTGTGTCTTCTAGAAAAACATGTATAATTATGATCATTTAAGAAAATACAAAATGAAATGTACCCTATGTCCCCATTTAAAAAAATATTTTGGATGAAAATCTAGTTCTTAATTTATATTGGCCTAATACTGAAGTGTGTTTATTGCTTTGTCATTATATGTTAGTATGTATTTTTATCCTGTATACAGCCATTTGGTGAAAAACAATATTTAAAGGAAGAGCTTTTATCGGTTGTTATGATAATTTAATACAGTAATTGTACCCTATATGTGAATGATTTCCCAATAGACTAATGGAAAACATAAAATGACATTCACATTCCCATACAATTTGGCCATCAATGAATTACCATGCAATTTAATATCACATAGATATAAAACAGTGTTTTTTCAGCCTCATACAGATACTTTATACTTATGCACCAGTCAATTGTAACCACTGCCCCCCCCTCCCAGATCCGGGGGGATATTTGGGGAAATGGGCCGTGTTTTAACCTTCATGGTGGCCCCGCAGTGCCGTAAATGTGGTGGTTTTGTGTTCGCAAAAATATAGCAGGTAATGGGCCTAACCTAAGGTCCCTTGGGTGCAGGGGCATTTGGCAGGGATTTTAACATCTGTTTGTCCCTGCAGGGTGGGGATTTTACTCGGGGTTGGCTGGACCGAAAGTCAAAGACCCCGCTATTCTCCAGACCTGGGGGGGGGGGCCGTGGTTACAAGTGACTGCTGCATTAATTGGGGTTTCTATGGCTAAAAACTCATTGGAAATTCTTTCTGAATATTATCAAGTGAAAAATTCCATTAAAAATTAGTTTTCTAAATGTCTCATTGCTTGAAGGCTTGACTCTTGTATATAGAAAAGTTATATGGCAGGTGTAAATGATATAATATGCAATAAATTTTCTTTAGAATGGATTTGAAATAAAATATTATATAAATTTAAAAAAAATATGAACACTGTGCATGCAATGTAATGGCTTCTATTTTAGAATCTCTTGAGCATGTAATAGAGGGTTTATATGAAACTTGTAAGTGAACACTGACAGTAGCTTCTAGAACCAGTAAAAGTTGCAGTTTGCCTTAAAAATTGTTGTGTAATATCTAGTTTTGGGAGTACGGGTAGGCTGACAAGCTCTCTCAAAAAGCGCTTTCCCATGAATTTGTAGATATCAAAACCATTTTGGGATTGAACATACCTTTGTACATGTAGGCCTCTGAGATGTACTCGCATTAAACACTTTCCTTGTACTTTGTGAAGTTTTGTGCATGTCATTTGAACATTTACTGTATCTTGTTAATTTTTAACAGACTGATCAAAACCTACCGTCCAACGAGTAGGTACAAGATGTTACTGTTAATTGTTACCAGGTTGATCAAAACCAAACGTTCAACGAGTAGGTACTAGACATAACAGTAAGCATTGCTATCAGGGGATTTTGTTCATGTACTGTGACATATCTTGCTCTTTCTTTCCAGGTTGATCCAAACCTGCCATCCAACAAGCAGGTTGAGATGTATGAGATGTTACTATCGCTCCTGGAGCAGGAGGGGACATGTATGGAGGGTGTTCGTGAGTCAGAGGAGGAGGTACGCGAGATACTCGAGGATCGGATACGGGAAGAGGCTGCCGAGGAGCTGGACATTTCCGTGTATGATACGGAGAGAAACGAGAAGGCGAAGAAACATAGAAAGGACCTGGTAATAGCTTTATTTTGGCTCTCTGAGTTGAAAATTAATATATATCAAAATAATACAAAAAAAGAAATAGATAATTAGTACATGTAACACAATGTGAATGGGAGCATTTCTCCCCCTTGTCACTAACTGGAGCATTTCTTCGCTTTGTACCTCATTTAAGTACTACTTCACTTTTTCATTCATTTTTTTTGATTGGTGAAAATTTATCTAAAAATTATTATCACAATCAAATCATTTAAATGTGCAAACTAGCAATAAAATACCCTGTGGACAACTTATCCACATTTTATGCAATCTGCTGTAGGTGAGAAGGTTAAATGGCAAGGATCAAAAGCTGAAAAAAACATGAAAGTGGCATTAAGTTTAAATGCAGTTAAACCTCTACTACTTTCACGCCCTCAATTTCTCTATGCTACTTAATGTTTCAGGAGCGCCAACAACTTGAGGAGAAGATGCGTAAGCAAGAGATGGAGATCGACTACCTTGCTCCATTCCTCGCCCAGATCGGGGACCCAGAGAAGATCACCCGCCAACAGGCTTATAAGCTGAAGGAGGACTGCCTGATGGACCTGAAACAACGCCTTATTGACAAGGCTAACCTCATACAAGCACGCTTTGAGAAGGTGAGACTTTAAAAAACAACAACAATATTTTAGTTTATAAGGCAACAATACATTGAACAAATTTGTTTCATATAAAATATTCTAATCCAGGATTAAGAATCTTTTTAATGTTTCATTAAAGTTTCCAGAAAATACAAAACAGAATCTTTTCACAATAGACATTTGTATTTAAACAATTTGTGCTGCACATTTACAGGAGACCCAAAAGCTGCAGAAGAAACAGGCTTGGTACCAGCAGAACCAGGTGAACATGCTGAAGGACGATGAGGAGGCGTACTTGGAATACTGCAGTCAGGCCATGTTCCGTATACACATACTGGAGCTCAGACTTAACAGGTATTATAGCTTGGCTTGTCTTAGTTTCGTTAACATGTACAATGTCAATAATTATAATGCTGACAAATTTGTCTACCTGGATACTTTGAATGTCCATTAATTAAGCGAATTTTACTTTCATGTTATTTGTATTGAATTTTTGTTTGTTACAACCTTGTCTCAGCAATGACTTGATTATTATGAATGGGAGGAATTCAATCAAACCTCACAGAATGGTTCGTTACAACCTTGTCTCAGCCATGGCTTGATTATTATGAATGGTACCCGGTAATTCAATCAAACTTCACAGATTTGTCCCTTACAACCTTGTCTCAGACATGGCTTGATTATTATGAATGGTAATTCAATCAAACTTCACAGAGTTACAAGTCCCTTACAACATTGTCTCAGACATGGCTTGATAATTATGAATGGTAATTCAATGAAACTTCACAGAGTTACAAGTCCCTTACAACATTGTCTCAGACATGGCTTGATAATTATGAATGGTAATTCAATCAAACTTCACAGAGTTACAAGTCCCTTACAACATTGTCTCAGACATGGCTTGATTATTATGAATGGTACCCGGTAATTCAATCAAACTTCACAGATTTGTCCCTTACAACATTGTCTCAGACATGGCTTGATTACTATGAATGGTAATTCAATAAAACTTCACAGAGTTACAAGTCCCTTACAACATTGTCTCAGACATGGCTTGATAATTATGAATGGTAATTCAATGAAACTTCACAGAATTGTCCCTTACAACCTTGTCTCAGCAATGACTTGATTATTTTAAATGGTATTTCAATCAAACTTCACACAATTGTAGTGCACCATGGGAATGTGTGTTGCATATAAAATCAGTGCTTTACCTCCAAGGTCAATGTCACACTTAGAGGTCAGTGTTGAACAATATTAACTTCATAGCAATAAGACTTTTCTCGTCTGAAAGATCAAGGTCAAACATTGAGGTCATGTTGCTCATTACATTTTTATAGCAATACTTTATGTTTCAGCCAGAACTTTTAAAACATAAAGGAAAAATCTAGAGATATGTCACACATGACATCTGTACTCCCATCTTAAAAGTCTTGGTCATACTTGGAGGTCAATTATGATTGCACAATATTGATTTTTTAGTAATACAATGTACTTCATACCTAGTCCATAACATTTTACATACCAATGGGAATACAATTAGTCTACTTATATGTGTAGAACACATTTTTTTATTTCAACATGTATTTTATATAATAATAGTTATCCATTCAACCGGGCTCAATCTGGGGTATTTGTCATGTTTCTGTGACAGCGCTGTTCGATATCTGTTCAAAGACTTAGTATTTACACCGGGCATTCCAACCCTATAACCTTTTAAACAGTAAACACATCAATGGTAATTACAGGTTGTGGTTTACTTAATTAGCATTGTACTTATTCATGAGGTGTCAGATTACTGTTGAAAAACTGATAATAGCAAAGTGTTTCATGAAAAAACATCATTAACCATACAGGGAGAGGCTAATCTTAAGATTGTACTGGCAAAACATTGTTCCTAGTACTTTAGGTTCACAGTCTTGTTTGTCAATACAAATTCAAGTGGTAGATGAGAGATATTTGTTTTCTTTGATCAAGGCACTGTCCTCACAGTGCCCTACGGTGCTTGAGAACGCAGCTGCAAATTGTAAAAACTTGTGAGATAAATACATTCTTAAACTCTTGGAGGTCCAAAAACATGTTTAATTGTACTGCCTTTTCTCTATGTATTGCTTATGTGGCAGTCATAAAACTAAATTTAAGCTAGGCTGAGATGATTAAAAAAATAATCTTAAGATAATAAATAAACTTACATTAGAGATTGTTTTCAAATTTATTTCTAGCTATTAATTGTAGGCTTAAGAGGCTCAATTTATCCAAAAAAATGTCCCTTGTTCCTCAACAGAGCTAGTATTCAATATTGATCTTAATTGGATCTAAGAACGATGTAGCTAATCGGATTACTTGTTATTGATAACTGACCAATAGAGTGAATGAAGTCAATGATGTATGACCATAAGATTTACATAAGTTGTATATTGAATACCAACCCTGGACTCATTTTCACTGACAAAGTTATTATACATAAATTTACATTCTTGTAGTCATTTGTAAAGGTAATACTTGACATTAACCAGCATATTGTATAACACACAGGGAGTTATGTAGCCATTGTTTATTTCAATATTGCATTCCGATTGGATCAGCGCGACGTCATTTAACTAAAAATATACGACGTTACAAATATCAGCTAATCTTTTATACAAACGTATGTTGTTGGTAACATTTCTTTAAAAATAAATACTCAATTTCCGAAGATACAGCTAATTTTAATCGTAATGAATAATTCTTTTATTAAGCGCGCTTCATAGAATTTGCTCACATGCCTTATTGCTTTCATTCAGCATAAATGCAAGAAAAAATGTGATCAATCCTTTAATATATATATGTATTATTTTAACAGTAGAGTATTACTGGTACTCTTGGGATGGTAAGAAATTAGTACATGTATAATTGTATAAAAGTGCGCCAAATTATATTGAAAGTAACATCATTTCGGAAATGACGTCGTTGAAATAATGTCCCAGCCCTATGTGCATTGACGTTTGATCTGGATGTCGAAACGAGCTAAAATTTGTAAACAGTGAAAAATATCAAACTGATATTTTCACTGTTTGAAATTTTATTTCACTAATAAATCTCTATAAACCACCGAAAAGCATATAATAAATACATGTATTTGTCACTATTTTAGGCACAAGGACCAGGCCCCACACAAATACATGATGCTTGAACAAACCTTGAGACAAGACCCTCGACTCGCCGAGTACTTTTAATCCTGCCAGACTGCATCGCCTGTTCATATCTAATTATTTATAACTATTGTGATATTGTTTGGACATTGTGATAGAAGCATTTGTGTGATTTATTCCAAGTATTTTTGTCTATTTTGTAATCACATTGTATGAATGGTATGCGATGTTTGTGGCTCTTATGTTTTACATGAAATACTATTAAAATGTGTTACTTACATTCCATATAAAAATTCTGAAGTAATGAGCGCAAACCAGGCCAACAGTGAAAATGACGTAACATGAGAAATCAGGGTTTTTCCAACAAGCTGATTTTCTTAAGTGTGACAGTGGTTTTATTTTTATTCTCAATTAACTAAGAGACTAATAGATAAATCCCAGTATCATGCTTGATAAATGAGCGTATTCTGGTGTTTTTGACTGTGACCTGTTTTTTGTAAATTTCGTCAGGTATATACTTTATGTTTGCAAAATGGAGTACCTGTACTTCTGAACGCTTAAAACTGCTGATTAAAAAGTAATAATGCTTTAGTTTGAAATATGTGGCCGTTGTAAAAATAAGTTCATGGATATATATATTAAAGGAACAATGGACTATTGTTTTATCATGAGCCTTTCAATCTGTTATAGCAATATTTGAATTTGTACTTGCTTTTTTGGTCAATAAATTGTGAACATAGTTAAAATAATAGTTTTATCTTTTTGTCATTCATTGCATATCTAACAAGATGTATAAAAGATGTCCATTAAAAAAGGGACGCATTCATGTTTTACCTGCATCAAACGGACCTGTGAGTGGGCGGCCAGGCGTGGCTCATGAGGTGTCCAGTATGTTCAACATCTTAAGAAGTCTTTGATATCCAGTCCAACGTTATCTTCCTTTAAAAATCACCTCAAATTTGTCTTGTTCAATGAATTACATTTGAAGCCTTTGTCCAATCAGTCCCAAATTTAGTCACAATGTGTATAATATCTCGAACAAGTTTTGTAACCAGCCATGTGTCTATTGTAACTCCACAGTTATTGCCCTGTATAGAAATTACCTAAAATTGGTCTTGTCTGCTCAATAATGTTGGAGCCTTTGTTCGATTACCAACAAATTTGTTCAGAATGTGTTCTGCATAATATCATAAGTTAAATAACCAGTGATATCGCTTTAGTCACTCGAGACTTATAGCCCTTTAGTTATAGAATCAACCTCAAATCATCCTTATCCAATCAATAACTTTTGATGCCTTTATCCAATCATCCCCAAATTTAGTAAGGAAATAGTTCACTGGCAAACTCATAAACTCCGGGGATATTTCACTGTTGATTCCAGGATCTGGGCAAAAGTTCACTGTTAAACTCACTAACTCTGGGGTTATTTCACTGTTGCTTCCATGATCCGGGCAATAATTCACTGTTAAACTCACAAACTCTTGGGTTATTTCACTGTTGCTTCTGTGACCCAGGAAATAGTTCAATGGCAAACTCACAAACTCTGTTGTTATTTCACTGATGCTTCCGTGATCCAGGCAATAGTTCACTGGCAAACTCGGGGGTAATTTCACTGATGCTTCCGTGATCCGGGCAAATAGTTCACTGGCAAACTCACAAACAGGAGTTATTTCAGTGTTGCTTCTGTGATCCAGGCAGTAGTTCACTGTCAAACTCACAAACTCTGTGGTTATTTCACTGTTGCTTCTGTGACCCGGGCAATACTTCACTGTCAAACTCACAAACTCTGGGGTTATTTCACTGTTGCTTCTGTGATCCAGGCAATAGTTCACTGGTAAACTCACAAACTCTGGGTTTATTCCACTGTTGCTTCCAAGATCTGGGCAATAGTTCACTGTCAAACTCACAAATTTTGGGTTTATTTTATTGTTGCTTCTGTGATGCGGACAAACGTTTTCTGGTACTCAACTTCCTAGGACAGTTGTTTCTTTTCCATTTAACGAACTCATTTATTGTAAAACGGGCCTGGCATAAAATCGGGTTATAAACATGGCTAATATCTGAGCATTATTATGTTCTTCACTTTATTTGTGTCTGTTTTGTAAGATTTACAAGTATCACAAACCATAAGATGTTGATCTATTCGTTCAGAAGTATAAAATGCAATTAATGGCATTGCTCTTAACATTTAAAGGCGAAACAGTTTATGATCTAGTCATATATTAAAATTAAAAATTCACAACTGAACCTTTTCGTAAAGGTATTATATTCACAAACCTCTGGCAATAAGTCACTTGCGCTTTGAAGACCTCGGGCAATAGGTCACTAGTTCTCAGGGGAATAGTTCTCACCATTGACTTTCTATGTAAGCAATAAGTAAGTGTGTTCTGCTGGATACATGCTTTTCAATGATAATGGAAGCTTTCTCTGAAAATTGACGCTATATCACTGTGCCATGTCTGCATTCTATAAACGTGTAATTTGACATGGATCATGGAGAATCATATGCCCTTTGCGCTGTTTCTGGTTTATGAATGGGTTCTTGTCGTGAGATCTATAATTTACTTACGTAGAATATAACTGGTCTTATACATTTTAGCAAATGTGCAAATATTTTGAGCACTTAAATTCACACCCTTATTCCTTTTGGGGACTTAGATATATTCTAATGTTGTTGTTTTTTCCTCACAGAACTTATTGATGTTATGAATATAGGAAGTGTACTATTCACATAGTGAAACTTACTGTCTACAAATAAAGGTAGCAAAGCTTACTGGTCAATCAGCTAATAACTTAAATGATAATATTCATACTTGTTTGGAAGATATTTTCCCAGATGACTATGTACAAGATGAACATATGCATAGAAGCAATTTAGATAAAACTGTAAATGAATATGGGAATATGATGTTAGATTTCTGTAAAATGTCAGGTTTGAGAATTTTAAATGGTAGGATTGGATTAGATGCCAATATAGGAAAATATACTTTTGTTAATGCAGCAGGATGCAGTACTATTGACTTAGTTTTATGCTCAAAAAAAGATGTTCTGTTGTGTAAAGAGTTTTAATGTGTTAGATCCAAACATTCAGTCTGATCATTGTGTTGTTAGTTTTAGCTTGGGATGTTCACAAATTTGTGGTAATAATAGTCTTTGTAATGAAGATGTGAAAAATGATGATACAGTTGATAATATACCATATAAATACATGTGGAGTGATGACAAAAAGAATGATTATGTTAACACATTAAATAATGAAGAGACTACACATATGCTTGAAACACTGTGTGATGACATTGAAAATTCACATAGTAATGATGATATTGATTCCAATTTGAAATCATTCTGTAATATTATAGAAGATATATGTTCACCTTTGTTTAAAAAATATTGTGATAATAATGTTGCACATGTATGTAGAGCAAATGATGGCTTATATTTTGATGATGGTTGTAAAAATTTAAAACACTGTTATTATAAAAATTTAAACATGTATAGAAATTATCCATGTGATGTAAATAGAAAGAATATGGTAGAATCCAGAAGCTTGTATAAGAGTACTGTGAGAAAAAAGAAATGTATGTATGATAAAATGCAGACTAAGAAATTAGAAAGTGTTAGATTATCAAATGCTAAGATGTATTGGAAAATGTTAAAAGGGTCAGTTGTTAAGGAAGAATGTGGTAATTTGTCAAATGCAGATTTTCTACAATATTTTAAGGCTATTAATGACCCAGATTCAACATTTTATCAACCTGATGAAGATATTTTGTATTTTCATGATAGATATATGAATGAAGAATTGAATATTATGTTTGAAGAATTGAATGTACCATTTTCACATGAGGATATTGTTAAGGCATGTAACCAGTTAAATAATGGTAAAGCTGCTGGGCCTGATTATCTGTTAAATGAGTTTTTTAAACATGGTATTAATAGTAATAATTTCTTTATTGTTGTATGTACTTTGTTTAATAAGTTGTTGAGTTGTGGATATTTTCCAGAGGCTTGGTCTGAAGGGTTTATTGTACCTTTGCATAAGAAGGGTGATAAGAATGATACAAATAATTATAGAGGTATTACATTATTAAGTACATTTGGTAAATTGTTTACTAAAGTAATAAATAATAGATTAAATTGTTGGGCTGAAAAATATCATGTATATATTGAGGCACAGGCTGGTTTCAGAAAAAATATGGGCACAGTTGGTAATATTTTTGTACTACATGGTGTTATAAATTATTTGTTAGAAAATAATAAGAGACTTTATGCAGTTTTTGTAGACTTTACTAAGGCCTTTGATTTTTTAGTGAGAGATGTCATTTGGTATAAACTTTTGAAGTTAGGAATTAGAGGAAATATGTTTAATGTTATTAAATCTATGTATGCCACTGTTAAGTCTAGAATTAAAATGCATAATACTATTAGTAAAGATGACTTTACATGTATGCTTGGTGTTAGACAAGGAGAAAGCTTATCTCCATTCTTATTTTCTATGTATTTAAATGATATTGAAGAGTATTACATGTTAAATGGTTTTGATGGTATTGATATAGGTATGCTGAAACTGTTTCTGTTATTATATGCAGATGATATTGTTATTATGGCTGACTCTGAAGACCAGTTAAAAAAGGGTTTGTTGTTACTAGAGCAGTATTGTGATAGATGGAAATTAAGTGTTAATTCTACCAAGACTAAAGTTATGATTTTTAAAAAGGGAGGCAGGTTAAGGAAAAATATTGTTTTTTCTTATAAGGGGGTCAATTTAGAAATAGTTAAACATTTTACATATTTAGGTATTATTTTTACCTGTGGTGGTTCCTTCACCACCACCTTTGATACTTTAGCAGGACAGGCATCCAAGGCTATTTTCAAGTTAAACTCATATTTAGCTAAGTTTCCATATATGTCTATTAGTAATAAGTTAGATTTGTTTGATAAATTAATCTTACCAATTTTAAATTATGGATCAGAAGTATGGGGATTAAAGGATTCTATTGTTTTAGAAAGAGTACATTTAAATTTTTGCAAAAGATTATTAGGTGTTAAAATTCAAACTCAGAATAACTTTGTATATGGTGAACTTGGTAGAACTACATTGTACACTAGGAGAGTTGTTAATGTTATAAGATATTGGTTGAAAGTTATAAAATTAGATGCTCATAAATATGTTAAAGGTATGTATTCTCATATGTGTAGTTATATTGAAACAAGACCTAATTGTAAATCTTGGGCAAATGATGTGTGTTCTTTATTGCAATCTCTAGGCTTTCATTATGTATGGTTAAACCAAGGAGTTGGTGATGAAAATATGTTTATATCATTGTTAAAAACAAGACTAAATGATATGTTTATTCAGAATTGGATGTCAGAATTAAATAACTCATCTCGTGCAAGATCGTATACAATGTTTAGTAATTTTATGTTACAACCTTATCTGACAAATGTTAATATGTACAAATTTAGAAAAGACATGTGTAGATTGAGAGTTTCTTCACATAGACTGTCAATAGAGTCAGGCAGATGGCACAAACCTGACCCAATACCATATATTGATAGAAAATGTTTGTGTTGTTATGTATTAGAAGATGAATTTCATTTTATTTTAGAATGCTCATTGTATAGTGATTTAAGAAAAACTTATATTAGTAAATATTATTGGACTAGACCAAATGTACCACAGTTTGTTGAGTTAATGCAATCGGACAATGTTAAAGTGAATAGAAATTTAGCTATGTATATACATAAGGCATTTAATGTTAGAAACCAATACCATTATTACTATGAATAATATGTGTTTTTCATGTACACAATGATCTCTCGCTGTCATATACATGTACATAATGCTATATTGTGTCTCTATTATGACATGAAACATGAATATTTATTTATATGATCATTGGTGATTTATTTGACCATTTGATTACTTACATGCATATAATTCTCTATTTGTAAATGTATACTCATGGACATATTGTCTATTGTATTTGTTAATAAAACTAAAACTAAACTAATAACAACACGATGATAATGCCTTTTTGCAACGAACGGACAGTCAATTTGTACTGCCCCAAAATTGATTTTCCGAGCAGTATGTTTTCGGCAATTAATCGGTTGATGCCAATGAAATATCAAACATAATTGTTATTCGAATACCTTAAAGTGAGCAGTATCAAGCAATCTTTATTCATTTTATCTGTGTTCTGACTGGTTGAAATTCTTTTCTGAATCACATTAGGTAACTGTAACTGAAGAAACAACCCGAGTTATCTAAAGGGTGCACTAAATGTGCACTATAGTTTGATACAGATAAAGATAAAAGTAGCGATATTTTGGTGCCTTTTTAAACAAAAATTTCGTGGCTATGTAACTATGATTTATAAAGAATAATATGAAGGCTAATATTTTTTTTATCTGAACACAAATCATACGCTAATAATAGCAAACTTACACAAACATTTATGTGTTCAAATAGCGTGTGTTTGTATAATAAGTCGCATGCGTTAATTGAACATTGATATTAAATAATTTAAAATTAAATGACATAATTAAACTTGAGCATGTTTAATGGTATTCGATATATAATAATGTTTAAGTTAACGAATATACGAAATCAAACAAATCACTCTTAAATATTGTCCAAGCATATTTACACTGTCATGAATCGGCAGATAATTTAATGGTAGCTAAATACAATGTGTGTATACCACGTGATAAATTACGTCGTAAATGCTACGTCGAAAGGCAACATTTTGCTTCAACTGATGACCTAAAACAAAAACTTTTGCTTTTTCTGCATCATTTCAATTGAAACAATGGGCAGTCTATGCCGCTCAAAGAGCCCCGACTTGGTTTTACTACCAAAGGTTTTGACGGTGATTCATCAGGCGGCGGGTTTGTGAAAAGGTGTGTCGGAGTGTTACACGAAACTTAACTCTCAATCAAACCAGTAAATATCGAAAGAGGGCTATGTAAGCGGCGTAGACTGCGCTATGTTTCATTTAAAATAGTGAATATCTTTGTTTAAAGTCTTCATTTGAAGCAAATTATTGCCTTCCAACGATTATTGCCTTCCGACGTAGCATTTATGACGTTATTTATCACGTGGTATACGCACACTTTTAATAGTTTTGTCTCCTTACACAAATGCTTTGTCGCTCAACTTTTAATGTACATTCTGTAGTGACAATAAAAAGGAAGCGGGAGATATACCTCGACATTCTCATCCTTGTATAACCTGATGCAATTATAGTTCAACTTACGTCTGTTGATTCGCTATTAAATCGTATCATTTTGTGGTAAAATATGAGATAACTCATTTAAATTTAATTCATTTTGCTCTTTCGAGGACATAAATTGTGTTTGTTCTTCCCTGTTAATGGTTTGTTTTATGGAATATGGAAGGTCGATATTATGATGCCACATTTCTCTGTTACACAATTCTCACAATGTAACTGTTTTATTATTGCTTGCAAATTAACTTAGCATTTGAAGGTTTGGGAGCAGTTAATTATCGTGGCTTTTGCTATTCCAAAATGCACCAGGTGAATTCCGAAGCAAGTGCATCATATACATCCTGTCAATCGACTCCACTAATAAAAAAGCCGACTGCCACCGTCAGCAATTGATACGCTATTTAATTGTATAATTTGTGGTAAAATATCGAATATTTGTTTTAAACTTTTGAAGAACAATTTATTTATTTCTCACAAGGGAGGGTTACATTTCGTTTGTTCTCCGCTGTTAAAGGTTTACATTACACGGAATTGGATGATGACATTAGAAAAAAACACATGTGACAGTCCCAAAAGAAGCAGTGTGTGTTTCCGGTCATGTGACCAGTGCTGGAAAAAACCGCCTTACACCCCATGTAAGATGAGTCTTTTATTTATTTTATTGTATGGTTGATGAAAAGTATATTATGCCATTTAATAAAGCGCAATCAAATATATAAGTATGCAATACTTTTAATTAAAATTAAAAATAAATAATCGTAAAAACGCGATTTTTAGAGGAACTATTTGACGTAAATAGTGATTTAAAAATACTACGCTATATGACGTCAGTAAACAACGTCGCACGCGGTTTTTGGTGAAATGTACAAAAGTGCGTTTTCTACGTCATTTTTTTCCACAAATTTATAATTTTAGATATGCAAGAAAACATATCAATCACGTTTTTTTTCAAGTCGGTATACGAAATCCGACCCTCGGGCACGCCGCGTGGCTGGTAACTCGGCAAGCTTCGTTACCGGCTTACGCGCGTGCCCTCGGGTCGTATTTTTCTAGCCGTACCTGAAACACATGATATATACTTATAAGATATGATGCTGACAATAGGCATCAACCCAGCACTTAATGTTCAGAAATAGCTGTTGATTCTGTGATCCAGGCAATAGCTTACTGTCGAACTCACAAACTGTGGGTTTATTTCACTGTTACTTCTGTGATCCGGGCAATAGTTCACTGGCATACTCACAAACTCTGAAATATTTCACTGTTGATTCTGTGATCCAGGCAATATTTCACTGTCGAACCCACAAACTGTGGGTTTATTTTACTGTTGTTTCTGTGATCCGGGCAATAGTTCACTGGTATACCAACAAACTCTGGGGTTATTTCACTGTTGCTTCTGTGATCCAGGCAATAGTACATTGGCAAACTCACAAACCCTGAGGTTATTTCACAGTTGCTTCTGTGATCCAGGCAATTGTTCACTGTCAACTCACAAACTCTGGGTTTATTTCACTGTTGCTTCTGTGATCCGGTTAAAAGTTTTCTGGTACTAAACTTCCTCGGACAGTTGTTTCTTTTTCATTTCACGAACTCGAGTAATAGTAAAGCGGCCTGTCATAAAGTCGGGCTATAAATATGGTTAATATCTGAGCATTATTATATTCCTCCCGTTATTTTTGTGTGTTTTTGTAAGATTTACCAGTATCACAAACCATAAGATGTTGATCTATTTGTTCAGAAGTATAAAATGTGATTAATGGCATTGTTATTAATCTTTAAAGGCGAAATAGTACATTATCTAGTCATATATTAAAATTAAACATTTACAGCTGAAGTTTTTCGTAAGGGTAGTATATTCACAAACCTCTGGTAATAAGTTACTTGCTCTTTGAGGACCTCGGGCAATAGGTCACTCGTTCTCACGGGAATAGTTTTCACCATTGACTTTCTGTGTAAGCATAAAGTAATTAAGTGTATCTGATGAATACTTGCTTTTCAATTATATAAATGAAAGCTTTGTTTGAAAGTTGACGCTATATATTTGTGCCATGCCTGCATTCTATGAACGTGTAATTTTACATGGATCATGGATAATGTTTATTTTTTAAATAGAAGCAGTGTTCTTTTACCTTGCTACATTCATTAGGACTAAAAGAAATGTGCATTGTATGCCCTTGCGCTATTGCTGGTTTATGAATGGTTTCTTGCCGTGAGATTTATAATTACTTACGTAGAGTATTGCTGTTTTTTTACATGCTAGTAAATCTGCAAATGTTTTGGGCACTTAAATTCACCCCCTTTTCATTTTGGAGACTTTTCTAATGTCGAGTTTTTCCTCACAGAAATGATTGATGTCATGAATATAGGAGGGATCGATGTGTACTGTTCACATACCGAAACTTTCTGTTTGCAAATGAACCTAGCAAAGCGTACTGGTCAATCAGCTAATAACAGCACGATGGTAATGCCTTTTTGCAACGAACAGACAGTCAATTTGTACCGCCCAAAAATTGATTTTCTGAGCAGTATGTTATAGCACTTCGAAGAGTGTCATTTCAGGCTATGGCCGTTGATGCCAATTAAATATAAAAATTAATTGTACATCGAATACCTTAGAATGCACAATATCAAGCATTCCTAATTCATTTTATATGATTTCTGACTGGGTAAAATTCTTCTCTGAATCACATTAGGTAATTGTAAGTGCAGAAACAACCCGATTTATCTAAACGGTACACTAAGTGTGCACTATAGGTTGATACAGATAGAAAATAGTGATATTTTGGTGCTTTTTAAATAAGTTTCGTAACTATGTAGCCATGATTAAAAAATATAATGGCTAATATGTTTTGCCTGTACACAAATCATACTCCATTAATAACACAATTACACAAAAAGTGATATGTGTATTTGTGTTCGTATGTTTAATTCATGACACAATGCTTAAATGGAACATTGACTTAATAATTTAAATGTTATTCGATCTACAATAATATATAAGTTATTGGTTCTGTCTCCTTACAAAACTGCTTTGTCGTTTAAAAGTTAATGCTCATTTTGTGGTGAAAATTAAAAAGAAGAGGAAATATACCTTGACATTCTCATCCTTGTACCAACTGATGCAATAATAGTTTAACTTACGTCTGTTGATTCGTTATTAAATTGTATCATTTTGTGATAAAATGTCGGATAACTTAAAATTTAATTCATTTTGCTCTTTTGAGGAGATTTAAATTTCATTTGTTCTTCACTGTTAATGCTTTGTTTTATGGATAAAGTATGAAAGGTCGATGTTATAATGCCACATTTTTCTGTTACAAACGAAGTTCTCACAATGTTACGGTTTTATTATTGTTTGCAAGTGAACTTAGCATTTGAAGGTTTTGGAGCATTGAATTATCGTGGCTTTTGCTACGCTCAAATGCACTCAGTGAATCTGAATCAATTACAACAGCTTTAGCCTGTCAATCGACTCCACACATCAAAGCAAGCCGACTGCCTCCATCAGCGATTGGTTCGCTTTGTTATTGTATCATTTTGTGATAAAATGCCAAACATGTGTTCAAACTTTTCAAGAACAATTTATTTATTTCCCACTTAGGAGGGTTTACATTTTGTTAAAGGTTTATATTACACGATCTTGGATGATGGTATTAGAAAAAAACAAACATATGTGACATTTCCAAAAGAAGCAGAGCATGATCAAGAACCTTAATGATTTAAGATATATGACCGGCGATATAAAACATGGATGCACTTGACCCTCTCATACAATTGTACTTTCTTTGTGGCATTCCACACGGGAATTTGTCTTTACTGTTTGAAGCAAAAGTTCTATTATTATAATTGTGGCAAACTCTACAATGCCCTAATTGGAATATCTTTATTATTAAACGCATTCACGATTAAACTATTGTATACATTTATTAATTGACAAATAAAGACATTTGGACTAAATAAATTATAAAAACTCAAATATGATATAAGATGCATTACCGAGAACACTTATTTAGCTAAACAAAACATGAGCGAGTATCTTTCAACGGCGACCATTAGGGTGAGTACGCTTTGTTGATCATTGCTAAATGATCTTTGATTACTATTCTATTTCCATTGCCACATGATAGATCGTTGACATCAAATGCCTTTTCTTTAGAAAACAACAACATTAAATGGCATCTGATATATGCTCATAGAAGTTGATATCCTATTAACAGCGAGGATTACATTGCGGTCTTTAACCACACAAACCACGTGGTATTGTTGATTTCAATAGCATTCGGAACTACTCGGCTATTTTTTTTTATCGAAAACAACCTCGGATGTATCAGTAGAAGTAGTTCGTAATTTTTTTTAATTATATCAATAATTAAATATAGTGTTTAAGCTTGCATTTATTGATCAAAGTTTAAATTGATTGCAAGTGAAGTGTATTATGGCAAACATAATTAGGATTCCCAAGTGTAAAGTCATTAAGTTTAACTGCTAAATTAATTAATACGCGATCTTGCAGCTTTGCTTTCAATTTTTTGCTGTATTGCAAGACGTTCGTGCTACATCAACAGTTCTTACATTGATATAGAAAGTAATAATTTAATGACCACATATATTAATTGCTAGAATAGTAAACAAGTGTATCTGGTAGGTTATTATGCAAATACGCGGTACGTTCTTATTGGATAACAATTTGCCCTTTTTATAAATATTAACATGTCTTACAGCTCGTGTCTTAATTACACTTTTATTAACGCGCGCGTATTCTGATTCTGCATCAAACAAAAAATGCATAAAACTCCCTTGCCCAACATTAAATGTGTCTAAACATACAAAAATCGGCCGTATAGTGCCCATGTAAGTGCACTAGCCGTCGAAAAGAAAAACTAATATGCAAAAAATCAATGGAAAATAGCTAAAATAGGTAAAAAAATGGTACACTTTGACTACAAATACAGTTTCAAGTCACGCAATTTTCTACTTTCACTTTGTAATCAGGCAATTGTTCAGCTTATACATTCAATAACTTTTTTGTTAAGGTCTCTAGAAACATAGGTTAAAGAACTGAGGGAAGCTTACACGTGTGGCCTCCGGGTAGGCGTATTTATATTGCGAGATAATTTATATAACTCACTTACCAGGTAAAAATATCCTCCCAAAACACCAAACTCCCTTCGAACACCGCCATTTCATTCTGCATCACACATTTCCCTAACTTATTCGGAAAACACAAGACACGTTGGATCCCCTGCTCTTATAAATGTACCATACCTCTTATTAATGTACCATACCTCTTAAAAATGTACCATTCCTATCATAATTGTACCTTACCTCTTATTAATGTATCATACCTCTTATCATTGTACTATACCTCTTATTATTGTATCATAACTCTTATAAATGTACCATACCTCTTATTATTTTTGTATCATACTTCTAATAAATGCACCACACCCCTTATAAATGTATCATACCCCTTATAAATGTACCATACCTCGTATAAATGTACCATACCTCTTATCAATACACCATATCTCTTATTAGTGTAGCATACCTCTTATGAATGTACCATAACTCGTATTAATACACCATACCTCTTATAAATGTCCCATACCTCTTATAAATGCCTGTCCTGTTTGCTTTGCCGAAAGATTTATTTTCCTTACTGTTCTTAATGACAAAATATAATACTCGAACGCCATTGGTGTAGTTGATAGAAAATAATTATCCACATTTAGTCCAAAATACGATTTAAACATTTTGTGTGTATTCTTTCACGTTACGCTATATATGAGGAACTTTGTAATTCCTCATACACAATTGAATTATTCGTGTGTGTTCGACAAAACTTTAATCAGTTTCTGAATATAGTTTATATTATCTGTGTGCTGTAATTATTAATTTTAAGTTATTTGTTCGAATTATGTAAGATACTAACCAATAAACTATGATTATTTTTTCACAAGAAGAGAGCTAGCTCTTTTTTATTTGAACCGGTTTAAATTAACGGTAAAAGAAATTGTTATATAATAATTCGGGAATTTGAAAATAACTTGGAACAAGTTTTAGCCGTGAGAAAGTGTGTCGCTTACACGAAACATGTCAGCTCGTCAAAGGTCAAGGTCACAGCTGAAGTCCTCACTCATCTGCCGAGCCTTAACTTGACTATGCATGGAGGGATTTTTAATTTCTTTGCACAAGTCTTCATTAAGACAAAATGGCGTGTCGCTTTAGTGGGTCAAAGGTCATGACCACACTTGAAGTTCATTGTAAAAAAACATCGTTTTCTTGCTTTTCAATATTTTATTTTGGCCATGTATTGTTGTATCTTACAACCAAACAAATGCTCACCGAGAAAATGGCGTGTCGCGTACAAAATCTATGCGAAAAGTTCGAAGGTCACACTTGAAATTCTTTTGTGGTCTCGTGTTCCTATTTCTCCAAGGGGTAACTTGGCCATACACATCGATATTGTAAGATGAGAATAATTCTCTGATTAATGGCTATCTATCTAATAATGGAATTCGGGTGCATTTGCCACATTTCAATGCCAGCTTAATTGTTTATTTACTAATTTCCCATGTTTGCCCTTTCTGGCATGATGCTTCAAATAGCCAAATGAAAAGTCTCACTCTTCCTATTAACCTGTCAATTTTAGCTGAAGTAATCAAACAATGTTCACTTCAGTTTTCCGGCGAAATTGATGCATTGCATCATTGTTATCTTGTTTTATATTATTTTACACTGCAAGGAGTCTTTTTCAATAGCATAAAGATTATGGTTGGAAAATGACATCATGGTAAAGATTATGGTCGGAAAATGACATCATGGTCATGTCATGTAACACCAAGTATATATTAGAGTTCATTTTGGCGGTCTACAGAAAACCATCAAAGTTTTTCTAAAATTCATTACAAAATGAGTTCAACATCTTTGCAAAAATGATTTTAAGCATACTGATTAAAAACGCATTTGTAAAATTATAAATAAATTCGACTCTATAAAGGCCACAAATGTTGACAGTATTTCAGTTAAATTGTTTAAAGTTGGCAAAGAGGCTATTGTCCAGCATTTTACTTCTAAGGTAAAACTATCTACTTTACATATCCGCCGAATGAGAACTATGGCTCAAGAAACTTTTAAAATTGTTAATAATATTTCTCCACCTGTTTTATCTGATATTGTTGTCAACAATTTTACCAATATAAACTTTAGATATTTAAATATTTACAGGTAACCCAAGTGAGAACATCTACCTTTGGGGAAATTCGTTTAGATATGCAGCACCACTGCTGTGGAAGTCACTGCCAGATCACTTATGATCTTGTTCAGATTTTAATCAATTTAGAAGTCTTATTATCACTTGGAGTGGAAGGGACTGTAAGTGCATTGCTGGTTAATCGTGTCAACACAGCGCGGGTGGGGTATACACGCATCTATTTGTATTTATTATTTGTTTTCATCAGCTTCATGTATATAGATCAAAGTTATAGTTTATTGCTAAATCTGTGCTTTTACAAATATTTATGCGAAAAGCTACAGAAACAAGCTCAGTAGCAAAAAGTTTAAACATAAACCCAGTTTAATGGCACTGGGTTAGACTGCTGTTTCTTTTTTCTGTTCCTTATACTGTCGCATGTGTGTAAATGTGTTTGTACAAATGCCTTCTCGCTTAAGTTGTTTTAGTTTCTGTGAATTTTGAACACTTTTTGGGCAATGACTTTCTTTGGTAGATCTCTCTTTTCGATTTTTTTAGTAGAAGCCTTTTAAATAAGTTGACCTTTTTTAAATCATGTACCGTAACTTGACAACTAGTTCTTTCATATTAACCGATTGAATACTTTAGTTCCTGTGTTTATGGTACCGTTAGTGTTATTTTTTAAGAACAATAAGTATTTAACTAATTTAATTTTAACTTAATTAAATTTTAATGTCACGTTATTCAACACTAAATGGAATTGGAAGGCTTGTCGATTAATTGTCAAACCCGTTTGCCCTTGGTCGTGGAAGGACTGAGTAAATTAATTGCGCTCGGCCTATCGGCCTCGTGGCAATGGTTCTTTGGTAAATTCCCGTTTTGTGACAGTTACAGTAGCCGTCTTGGAAGGAAGCAAGGAAATTCACAAGGTATAAATCTAGTCAACAATATGTTTTCCTTTAATATCAAATAAAAATTGACGAACAATTATAACACTTTCAATATAAATAATTATGTCCGCAATGGATAGTACTTTTTTGTTCTCTATAAGGATGTTTGTGCATTTCATGAGCTTCTGTTGCATATGACTGGGCAATAATAACAAAAATAAACTGGCTGCAAAGTGCTTATGTGAGTTTCACGAACACAATTATAGAAAACCCTTTGTTTACGATTATCGCATGACAAACTGTTATTATAACGTTTTCCTTTTAGACGACCTACTGGGATTAGTGCAGCAAAAACAAATGACATTCCACCAAAAGGCAATACAATATCAGATATCGGAGTATGACAACTGTAATAATTTATTTTCTCATGTGACCATATAAAACCAGCGGGTATTTTGTTATTAGAATAACGTGTTTGCTTTCTCATAGCACGCACAAGAATAACTGTTATACACATGTTACACACAAAAGGAAAAATTAATGATATAAAACAATAGCAAAAATTATCAGTTTTTATCGCTAGGGAAAAAGAAATTTTGCATTTTAAAACCACGTAATGATTAACATATTGTTTTGCCTGCCTAAGCTTGCAATTTATCTTAAGGCAAATGGCACCTTCAAACTTCTTGGAAATGTTAAAATGTTGTGTTTTGATTTTCTGATTTTTAACTATAATTGAAGCAAAAATCGGGCATATCACCACCAAATATATAGTTGTAGTTTATACGATCGTCATTTTGACGCTTTTGTGTAAGAATTCCACGAACATATTCCAAATCCTTTTTCTTGTACGAAATCCGATTAGTTGTCCATACTTTACACTCAGGGTCGACCTTTGCCCCGTCACTATAGAGACAGCATTTGGCGCACCTTTGTCCGTCGTACAGTTCTGCGCCCCAGAGTTGAACGCAATTCGCACACTCATACAGACAATACTTGTAACCTGTGGTCGTTCCCTGGCACTTGATCATTAAACATGCGCTCACTACCACCAACACAAAGTGAGTTCTGAAATGAAGGCAACATCTTATCAAACGAGTTCATATGTAACCAAAGACAACTGTCTATTTAAGCCTGTTTATCGTTTTAGGAGTTGAAGATGATAACCAAATGATACTATGGGGACAAGCGTAGTAGAGCAATACCGAACGAAAACATTAAAGGCCTAGTTTAATTCTTCTATAAGTGACCCCCCCCCACCCTGAAAATCTGTGTACAGTACACAACCTCTGTTTATTGATCTTAATCTAATTGCCTTGTTCCTTCTTATCAGATCTGAGTATCCTGTTGTGCAGTTTTGGAGGTTTAATATAGAAAAGGACCCTAAAAGGCCCTGAGCCAATAAACGAATACACAGGAAATTGGCCCCTACTGTGATACAAGTGCAATTAGCAGGAGATGCACAGCAGGGGATTATCATGCCAAACATTCCTTAAACTAGGCCTTTAAAACCATATGTGATCACACAACTATTACAAATATGACATTTTATCAGTAAACGACAAAAACTGATGCCTAAATTCAATGTTAGCCTGTATATAGAATTGAAATTCGAAGAAATATTCTCTGAAAAAAGTCCGAAAGTTATATATCTACCACTTAATAGGTCAAAACCATACAATGAAAATGGAGTATGTTGCCTTCTAAATATTTCAATTATGTATCAATAAACTATTAATAATCCGCTTTTAATATTTTGATAGCCTCTTTGGCATCGACCATTTTTATCGAAAACATCATCGGATGTATGCCGGTACATCAGTTGGAGTAGTTCGTAAATTTTGAATTATATCATTAATTAAATGTAGTGTTTTAGCTTGCATTTATTGATCTAGGTTTAAATTGATTGCCAGTGAAGTGTATTATTGCAAACATAATTAAGATTCCCAACAGTTAAGTAAATATGCTTAACTGCTAAATTAAAATACTACGCGATCTACTTGCAGCGGACTTAACCATTTCTGAGTATGTAAACCGTCCAAATACATCCGAGATTGTTTTCGATAAAAATGGCCGGGGAGTTCCGAATGCCCCTTTGGTTTACCCCTGACTCGGTCAATGAATCTACCAGGATATAGTCTGTTTTTGATATAAGGGTTACACTCTTCACTTAGTCATTGAAACATCCTGGATATAATCTTAGTAGGACATTAGGATAACACCATGTTATAACATGTTTAGAATATTAGACACCCCTCTTGACTAAGCCAATGGTCTGGGTTTAGACCTTTTAAATCTGCAAATGTTTAGTCTGCTAGTCCCTCGAGACAGTGACACCAAATGAACACCGATTTTGTGTGATGTGTCGTAAATGAACAAAAAGTATTTTCGTCGAGAAAATCATTATACGACAACGAGGAAATCAGACTGTCCATTTGAAAGATGAACTTAATCAGATATATCAAGGAAAACGGACACAAGAAATGGATGTTCTTCTGTTCAATATCAATAACGTGTTAAAATTATTGGTTTCTGAATATCTTATCGAACAATTGTTAATACATGGAATTCGTTATGGTTGATTGTATCACTGTCAAACCAACAACCTTGTGCAGTTGAAGTTTTCTCGACTGTTAAAAAAAAATCAACACCATAATAGTGGGATAAACATTTCGATTTCTCAAAAACCGTTAAAAGCTTTAAATACGAACTTTCGGAAGTGTTTGTGCAAACAAATTCGTCAAAGCAAATTAGATCGGATCCAATTAATGCTGTTTAATTACTTGAAAACTTAAGGTTTATTGGACAAGGGGTAAAAATAGTATTGAAGACCTTTCCATCTAATATAAATAAATAGCCACTGTCTATGGATGGATCGATTATCACTACAAGAGGCTAGATTCCTGATTCTTGCACATTAAACTGTATACTATATATAGTTGTCAATGTATTGTCATTCTCTTTTAAGAAGTGTTCAAGATGTTAAGAAGTGTTGCCCTAAATTGCTTACTTGCGTCAGGTACCATTTGTATAATGTAAAAGCGCTCAAAAGAACTTGACCGACAGTAAAGCTGGCTATTTAAGAAGGTTAAAAAAACAAACAATTGAATATGAAACATAACTTGTATATTTTAGATTTCTAAAACAAACTTATTTAATGCGAAAGCGAACACCTAGTCTTTACTAGTATTACCTTTTTTAAATTAAAAAAAACTATTACAATTGTTTAAACATCATTTAAAATGTAAAAACCAGCACCTAGTAAGGTCCGCCTTTTTATATCAGTCTAGATATATCCGTTTTGATTTTCACACCGAAAGCGAAAGCGACACACATTCAATAGAACTTGACTTAATAAAGATCACCTACCATTTCAGTTTTTCCTAAAAGATCTTATAGCGTGAAAGCGACAAGCATTCAAAATAACTTGACCTCATAAACATCACCTATTATTTTAATTTTTCCTAACATATGTTATAAGGTGAAAGCAACGAGCTTTCAAAAGGACTTGACCTCGCGAAATCGTCAGTTTATTCTTTTTCTAACATTTCTTATAGCGTGAAAGCGACAAGCATTCAAAAGAACCTGACTTTGAAAAAATCGTCTATTATTTAAAACTTGCATTTCATTTTACCGTGAAAAAGATCAGCATTCAAAATTATTTGACCACGTATCATTCAGAACTTATTTTTTTAAAACAGTTCTTTTAACGTAAGCTAGCGTTTAAACGTACTACAATAATAAAGATCCTCTTTTTAGATTACCATTCAATGTATTAAAAATTGAGACAATGGTACGTGAATCCAACTTTATAAAGTTTACATGCAAAACAACAATTAAATTGCTAACATTTTTATAGTGGAATCTACAGGCAAAATTATTTCTTCCTTGGCGATTGTATTTGAATGCTAACCCAGGTAGATTGAGTGTTGCTCGGTCGATAGATCAATAGTTTTGTTTATATTATTTTCCAGAATCAAGAATTAACCGCCACGTGTCAGTTGTAAGAGTCAGTGTGTTATGGAATCAATCGTGAAAGTATTTTGTTTTTAAACTGGAGGAGAAAATACTGCTGCATTACTTATTAATGTTATATTTATATTTCGTCCCTCTTTTTCCCTGTTTTCAATACCTACACTTTCATAAAAAGATTTTAACATTTGATGAAAAGAAATTTCTGTTCAGGCGGCGAGTGTAAGTTAATTGTACATTTTCAGGGATCCGATAATGTTTGTTTTACTTTTTTTAAATACCAATTAATTATTTTTCATAATATAAAATATATAAAGTCTAGTCAACTGTGTATACTTTTTCTACTTCTTAAAGCGTATAATTATTATTATTTACATAAAAGCGTTGATCCAAACAACAATTAAACGAAACAGTTTCGAAAATATAACTTAACGGAAAACTCTTTCTTTAGGTGGAACAAAAATACTTGTATCAGATTTAGACTAGAACAATATAAAACAGAAAACATCTAAAAAATAAATTACAAAATTGAAATAGATTTTACAATTCTGCCATAATATTTTCCGAATGGTATGTTATTTCCACAATACAACTTGTTACACATTGACAACAACTCTGTCTCATTTGTTCCTCATTGGTACCCACCTCATTTTGAAGCTAGATCTTGGCAGCTGTTAATCCTTGCCTTCACGTTCACTGATACAAATAAGCACTCATCATTCTGTTATAAACACTTCCTGTCATTCAAAATGGCACTCATTTCCGATATGCGCACCAAATCGGCATTTTAACCATATTTGGTTTACTAGCAGTTGTTCGTGCAAAATATAATTAATAAGCATTCAAACGACCTTTAAGTGATTTTCAAGCACACGTCGTATGGAAAGTGGGCGAGAGTTTATTCAAAGGGTGCTCCGAAAGTTCAAGTTATTATTGGAATTCTTTTTAGTAGGAGCGGCAAGTTATCATTGAGCCAATGTATAGGTTTTGCCAATAATGTTAATCTTCATAGAAATCCTGTTTAATTTAAAGGGCATAGTAATAGCGAGTATATGGGAGCTTCTAGTTTTGGGATGATATAAATAATTAATTAATACCTTAGGAAATCATCTAGGATATTCTTGCCGTTTTATCTGTTATCACATATTTTAATTCTTTTGAAACATTCAATAAGATACAAATATCTTCATCTTTTGGCACTAACATTTTTTCCCGGTAATTAATCTGTAAACACCAACGTTATTATCATTTTACTCTTTGATACTGAAATTGCAGAAAAAATACAATTTAAATATAGAAGAACTTACCTGTTATAAAAGTACTTGTTGCCTAGTGTTAAGGCGTCGGGTTCCTTATTTTTTCATGATTCTACCTGCGTGGGTTTAAAGACCAATGAAACCCTTTTTTTTAAATTGATTTTTTTTCCTGCAATACAGATATCAAAGGGTAAAAAATGATAAAATAAATGTTTTCAGATGCATTAACGGAAAAAATATTTTTGGTTCAAAAACATAAGCGAGTTTCTTTCAAGTCGGGTATATGATAACAAAAAACATTTGCACAATGAGCTTTTTCCAACATGAATAACATACATAACATAACAATATATAACAATGGATTGGTGACCTTAAAATACAAGCATGCAGTTTTAAATAAGTTACACATGGGAACATATTCACAAAAGCCGTTTATATCCATGCAGACAATTACAAAAAGTGAGAGGATAAGAGTTCGTTCTGAAAACATAAAACCATCAATTAGTTTTCCCGTCTGTACGGCCAGTCCACACGCGCATGGTTCCGGTAGCTGACATACCACTTCATAATGGTTAGTTCTTTCAAGAATAATAATGAAGGACAATAACATTATACATTTTAAAAGCAAAGTTGCAATAAGCATAATGAACATGGGAATTACAGAATGTAGTTATAAGCAGTTGGCATAAGAAATGTTATTACACAGTATTTATTTTTGTCACTATATCTTACTAGGATTTTTTTTGGAAAGTATTGCTAAGAACAGGTTATTTAATTTAATTGAACTAAAATTGAAATTACTAATAAATTTTGCTGACATTGTCAGAAACAGTTATGTACAAAGATATGGGTGCACCTTTGATTTGGTCAATCCCTACCTACAAGTATAACTATCCAAACTTCTGCCAGGCCACTGCCAATATCAGTATTAACCACTATCGTAACACCTTATTAAAAGCTTGTCGAAAAAACCATACAAATAGTTGTATGTGATTGATATATTTTAATGATATTGAAATAAGAAACAAACAAAAATAAATAGTTGCCCTTGAAGTTTAAGTTTGATAATTAACATTCAAAATGCCTCCTGAAATATTTTCTTGTTTTTGAATATCACATCTTAGTTTGAACATTAAACGTATATTTTACAGCGATTGTATAGAAAGCTATGATAGCTTATACTAAGTCACTCGCGTTGGGAAGATGTTGCGAGAGAGTGTTGTCTTGTGTTGTGGTGGAAACCTGAGCACCCGGAGAAAACCCACTTGTATGGCTTGGTAACAACAAACTAAACTCACATGCGCCCAAGCCGGGAACCAAGACAGGCCCGCCTTGATGAGAAGCGAGTGCGCTTACCGGACAACCCAAATCTTTATTATGTTATATATGTCTTATATCCACATCAATATCACATCTTGTCCAGTGTGTGTAAATCATCCCACTGAAAACAAAACTCTTTTTCGTTAAGACAAAGGATAAAATATATTCAGTGAAACACCTTATGATTCTCTTTTCGCTCTACTTGTTTTGTAGTTATAATAAATTATTTGCAAATTAAGCATGTACAAGAGCGGAACAGCTTTCTAACTTCTAGATAGTTTTGAGAGCATCTTATTTACATGTCCACACCTTCGCGTCCTCATATATTTAGTTGTTCTTACTGATGGCACATATAATCAGTTTCATATCTGAGATTAAAACTACATGTCTTAAAAGCTACAAGGTTTTGAACCTTTTCTGATGAGATACCATACAGACATTTGTTTTAAGTTTAATAGCGAAACATGAAGAAGATTTTTATAATTTGAGGTGTTGTCATTGGAAACAGTTTCATAGCTCTTTCTTGAAAAAAAAACTTCTCTATTTTTATGCGTTGGTCTTATCGTAAAAAAACAATGTTTAGGTTAATTAAATTAGTTAAAGCAAATAAGTTGCCAAATGAAAGAAGTGAATTGGTAAAAATAAAATTTGCCGGTGTAAGATTGTATGTTCGTTGATGATGATGATGATGATGACGATGATGATGATGGTGATGATGCTACCCCTAACAACTTTCAATGCAGCAGCTGCTGTTGTTGTTGCCAGTTTTACTTGGCCAGTAGTATGCTAAAAAGAAAATGAACCCCTAAAAATAGGACCGTATCTTTCTATGTGTAGTATATTCTCTCATGTTTAAAGCGAGATGGTTTCTGTATAAAAATAGCAATTGGTACAATTTCAATCTTAATGGTTCTGTTTTCGCCAATTGATAATGCATTACGTGTCTTCATATGCGGTTTGTGCTTTTCGTTAGCTTCTGCGATATGTGACCTGGCGAGAACAACAAAAATAAATAGGTTGTCACGGGCGTACGTGAATTCCACGTACACAATTATTGAATACCCTTTGTTTCCGATTATCGCATGACAAACTGTTATTATTTATTATTTCCCTTAGACTACATACTGGGTTGAACACAGCACACGCAAATTGTATTCCATTAAGAGGCAATAAGATATCAGATATCGAAGTACTTCTATCGCTGTAGTTCATTTTTTCATATTACTGATTAATAAAGCCAGCGGGTGTTTTATTATTTTAATACATTGCTCGCTGAAAACACGTGAAAGAATTGTTGTTAACATTATAAACACGATGGTGAATCATTGCAGCACAAACAAGATTAAAACAGCAGGGTTTGTTTTTCTTCTTTTGTTTGGGGACAGGTACTGATTATGTATTAAGAGGTAATATGATGTTGATTAACCCGCTTGATGTAAGAAAAATAATTTCGCACGTGTAAAATGTGTATTCAAATTGCATTGACATTGTTTGTTAGCTTTCTTAACCATTAAATCACCATCACATATATAGATGTAATTTATACTATCGTCATGTTGAAAGTTTTGTGTAAGAATTCCACGAACATATTCCATATCTATTTTCGAGTTCTAAATCCGATTTATTGTCCATTCTTTACACTCTGGGTCGATCTTGAACCCGTGGCTACATAGACAGCATTTGGTGCACTTTTGTCCATCATAATTTCTGCGCCCCAGAGTTGAACGCAGTTTGCACTCTCATTCAGACAGTTTTTGTGCCCTTCGACAACCTGGCACTTAATTATCAAACATGTGCTCATTATTACTAACACAGAGAGAGATCAGAAAGCCGAATTCATATCAAAAGGTAATAACCGCATGACACTAGTGGGGAGAAGCAAACTAGAAAACAGACCGTAATAAAACCATATATGACCGCACAAATATTACACTAGGTATATAGATTATACGACATTGCATCAGTAAAGGACACATTATGTTTTCTTAAATGAAGATATTTGTGTATATAGATGGGATCGTAATTAGGAATAAAATGGCCAATAACTATGTATTCTTTCTAGAAAATTCGAACATATACGAATGAAATATTCTTTATAAACATCTATACTCTGATATGAATATTGGGATATCAAATATCAACAACTTGGTTCAGTCAAAGAAAACACCTGGGATTAATTCGCTTTAGAAAATCACCTCATTAAACTCTGGTGAAAGACCGAAGATGAGGTTGTCTTAGTGGCGTATAATGCAATATTTTACATTTCAAATGGTTTAGAAAAAAAAGATGTGATATTTGTTTAAAGTCTACCAGCGAAGCACAATATTGATTCCGACGGAGCATTTATGACGCAATTTATCACGTGGTATACACTCTTGATGGTGTGCCTGATTAAACGTTTCGCGTTGAAATTTGTCGAGAGTATATTCAAAGGGTGTACTGAAAACTATAACTGAATTTGTTGAAGCAGAAGCGGCAAGATATCTTTGATCCTATAGATGACGGGTTGCCATTGCCCAATAAAAATATGATTAAAACACTACCATATCGATCCAACATCGGAATCTCTGAAAAGAATTCCTTCTTGTCACTTTGTTTTGCAATATGACAAATGAGAAAGAACTTACATATTGTCGAACACCTGAGCAATCTAGTGAAGGACCCATGACTGGGGGATAGCTAGATCGAGTTCCTTACTTTCAAAATGTCACACCCAAATAAAAGAAAATAATTGTCAAACACCTGAGAAATCTAATGAAGGACCCATTACTTATACCAAGACACCAACACGCCCACTCACGTCCTTTACAGGAAAGAATCGGTGTCTTAGTAAACAGTCTGTTTGACGACTTCAAACTTAAAATACACTGAAAGATACTTCATATCAAACTGGAAAATTGAAAATCGGCTCGCTCGAAACATCGGTTCCCTCGAGGTTTTGTCTCGGTCCCTGGCGACCTCGAGCTATCGGAGTTTTACTGTACTATAAATCTTCACGTTACAGCCGTCGGTGACGTAATAACGAGTTAAATGCGTGGTCCTAGCTTTTGGATAAAGCTCAAATAATATAAAGTAATATTTAGGGCTTCATTTAATGCAAGAAAATGATTGTTCTTTGATGTCATGCGCATAGTAAATATGATTGCAAATAAACTTGGCAATGCGTTCTAGTCAATCAGTTATTTGTACCGCCTCATCAGTAAGTTTCTGCAGTTCAAATGAGTTAAGGTTCGTTCCGCGAAAGTTACAATTGAATTGCATGATGAGAAGGCACGCGAAAGATAGGGAAAAAGTCTTAGCCTATAAAAGACTATGCTATTTTCAGTTTCTAAACATGTGAACTGTTTCAGATTTGCTTGTATTTTAATGATGTTATCCTTGGCGTTCCATCGTTCTTCAGAATTCCGTCAAATTGATTTTTTGCCAACTTTTCTGTCTAAAAGTAATTTAGAATTTAAACTTACTTGTTTGTTTACATCGGTTGTGAGCCGTGGTGACCCATGTGAGAACCCCATTGGTCGACTGGTGTTAAACCAATGCAAATTGTTTATCTTAGTATGTAGATTATTTGTGGGGTAATAAGCCTTCTTTTAAGAAGGTTATGTTCATACGAAATAGCTGGTGGTTGCAATCGGTTTCCTTGTATGTGGGAGTCGATTTACGAACATAAAGTTATGATCAATTAAATCATCAAACCCTTGGTATTTGTTGGAATGAAAACAATAGGAGATACTAACCCTTGAGTGACAAAATAATAGCAATAATATGTAAGCTTCATTGAATGCAATCATATGCTTTCCGTCTAATCCGTCTGTCGAGTACTCTCATTTATCAAGTTACCTCGCAAGCCCATTTTGAAATGAAAATGACATCAATATATGTGCGATATTAAAACAATCCCATCATGCAACCACGCAGAAAAAACCTTACATGTACTTTTTATCATATTTCAGAAAATAACATCTGCCCATTAACAACAAAGGCGTATGCAATGAGTTTTATTATGGAGGACTGCGTCAGGCTTCCATGTACGTCCGGTCTCGAACAATAGTTAACTAAATGCTTATAGAAAATAGTAACTGCACCCACTGTAGGAGTATAAAAATCACATTCATGCTTGCTAGAAAACCTCCTAAAAAAGTATTGCTAAGAGGAGGTAATTTAATTTAATTTCTCAGGTAACTTAAAGTATCTAACATTATGCTGACATTATCAGAAACAGTATTGTACAAAGATGTGGTTGCACCTATGATTTGATCGATCCCTGCCTACAGAAAACAGTCAAAATCTCAGCCAAACTGCTATACTATAAATATCAGCATTTACCACTATCGTAACAACAAAGGTTTTTTCCCCGACAAACCCAATGAGCTGTACGTGAGGATATATGTTAATGATATAGAAATTTGAAACAAATAAAATTAAAAATTTGGCCTTGAAATTTAAGTTCGATAATTAATGTTCAAAATGTCTGTTGAAATAAGGTTTTTGACTGCCCAATCTTGTCCATAGAGTGATAACAATCCAACTGGAAACAAAGCTCATTTTCCGTTATGACAAGGGATAAAATATATTCAGTGAGACACATTATAATTCTCTTTTTGTTCTTCTTGTTTTTGTAATTGTGATAGAGTACTTGCATATAAAGCACAAACGGGACCTGTCCACGCCCGGTTGCACATCAAGCATTTACTAGAGGGACCTGTCCATGTCCGGTTCAAAATTCTAGGTAGTTTTGAGAGCACCTTCTTTCCTTTACTTTGGGAGACTGTTCAACACCTGTGAGGCATCTTAGCAGAAAGAGATCTTCCCACATTTAGTTGTTCTTACTGATGACACATATATTCAGTTTTCATATCTGAGATTAAAATCACGTTTTGAACAATATATTCCGGTAAGATACCATACAGACATTTGTATGTTTTAAGAGCGATATATCTTACTCTGCTCACATGATTTATTGGCAATTTAACTGCATGAAGATGATCATAATGTGAGGTATAATTTTTGAAAAACATTTTTAACTCTTTATACAACCACTTTCTCTCTATTTTTTATGTGTTGGGCTTGCTACAAAAATAGTTGAAAAGATTAAGAATATTCGATTATTTGATGGCAACATTTTGCTTATTCTTTGAAGGATATGCAGTAGCTTATTTGCCATTTCATACATTTTAATAATCAAACTTTAATTGACTATCTGCCTTAACGCCTTAAAATTAAACTTGCTCTGTACAAACAAAAGTGTGATTAAGTATATTTAATTGCTTTATTTCTTAAACAAACCTGGAGCAAATTGAAATTGCTTGAAATTTGTCAGGGTTAGCCAGCATTTGATTGAAAGTTAACCAGTTTCTCAAAATGTTACTTTCTTCTTCAGGAGATGTCATAACAACATCATGATTTTTATTACACACAGAAGGAGTATTGTCATCTGCATAATTATACAAGGCTGTCGTATTAATCATTGATGATGATATTGAAGACTTGAGACCCTAATATTGATCATTGTGGCACGCCTTAAAAAATGTCGAACTCACTAGTTATTTGACCAAGTTGGACATCCATATGTTGTTTGAAAACTGCCAAGAAAGGATGATTTTGGTTTTATCAAATTGACTTATTAGTTGCTCGCTCATGACCCATTAATAAGAATTGGACATTGATGGTAAAATACTAACTGATCTATAGTTCTTATCTATAAAGGGGACATCTTTCTTTAAAATATGGTTACCTTTTGCTTGCTTAAGACTCTTTGGAAATGATCCTTGTCTTATGATTTCATTGGCCATTTTTGAGATGGAAACTTTTAAAGTATCTTTGCCAGCAATGGTGATTTCGGGATGAATCCGAGCTCTTCCAATTTTTTTTAAATTACCTATCAATATATTTTCCAATACTTTTATCGTTAACCGGGTTGAAATGACAATCAGGTGACAAGTGGCAATGTTCCTGTATATTGTCAATACAAGGGTATTTATCTTAAGCTGTGTTCCAGACATTTCAATATTTTCCGCTATATTGATGTAAAATGATGTCATTTTATTAGCCACCAGCTTTTGAACAGAAACCAAACTTTCTATATGGACCTTTCTATGAGAGAACAGGTTTAATTTTCGGTCAGAAGTGTTTTGATTGGGGTCCTCTACTACACCGCTCTAGGAAATAAATAGGTATAGGTTCTCTTTTCACTTGAAAACCGTGTAGCTTAGCGAGTTGGCCATGTTCTGCTTTCTGTAAAGGTGTTTCATGCTTGATGAGTCTTGTGAATAAGTTTGCGTCATTCATGTTAGTTTGTGTAAGGTGGTGTTTTCCTTTTTTGGAGTTTTCTTTTTTTGGGGGTCAATTTTTTTTTTCAATTAATGCTCGTGAGCCCAATTTATATTGTTAAATTATGTGTGCCATTGAACAGTACATGTACAAGTAGTTCGTTAAAAGTGTAGTTGTCAGAGTGATTCGCTAGCCCATATAGAAATGATAATGTCAGATATGTATTTGCGATATCAAGAAAATGTCATCATGAAAGTGGTTATGTATATAAACAGGAAGAAAAACATGCATGTTCCTTTGCGACGATTTAGCATATTAATTTTCATATGAGCAAAGCGAAAGAAAATTGATAGGATTCACCAAAATGACGACAAGCATAACATGAAGACGGTGGCATGCGAAACTCACTCAAAAGTACTTCTTTATGCTTCCATTTCAGTACCGTTTTGTACACGGAACTTGCAATGGTGGTTAACCGTTTCTTTTCTTTTTATTTCTATATGTAGTGGATGTTGACGTTGTGATTATATGATAGTGACACTATTGCTGGTTCTTTCGGGGTCCCCTTTGTAGTCTTAGTTCATTTTGATAACACAAGTTGCTGTGGAAAAAGGGTTATCCCAATACGTTTGTTTATTCGTAGTTATTTTCGACGTCCCAAGTTTCACGAACAATCTAATGTCCCTTCAAATCGAATCATGCTAACCTAGCCAATTTTGTTCTGGTTTAAATTACTGAATTTAAGCATACAATTCTTTAAACTTTTAAAGGAAATAATTTGAAAGATTATCGTAAAAAACCATGTTTAGGTTTATTAAATCTGGTTTAAGTAAATAATTTGCCAAATGAAAGAAGTGAATTGGTAAAAATAGAATTTGCCGGTGTAAGAAAGTATGTTCATGGTGATGATGATGACGATGATAATGATGATAATGAGGATGATGATACCCCAAACTACTGTCACTGCAGCAGCTACTGCTGTTATTTCCAGTTTTACTCGGCTAGTTGTGTGCTAAAAATGAAATGATCCCTTAAAACAAATTGTATCTTTTTTGTGCATCCTCTCATGTTTAAAGCAAGGTAAATATCTTGATACATTGCCAATGCAATGGAGTTCACAGGGGATTAAACCGATCTATATGGTTTCTGTATAAAAAAACAGCAAGGAGTGAAAGCCAAAAAGTGCTATCTTCTTCTTTTTTTAATGTCACTAGGAACTTTTTCGCATTTACCCCTCGAATTGGTAAAATTTCAATATATTAATGGTTCTGTTTTCACCAATAGATATTGCTTTACTTGTATTAATGCGAGTTGTATGTGCTTTTTCGTCAGTATCTGTGACATATGACCTGGCGAGAATGATACAACATAAATGGGCTGTCAAGGGCATACGTGAATTCCACGTTCACAATTAGTGAATACTGAAAACTGAGGTGTTGTCATTGGAAATAGTTTAATAGCTCTTTCTTGAATCTTTTTTTCTCTATTTTATGCGTTGGTTTTATCGTAAAAAACTATGTTTAGGTTAATTAAATGAGTTAAAGCAAATAATTTGCCAAATGAAAGAAGTGAATTGGTAAAAATGGAATTTGCCGGTGTACGATGGTATGTTCATTGATGATGATGATGGTGATGATGACGACGATGATGATGATGATGATGATGATGATGATGATGATGATGCTACCCCTAACAACTGTCAATGCAACAGCTACTGTTGTTGTTGCCAGTTTTAGTTGGCCAGTTGTGTGCTAAAAAGAAAATGAACCCCTAAAAAAATAGGACCGTATCTTTCTATGTGTATTCTCTAATGTTTAAAGCGAGGTTAAGGTATTGAAACACTGTCAATTCAATGGAGCTCACAGTGGGTTAACCCGATCTATATGGTTTCTGATTAAAAAGAACAGCAATTGTTACAATTTCAATATTAATGGTTCTGTTTTCGCCAATTGACAATGCATTATTTGTCTTCATGCGGTTTGTGCTTTTCGTCAGCTTCTGCGACATGTGGCCTTGCGAGAATAACAAAACTAAATAGGCTGTCACGGGCGTACGAATTCCACGTACACAATTATTGAATACTCTTTGTTTACGATTATCGCTTGACAAACTGTAATTATCTATTATTTCCATTAGACTACCTGCCGGGATGAACACAGCAAACGCAAATTGCATTCCACTAAGAGGCAATAAAATATCAGATATCGAAGTAATTCCATTCTTGTATTTCATTTTTTAATGTTTACTTATTCATAAAGACAGCGGGTAATGTATTATTATTATTATTATTATTATTATTATTATTATTATCATTGATATTAAAATTACTTGTTTGCTCCCTTATAGCACGCGAACGAATTATTGTTATAAACCGAATAAACTGTATGAAGGTGAAGCATTACAACATAAACAAGATTCAAATAGCAGGTGTTTTTTCTCTTTTTTTATTTGGGGACAGGCACTGATTATGCATTTAGATGTAACTTGATGATGATTAAACCAGCTTGATGTAAGAATGTAACTCCACACCTGAAAAATAAATGTATGTTCGAATTGTGTTGGCGTTGTCTGTTAGCTTTCTTCTTATCAAGCAAAACTGGAGTGTATCACCACCACATATATAGTTGTATGTTTAGTTTATACTGTCGTCATTTTAGTTTTTTTGTGTAATGATTCCACAAACATATTCCGTTTTATTTTTCCATACCTCATGTACTCAGGATCGACCTCTGCCCCGTGGCTATAAAGACAGCATTTGATGCACCTTTGTCTGTCGTATAGTATGCACCAGAGTTAAACGCAGTTTGCACACTCAAACAAACAGTACTCGTTATCCTGCGGCCGCTGCCTGTCACGTGATCATCAAACATGTCATCACTCTCACCAACTTAAAGTGAGTTTTTAAATGAAGGTCAAACGCATATCCTAATGTCATAACCATATAAGACTACATGGGACAGGCCAACTAGAAAAAAATACTGTTTTAAAATCATATAATTCGCACAAATATTAGATAAGGTATATGGTTTATGCGACATTTCATCAGTATAGGGCATAATATATACTCGTGTATGTAGATGAGATTGAAAAACAAATAGTTCAGATTTGCTTGTATTTTAATGATGTCATCCTTGGCGTTGCAACGTTCTAAAAAAATATCCGTCAAGTTGATTTTTAGCCGAATTTTTCTGTCAAAAAATATTTGGAAATTAACGTCACTTTCTTGTTTGTTTACATTGGTTGTGAGCCGTGGTGACCCATGTGAGAACCCCATTGGTCGGCTGGTGTTAAACCTATGCAAATTGTTCATCTTAGTATGTAGATAATTTGCGGGGGATGTGGGAGTCGATTGACGGACTTAAAGCTATGCTCAATTGATACATGAAACCCTTGCTATTAGTTGTAACGAAAGCAATAGGAGACACTAGTCTTTGAGTGACAAAATAGTAGCAATAATATTTTAAATTCCATTGAATGCACGCATTTGCTTTCCGTGTTATCCGGCAGTCGAGTACTCTCATTTATCGAGTTACCTCGCAAGCCCATTTTGAAATGAAAGTGACATTAATATATGTGCGATATTAATCTATCCAATCATACAAGCACAAAGAAAAAAAATATTTTTTCTGCTTTTGAACTCAGTGAATTAGAAGAAAATAAATTCCCCCTGTCTATTTCCAATGGATTGTTAGGTGGCGCGCTTTGCGCACGAGGTTTTCGGGTTTCTGCATGGATTCAGCGCTTGGACAGCCGACAATGACAGTTGAAAATTTCATTTTTTATCAAAATAATTTTATTTATTTTTTTGGTCAAATTTAAGCGCCAAATTAAATTTCTTGACACATGAATGAGTCCTTTTTTGATAATTATATTATCAATGGAGTTCATGTCATCAAATGTATTGTATACATTTCAGAATATTATTCAAGCTGAACGAAATATGAGTTAAGTGTAACGTATATCGATGTGACAATGTTGTGTTCTTGTCAGTCGGCATCCAAGGTCGCTTCAAACAAGTTAAACATGTTTAAATGTTGAATTTTGTGATTCTTTATAGTTTTGCGTAAATATATCTCAAACTGTCTGGCCCCAATTTCTCGAAACTTCTTAAGTCCTTTATATCAGGATTTAGCTAATCTCACTATTTTTGTTGTTCTATAAAATGTGTTATATTTACTTCTACAAGAACGTTTAGACATTATGTAGGAATAATCTGTATGATTATCAGAATGAACCATTTTTCATATACCAAAATCCATTTTCAGTATGTATTTTGACTAATTGAAATAAGCGACTTAAGCCTGTTAAGCTTAAGAAGTTTCGAGAAATTGGGGCAAGGGGATTGACGTTGGGGGGAAACAGTTACGTGTACTTTTATCTACTAAATGTTTATATCAACAAAGCAATTGAAATGAGTACCTGCCCAAAAACAACAAAGGTGTTTGCACGAGAGTCTCATTCAGGCGCACTGCGTCATGCTTCCATGTGTGTACTTCCCATGTCGAACACTAGTTCACTCAGCGTATGTATACTTCGTGATAAGTTACGTTATAAATGCCACGCCGGAAGGAAAACATGTTGAATGAAGACTTTAAACAAGGATTACTTTACTATTTCTTTACTATTTTAAATGAAACATAGCGCAACCTACGACACTTACGGAGCCCCACCTTTGGCATTTTATCAGAGTTTGAGAGTTGAGTTACTTAAAACGCTTCGACAAACCTTTTCACAAAACATCCGCCTATTGCAACACTGCCAGTATTTCGGAAACAGGTTTGTCGGAGTGTTTGAAGAAATAAACAACTAATCAAACTTCGGTTATGAAACGAAGGCAGGGCATAAGGAAGGCAGGGCTTTTTGAGCGGCATAGACTGATATTTGTTACATTTACAATATTAAAGAAAAGGAAAAGTTTAGATTTTTTTAAGTCATCATTCGAAGCATAAGGTTGCCTTCCGACATAACATGTCTGGTATAATTCGTATATACACACGCTAAAGTAAATGCTTATAGAACATAGTAACATCACACCGGTTTATGGTGATGTAACAGTTTTGTACCATGTTCGTATTGACAACGTTCATAAGTGCCGTATAAGTGAATAATGTGGGAATTAAAGAGCAAAGTACTTATAAAACGTTTAAACTCCACCTACTTTTAACCGTTCCGATATTTGTTTACGTAAAGAAACAGAAAACACTCGTAGACGTTGTACATATATAAGACGAAAGATCACATTTTGATTTTTTTCCATTGGTGCTATTGTTCTGTCTATTGGGCTTTTCTGTGACGTTTGTTTGATTTAGGTTTTTTTAATATTTGTTACTCGGGCTTCTTGAAAACATTTTGTCCGCAGGGGGAGGGAAATTATTAAGATCTATCAATGTGTGTCAGTTTACTTTAAGAGTCACTTGAGAGAGAACATTTAACATCTTATAACATCAATGGTAAAAAAATATTCATTTTAAAATTCGATGTCAAAATAATGAACATATTAAAATGTTTTAAGAAATGGTCTTGGCAAATCTGTCCGTGTTTTTTTTTTTTCATTTTATTTTAAAGTAAAAAGTTTCGTTTCGGTGTCAAACGTGCAAAGTTCCTCGGTATGTTATTTCAATGGCACAGACAAGCATAATGAAACCTCATCATTGAGCAGGGATATTTCAACCTACATGATATGTCTATCAGTATATGACCATGTCGAAGCATTTATTATCTACTTGAAGCAAAACTATGGGTGAGTCATGTGTAAACAATAAACCTTGTTGATGACTGAGGGGACAGTGAATATCATCGACCCGAGGAAACAATGTCGACCAAGGTAAAACAGTATTTACCATCTCAAAAGTGACATCCATCCATCCATCCATCCATCTATCCAACAATGCGTCTCGGCAATATGGACTAACTGAAGCGATAGCAGTTGTCTTTTTGTTCCATCCTGCTTAAGCCGTCATGAGACAGTTGGACTGTTTATTCACATTTAATCATGCGAGTGAGGTATGATAATGGAAATTAACAGGACAAGTCACTCTGAATGGCAAAGCTTTAACAAACACCCAAATAAGAGACACACAAAACCACAAGACAACATTAATTATCGTTATCAATAAGTTATGTTGTCTGGATTTACCTCCTTAAAACCAGTGAATCAGTGAAAACAAACGTGCAATGAAGATTAAACCGGTGTTCGAGCACTCAGCTTCACACATGTCCGAACATTACCTGATATCGAGCCATCAACTTCATGTTTGACTCAATATTTTCGGTTTAAGAGCAATCAACCTCACACCTGTGAAAATATTTTCAAGCGTTGGACATTATACAAGCCCCCAATATACAGTTTATAAGATCATTCAGTCTCCAAACAGTCCTAACATTACCGTTTTTTTTCGAGGGCTGATTTTAACATCTATTCAAACATTACAAGTTTTCGAGCGATCAACCTCTAACCAGTCCAAGCATTCTCGTTTTTAAGCGCGAAATGTCACCCACCTCGTTGCAATTCCGGTTTCCCTGCACAAAACCCCACACTAGTCCAAGCAATACTGGTTTTCATGCGCTAAACCTCCCAGCCGTTTAAACATGTACCGGATTTTGAGCGTTCAATCCCACAACAGTCTAAGCATACCTGGTTTTTAAGCACTAAACCTCACACCAGTCGCAGCCTACCGAGATTCTAGCGCTTAATGGTTATACCAGTCCAAGCAATACTGGTTTCCATGCGCTAAACCCCACACCAGTCCAAGCGTTTCTAATTTTCATGCGCTAAACTCTTCAGTCTATTCATTACCGGATTTAGAGGGCTCATTTCCACACCAGTCCTAGCATCACTCGTTTTCGGGAGCACAACCTCACTCCAGCCGCAACATTACCGGATTTCTGGCGTTAAACGTCATATCAGTCCGAGCATTACTGGTTTCCGAGCGAAACCCTCACATCAGTCCAAGCATAACTGGCTTCCGAAGGTTCAAACCCACACTAGTCCTTACAACTTTTTTTCGAGGGCTTATCCACCCCGTCCCTATATAACCCATACATGCGTAGTTCGAGTTGTAAACCTCACATACTCTTTGTTTAATTTAAGGCTTATCATTAGTTTAACTCAATAACTAGACGACCAGCTACCACTTGAAATGAAATAAACCAGCCAGTGCAAAGGTGCGTATTTTTTACAGAAGTAAACGTTGGATTATATAATTTTCAATGCCCTTGATCAGGGGTACCTACCCTGTTGGCTGGTTCCTTAGCTGACTAGAATTAGCTGACTAGAACTGGTAGGTTGGTTGTTATTTTATATTTACTGTGTCGGTGTTAGAGGAATACGAGCACTGGAAGCTCAATAAACTTTCCGTTATAAAGTTTTCGTATATTAAATGGGAACTAAATGTAAGATTATTTTTATCACGCGGCACATTCATCGCCATCAATGAAAATTCTTTTTCAACATTTCGGTTAACTTTTGAAACTTGATTAGTAGATATAAATGTCAAGTTGTATTGAACTGGAAAAGGATATGCAATGGTTATATGACAAGTGAGACAATGAACGTCATATGAGGAAAAGCAACAGGAGAAAGGGAATTATAAATTTTCTATCTATATAGTGCATTTTCTTTTGATATTTTTGCACCCGCTCCGAGATATTAAAAATGAAGTTAAGCAATCTATATGAAATGAGAAATAAAAAATTTACTGTCTAAAATAATAATAAATAAATAAACTTTACTTACATCTACCATAAAGCATTATAAATGTATCTGAACAACCCGTTTATCTTAAATTTCTTTCTTAAATCATTTATCAAAGTTGCAGTATATATTAATATCGTTATCATACTTGTAGTGTACATAACGTATATTGCGTTTATCTTTCATGAATTGCTTAAGATTTCGAAATATGTTTACCTAAAACCAGCGTGGACAATGTTTGGACCGTTTAACAAGTTTTTACAATCATTCTTGGGAAAATGTCATTGTTTCAATTGGTTTCGGCGATGGTTATTACGGTTAATTTATTACTTGGTGTTTACAAAAACGTTGTGTTGTTTGTGTCAACTTCATTGGAAGTAATTGCAATGTGGCTAAGAAATGCTTCTTTTTGGATGATTTCGCAAGCATCGTTTGCAACTGAACGTGTTCAAGATTGTATCATTCCTTTGGAGGATTGGTTTTTCTCTACACAAGAATATATTTTGAAGTATATTGTGTTGATTTTAACGGGAGTGCTGTATTGCCTTTTGGGAAGTGTTTCAATATATATTGCATTAAGAGAAACCAACATTATTAAAAGCAAAATACCTAAAGATCCGCGGCACATAATTAATTATTTTTGGATGCGGTTAACAATGAACAAAAAGAAATTCATTGGAATATGTATAGGAGTAACACCGTACGTGTATATCTTGTATGAACTATCCGGTTACGGGCGGAGAGTCATATCAGTGGTACTGACATTAGTTTTAACGACAGTTTTGCGATTGTTTATGAATGTTGTGCCACTTGTCTTCATACTATTGCTCAGAAAACAACTGTACTCAAAGTTGATGTTTGGAACCTACCTGCAAATGAAACTTCTCCGATTTCTAATGAGCATAGCCAATACTATCAGAAGTTTAATATTGAACATATTCGCAAACCTGCGTTTCACAGCAAGTCGTATTTTGCAGGCATTAGATAAAAATATGGATATCTCTGTTGAAATACTCAAAAAAGGATTCAAGAAATTATTAAAACTATTTGAAAACGTTTTACAATATATTCTACAATCAAAATACTTTGAAAATGACGAGGTTTCTGTGAAAAGACATCAAAAACATTTCAGTAAAAGCGTACAAGAGATAAGTGCAAATGGTGATAACAAGTGTATGAATCAGCGTTCAGAGGAAATAGTTCTGACAGGCTATAACCCACAAACAAAGGAAAAGGTGTGGAAAGTCATTAGACCCCACAGAGAGGAAAGAGTGTCGAGAAAATATATACCACAAACAGAGGAAAAAGTGTCGAGACACATTAAACCGAGAACAGAAGAAAGAGTGCCGAGAGACATTAAACCACGCACAGAGGAAAAAGTCTCGAGAGAAATAAAACCACGCAATGAGGTAAGAGTGTTGAACAATAATGAACCACAGACAGAGGATATAATGTCGAGAGACATTAAACCACAAACAGAGGAGAGAGTGTCGAAAAACAATGAACCACAAACAGATGAAAGAGTGTCGAAAAACAATGAACCACAAACAGAGGAAAGAGTGTCGAAAAACAATGAACCACAAACAGAGGAAAGAGTGTCGATGGACAATAAAGAACAAACAGAGGAAACAGTGGCGAGAGAAAATAAACCACAAACAGAGGAAAGAGCAAAAAGACACCACAAATTACAAATAGTTTACATTTGACACTGTTGTAGATGCACCTTACAGTACGAAGAACTCCTTTTAATAAGTATCTGCGGTCACATGTTGTGTAACTTCTGCACAGATACCTGCAGTGTATGTATTTTTCACATAAGTATGGAATTTTAATCGTGAGTCACGTAAATTTTGACGATAATTTAGCCAAATACAGCGTATTCAGGGATTGATCAGATACCGAGAAAAATCCACGTAGGTCTGCATGTCTAGACTTAATAAAGTATTTGAGGTGTTTTGAATGGCATAGGCATAGAATAAGTTTTTAAAGAGTATAGAAGCCGAGTTTCTGGGATAAAAACTAATCAAGACTTCCAATCCTGCAAATTTAGTTTGAGTACGAGAAGTTCAAGCCCCAATGAGAATTTTGAAGTGATTACATCCTGTTGCTATTGTTTCAAAGCCATTTAAATACAGTTTTTGGTACTTCTTACTGTAATGCTAATATTCAGAACATTACACTTTACAAATGTATGGAAATCCGAATTTGAAACCTCTTAGTCCTGATTTCAGGATTTATCTTTAATAGTATCATCCCTATAAGGCTACAGAACATAGAAATTCAAATCAATTCCAATTATTTCCATAATGCACAATTTCGAATAATGCGATCATTCTTCATGAAAACATATTCATTATGTTTTTATCAAGAACGACAACGGAATACTTGAATTCGGGAATGTCAAAAAAACTAATATAGCCAAACAATGTTAAGACAGCCGCATTGAAATTCCTTAAAATTTGAATTGTGGAAAGACCACAAATTTCATGAAAAATGTTCTCTTTTGACTTAACATTGAATACCTTTTTGTTTAGAGAAGTTTAACGATGTCTTGTAAGTAATGAACACTGTTTCCTGGGTAATCTGAACCATAATATTTGGTATTTTCGATAGTGCTTGAACTTGAGAAGACGCATGGGCAAGATATAATTGCCTTTTTTGTGCTTCATTCAACCTCCCATAGTCTTTATATGCGTTCTTTATACGAGAATTCCTTGTACACTGTGACGGAAAAACCTTACAGTACCATAACTCCAGATAATAAGTCCATGTGGTCAAAGAATCAATTGCAACAACTGGGTAATGGCCGAGGTGTTCCGATTGTCATAGATTGTGCGACAACTGCACAGATACACTGCATGTTACCTGCAATATATGCAATTTGAATTTTATTCGTGAGCTACGTAGATTTTGATGTTAATTAAGCCTCATGCAGCTTATACAGAAATTAGTCAGATACATTTACACTCGAATTTGAAATGTATCGAAAATTCACGTTGGTGTATATTTTTGGAATAAATAAATCACTTGAGGAGTGTATAAATTATACGGACATAGTATTTGCTTTTAGAAAGTATGGAAACCTATGCTTAGGAATTTTAACCAATCAAGATTTCCAATGAGTAAGAGTTTGATAGATCACAGGACTCAATGAGGGTTTTAAAATGCTTAAACCTTGTTTAAATTGTTTCAAAGCAATTCCAATCTTGTTCATGTACGTCTTACTATTCAATTCAAATGCTCGGTACAAAACACTTAACAAATTAATGGTAATCTGAGGTTTAAACCACTCTGTCATGATTATTGGATGTAGGACTTCCGCATAAAGTCATCGGGATCAACTCCTTGAACATATGATGATTCCATGATTCACAAGTTTGAATTTTATGTTTATTCTCTATGAAATTACTTTCACGTTTTTTTCAAGCAGCAATTTTGAAGAGCAGAGGGATTAAGAGAAAAGTTGGATGTCAAAGAAAACTTGCATAACAAAAAGGGAGTATTAAGACAGGCCCATTGGAATTTATTAGAATTTGTAGTCCCAGACGTCTTGTTGTTGCGGGTGCAAGCATTGTGAACAGAGGCAAATATCGTGAGACATTTTGTCTTTACATTAAACAAAATTCAAAGGCAATTAAATAAGTTTAAACAAGATAAAGTCAAGTTATAAGGCAAATTTCACTTGTTAATCTGAACATTGGAATGTGGAGATTTTTGACAGCGTTTTCATTTTAAAAAAAGCATCGGCAATATAACATATTGCTTTAATATACGCTATATGTGTGCTTCATGAAACTTTCAAAATTGTTTCATATGTACATTTTGTTTTGTTGCATTAAGTTTCTGTACCATTTTCCGGTATGAAATTATTTCATTTGCATAGTTGGCGTCTCCCATTACGTGTGCTCACTTGCATTGTATAAATGGCTTTTCTTATTAACCATCTTATTCGTACGTTTTCTGTATGTTTATGATGTCCGACATAAACACAAATTAACTTCACTTGCTAGCATTGCATTAATGGCTGTTCCTATATACTATGTTATTCGTATGTGTTCAATTCTGTTTATGTTTATATGATATCCGACAATAAACACATACTAAATTCACTTAGTTGCTACACATTCTTACTTACGAGATGACTAGGCGATGGCCATATATTGAGGGTCGAATCCCTCTGTAGAAACAATACCGTTGTAGAATAACCATTTTACTGGTCAACCTTGACCTTGACTAAAAGGTGAAGAAACAGCAAACATCTAACTTAAACCCCATCATTTATTTATAAAGATATTTTGATGTATCTGTCGTATATGTTCGTTGTTTTGTGGTAGTATGTGTCTCTCGTTTAGTTTATGTAAGACCAACACATACATTGTTGTGCTCCTCAACAGGGTGTCTTCGTTTAATTGTTTGACTACTGGGCTCGTCCGTGTAGTTCTCGTTGTATTGTTATGATTCATTATTACACCAGTGACAGTTGGTACGCTCAGCATTACCATAAGAGAGCATAGATACATCCATTACCCTGGTTTGCGCTGACAACTAGGGAGCATAGAGCCATCTGAGGCATCTAAAACCGAGAAACATTGCATCAAAACAGCATAATATCATTATATTGTCTCATTTTAAAAAAGTACAGTACAATTCTGAAGCTGTTTGCAACAAGGTTACAATGCAGAGATAAGATGTTTAATATATAACTTTTCAAAACAATGAAAAGTGCTTGTACAAGGCAAGTAGCAAAACATTTAACGAAGACACATTTGAGAAACACAAGGTTTAGAATACAATGGAAACTACAGGGACAAGACCGGTAGCCAGACATATAACAAAGACCCTGTTTAGAGATACAGGGTTTAGAATACAATGGAAACTACAGGGACAAGACCGGTAGCCAGACATATAACAAAGACCCTGTTTAGAGGCACAAGGTTTAGAATACAATGGAAACTACAGAGACAAGGCCAGTAGCAAACAGTTAACGAAGACCCTGTTTAGAGACACAAGGTTAAGAATACAATGGAAACTACAGAGACAAGGCCAGTAGCAAACAGTTAACGAAGACCCTGTTTAGAGACACAAGGTTAAGAATACAATGGAAACTACAGAGACAAGGCCAGTAGCAAACAGTTAACGAAGACCCTGTTTAGAGACACAAGGTTAAGAATACAATGGAAACTACAGGGACAAGACCAGTAGCCAAATATTTAACAAAGACCCTGTTTAGAGGTACAAGGTTTAGAATACAATGGAAACTACAGGGACAGGTCAAGAAGTCAAACATTTAACAAAGGCCCTGTTTAGAGGCACGAGGTTAAGAATACAATGGAAACTACAGGGACAAGACCGGTAGCCAGACATATAACAAAGACCCTGTTTAGAGATACAAGGTTTAGAATACAATGGAAACTACAGAGACAGGACCAGTAGCCAGACATATAACAAAGACCCTGTTTAGAGGCACAAGGTTAAGAATACAATGGAAACTACAAGTACAAGACCAGTAGCCAAATATTTAACAAAGACCCTGTTTAGAGGCACAAGGTTTAGAATACAATGGAAACTACAGGGACAGGTCAAGAAGTCAAACATTTAACAAAGGCCCTGTTTAGAGGCACGAGGTTAAGAATACAATGGAAACTACAAGGACAGGTCAAGAAGTCAAACATTTAACAAAGGCCCTGTTTAGAGGCAAGAGGTTAAGAATACAATGGAAACTACAAGGACAGGTCAAGTAGCCAAACATTTAACAAAGACCCTGTTTAGAGGCACAAGGTTTAGAATACAATGGAAACTACAGGGAAAGGTCAAGAAGTCAAACATTTAACAAAGGCCCTGTTTAGAGGCACGAGGTTAGGAATACAATGGAAACTACAAGGACAGGTCAAGAAGTCAAACATTTAACAAAGGCCCTGTTTAGAGGCACGAGGTTAAGAATACAATGGAAACTACAAGGACAGGTGAAGTAGCCAAACATTTAACAAAGACCCTGTTTAGAGGCACAAGGTTTAGAATACAATGGAAACTACAGGGACAGGTCAAGAAGTCAAACATTTAACAAAGGCCCTGTTTAGAGGCACGAGGTTAAGAATACAATGGAAACTACAAGGACAGGTCAAGAAGTCAAACATTTAACAAAGGCCCTGTTTAGAGGCACGAGGTTAAGAATACAATGGAAACTACAAGGACAGGTCAAGAAGTCAAACATTTAACAAAGGCCCTGTTTAGAGGCACGAGGTTAAGAATACAATGGAAACTACAAGGACAGGTCAAGAAGTCAAACATTTAACAAAGACAATGTTTAAAGGCACACTGTAAAGAATGCAATGGAATATGCAGGGACAAATCCAGAAGCCAAACATTTAACCTTGTTAAGAGAAGCAAGATTAAGAATACAAAACTACAGGTGCAAGTCCAGTAGCCAAACATTTAACAACGACTCTATTTTGATACACAGTGCCTAACATAAACTACATGAGAGACATATTATGCCAAAAAGCAACAAAAATGGCAACAAATGACTTAAAATATGTTGATGAATGAATTACAAGGATACAGACCAGGAACCGCCAGAGAAACAATAGTTCACTGAGTTGTTTAAATCGGACTTAAGAGTGCTGTTGAGAGAACCTCAGTCATAACAAAGCAAATATAAATAATTGAATTATGTTTTCGAAACAGCCAGTTTCATTGTATATGCCTTTTAAAACATCTCCACCCAAAGCGGTTTTAGTTTATGGTCAAAATCCTGTATGTATTTAAAACAACTAATAATGAAAGAACAATTGTGTTAACAGAATTAAATAAACACCATTCGTGATTTTTTATAGTAATACAATGTATATGTTGTCAAGTAGGTATTGCGCTTATTTACCTGTATTTAGCATAGTAAAGCTAGCAAAATTTGAGTTTCCTATAAATAAAACCAGCCAGAGGTAAAGTATGGTGGAATATAACTGCCGTAAGATAACCTGTTAACTTTCAATTGTTTTGTGTTAACCACTTAATTTTCGCGACATTTATCTAGCTATCTAATTAATATTCGCGTTACCTTTTTGGTAAGATAAATATAAGACTAAAGCAGGCTTGAAAGTGCCCAGATCTGCCACCTGTTACCTTTTTAAATGTACAACACTAACAGGTTAACTAGTTACGGTTTGCGAATTCCACTAAATAAGTAGAATAATAAATGGTTAACGTTATATTATTCGTGTTACAACTTAGCTATAAATGAATTCCATATTCAGGCGCTTACAGGTTATCTTGTTATAGTCTGCGAATTCCACATAATAAGTAACATACTAACAGGTTAATGTTATAAGATTCGTGTTCATTCTTAAATATTTTATCAAAGATGCAGATTATACTCATATCGTTATCACTTTTATCGTACGATACGTAAATGTCTTACTTTAATCATTTATCAAAGTTGTATCAATATTGTTATCATACTTGTCTTATACATAACGTAAATTGCTTTTATCTCTTATGAATTGCTTAAGATTTCGAAATAGGTTTACATATAAACAGCGTGGAAAATTTAGCACCTTTTGCAACTAAAAGCGTTTGTGTTTCGGATCGTTTTATAAGAAGTGTTTACAATTATTCTTGGGAAAATGTCATTGTATCGATATATTTCAACGATGGTAATTGCGGTTAATTTCTTGCTAGGCGTTTACAAAAACGTTGTTTTGTTTGAATCAACCGCGTTAGAAGTAATTGCAATGTGGCTAAGAAATGCTTCTTTGTGGTTGATTTCGCAAGCATCGTTTGCAGCCGAAAGCGTTCCAGATTTAATCGTTCTTTTGGAGGATTGGTTATTTCTCTACCCAAGAATATATTTTGCAGTATTTTGTATGAACTATCCGGTTCCGGCGGACAGTCATATAAGTGGTATTGACACTAGTTTTAACTACAGTTTTGCGATTCTTTATGAATGTCGGGCCACTTGTCTTCATAGTTCTGATCAGAAAACGACTGTTATCAAAGTAAATGTTTCGACCGTACCTGCTTATGAAATTTCTCCGATTTCTAATGAGCATAGCCCATAATATCAAAAGTTCAATATCGAAAATATTCGCAAACATGCGTTTCTCAGCATGTCGATTTTTGCAGGCATCAGTTTAAATATCGACATTTGTGTTGAAATGCTCAGAAATGAACTCAAGAACTTATAAAACTATTTGAAAACGTCCTGCAATATGTTCTGAAATCAAATTACTTTTCCGTGAAAAGACATCAAGAACATTTCAGTAAAAGCGTACTAGAGACAGGTTCAAATGGTGTTCACACGTGTATGAATCAGCGCTCAGAGGAAATAGTTCCGAAAGACTATAACCCACAAACAGAAGAAATGGTGTTGAGGGTCAATAAACCACAAACAGAGGAAAGAGTGTCGAAAAACGATGGACCACATACAGATGAAAGAGTGTCAAAAAACAATAAACCACAAACAGATGAAAGAGTGTCGAAAAAATATGAACCACAAACAGATGAAAGAGTGGCGAGAGATAATGAAGCACAAACAGATGAAAGAGTGCTGAAAAACAATGAACCACAAACATGAAAGAGTGGCGCGAGACAATGAACAACAAACAGAGGAAAGAGTGTCGAGTTACATTAAACCACAAACAGATGAAGGAACTTCAAGAGACAATATACCACAAACAGAGGAAAGAGTGTCAAAACTCTATAAACCACAAACAGATGAAAGAGTGGCGAAGACAATGAACCACATACAGAGGAAAGAGTGTCGAGTCACATTAAACCACAAACAGATGAAAGAATGACAAGAGACAATAAACCACAAACAGATGAAAGACTGACGAATAACACTAAACCACAAACAGATGAAAGGATGGCAAGAGACAATAAACCACAAACAGCGGAAAGAGTGTCGAAAAACAATGAACAGCAAACATAGGAAAGAATGGCAAAAAACAATAAACCACAAACAGAGGAAAGAGTGTTGAAAAACAGTTAACCACCAACAGATGAAAGAGTGGCGAGAGATAATGAATCACAAACAGAGGAAAGAGTCCCGAGATACCACACATTACAAATAGTTTACATTTGACAGTGTTAAAGATGCACGTTACAGTACGAAGAATTCCATATTATAGTACATTATAGCTGTGTTACTACAGATACCAAGCGTGCGTCGTACGTGCAGTGTATGAAATTTGCATTTTAATCGTGAGCCACGTAAATTTTGATGTTATTAAGCCAACTGGGGCGTTTACACAGGGATTGATCAGAAACATTTTCAGTCAGATTTGAGATGTATCGAGAAAAATCCACGCAGGTCAGCATATCTAGACTTAATAAAGTATTTGAGGTTTTTTAATGGCATGGGCATAGTATTTGTTTTGAAGTAGTATAGTAGCCGAGGCTCAGGGATGAAAACTAATTAAAACTCCCAATCCTGCAATTCTAGTTTGAGTACGATAAGTTGAGGCCTCAACGAGGATTCAAAAAAATGATTTCACCCTATTGCAATGGTTTTAAAGCCATTTAAATACAGGGTTTTTTTTACTGTAATGGTAATGTTCAGAACTTTACAATTGTATGGAAATCCGAATTTGTAACCTCTTAGGCCTCATTTCAGGATTTATCCTGAATTGTATCATCCCTCTAAGATTACTGAACAAGTCAATCAAAATAAATTCCAATTATTTCCATAATTCACAATTTCGAATGATGCGATCATTCTTCATGATAACATATTATGTTTTATTAAGAACGAAACCGGAATACTTGAATTCGGGAATGTCAACAAAAAACTAATATAGCCAAACAATGTTTAGACAACCGCATTCGGATTTCTTAGAATTTGTATTATGGAAAATGACAAATGGCATGGTACATTTTCTCTTTTGACAAACAGCAAAGCCCTGTTTGTTTCGATAAGTTTAACGATGTCTAATAAGTAATTGAACAATGTTTTCTGGGTAGTCTGAACAAACATATTTGGTATTTTTGATAGTGCTTAAAATTGAGAAAACGCATGGGCAAGATATGCTGGATGTTTATGTAAGCTTTATTTGTGCATCATGCAAACTCCCATATTCTTTTATAAGTGTTCGTTGTACATAAAGTTCTTGGTGCATTAAATGTTCTGTACCTTACGACAATAAACCACAAAATAACCCCCGCAACCATTTCGTTTGTTGTGTGATGGATGCACCGTACAGTATAAAAACTCCACATTATTAGTACATGGGTCAAACATTCAATCGTAACAACTCGGCCATTTTCGGCAAGCTTCGAGATCGACGTTTGATAATGCCCGAGGTGTTCCGACCTGCAATATATGTAACTTCAATTTCGTTCTTGACGTACATTTTGATGTTAATAAAGTCAGATTTTACGTCTCCACTCCAAATTGAAAAGTACCGTAAAATCCAAGTTGGTGTACATTTCTTGAATAAATAAATCAATTGAGGAGTATATAAATGATACGGAAATAGTATTTGCTTTTATAAAGTATGGTTACTCTTGCTAAGGAATGTTAACCGATCAAGAATTTCAATTCCAAACAAATGAGTAAGAATATGATAGTTCACAGGACTCAATGAGGGTTTTAAAATGCTTTAATCTTGTTTAAATTGTTTCAAAGCAATTTCAATCTAGTTTATGTACGCCTAACTATTCCATTAAAATGCCCGGTACAAAACACTTACCAAATGTATGGTTATCCGAGATTGAAACCACTCAGTCTTGACTACTGGATGTAGGCCTTTCAAATAAAGTCATCAGAATCAACTCCTTGAAAATATGATCATTCCATGATTCACAATTTGAATTTTGTGATGATTCTTCATGAAAACACATTCAATTTTATCAAACAGCATGACAGAAATGCAGAGGGATTAATGGAATAGTTGGATGTCAAAGAAAAATAACTTAACAAAAAAGAGTGTAAAGACAGGCGCATTGAAATTTATTAAAATTTGGAGTCCCAGACGTGCTAGTGCGAGCATTGCGGACAGAGGAAAATATCGTGAGACATTTTGTGTTTACGTTTAACAAAATAGAATGTAATTAAAGAAAATTAACGAGGTAAAGTCATGTTATAGAAAATATTTTACACCGGTGTTAAATCATATTGCTTTAATATAAGCTTTATTTGTGCTTCATGAAGCCTCCAAAATTGTTTCATATGCACATTGTTTTCTTGTTGCATTAAGTTTCTGAACCTTTTATCTGTATGAAATTATTTCACTTGTATAGTCTGCGTCTCTTTACGTGTGTTCACTTGCATTGTATTAATGGCTGTTCGTATATCTTATTCGTATGTTTTCTGTATGATTGTGTTTAAATAATATATGACAATAAACACTAATTATTAAACTTCACTTGCTAGCATTGCATTAATGGCTGTTCTTATATACTATCGTATTCGTATGTGTTCTGTTTGTTAATGTTTATATGATTTCCGACAATAAACCCATTTTAAATTTACATGCATATTGCTACACATTCTCACGTACAAAATGACTAGGCGATGGCCATACATTGATGGTCGAATCCCTCTGTACAAACAATACCGTTGTAGAATAACCATTTTAGCTGGCCAACCATAACCTTTGCTCAAAGGTAAAGAAACAGCAAAAATGGATCTAACTTTAACCCCATCATTTATCAGATATTTTAATGTATGTGTCGTATATCTTTGTTGTTTTGTGGCGCTATGTGTCTCTCCTTAAGTGTCTGTAAGGCCGACACCTTATGCCTCTCAGCAGGGTATTCCTTTAATTGTTTGACTACTGGTCTTGTCCGTGTAGTTCTCACTGTATCGTTATGATACATTATTATACCAATGACATGTGGCGCGCTCAGCATAGAGCCATGTGAGACATCTAAAATCAAGAAACATTGCAGCGATACAGCATATTGTAATTTAATTGTCTCATTCAATAAATGAAAAGTGCAGATTTGAAGCTGTTTGCAACAAGGTGACAATGCAGAGATTAGGTGTAAAACGTTAAGAAAACAATGGAAAGTGCTGGGACAAGGCAAGCAGCAAAACATTTAACAAAGACCCTTTCTAGAGACATAAGGTTTAGAATGCAAAGGAATAGCTAAAAATGGTAAAAGGTGGCAGTTCTTGGCACTTTCAAGCCTGTGTTTAGTCTCATTATATAAATCTTACCAAAAAAAGTATCCCGAATATTAACTAGATAAATTAATATTTATCGCGAAAATTAAGTGGATAACACGAAACAATTCGAAAACGCTAACAGGTTATCTTTGTTATCTTACGGCAGTTATATGCCATCATACAAAAACGCTTATTTTTATGTTAAGTAATATAATATTTCAATGTAGCTCTTGATGAGATGGCCGACTTGGACAGGTGGGTAAGTGATTATTGTGAATTTATTATGTAGGCGTTGGTGGGACTAGTAAGATACGAACACAGCGAGCTCAATATATTTTCCTTTAAAAGTTTTATAATATACAATTATTGCACTTCAGTGTGGTCGATATGGTGATTAATCGACCTGATAAAGGGATATCTACCAAAGGCATAACATGATTATTAATCGATTACGTGGATTTTTCATTAGACCTTTTTTGACACCCATTCCGATTTATTAATGGTGAAGAAACGCAAAAGTTAATACTAATCCATATGAAATGCGAAATGAAATGTGTATCCAACAAATAATGTATAATAATATTAAAAAGTATCTGGACCAACCGTAAATCTTGTACTTCATTCTAAAATATTTTATCAAAGATGCAGTATACTGGGCAGTTGCCTAATTCCGGATCAATTTTGAAGTTTTCTTAAAATACTGTCATAATAACTGAACATAAGTGCATGGAATTTTAATAGAGAAATGTTGGGTACTATATCAACCAAATTGGAAAAAGAATAAAAGAAAAAACAATTAATCATAATATAATATTCAGTACGAAATAAGGGCATAAACGACGTCCAAAAACCTGCATTCAGTGCCTAAATATTCGGGGGTTTTCAAAGAACAAAGTAAACATTATCAAGTCGATAAAAATATTTAAATGCTACTTAAAATGAAAATCATGTATAAAATGTTTAACCTGTATATAAATTTTATACTTCTAGGAAGTATTTGTATGTGTATTTTCGGCGTATCCGAACTACTAATTTGTCCGAATTTGCATAATTTTGCTTCATTTTCATATCAAATGCTGCACAACACAAAACAATGACATCGTCAATTTATTTACTTTTTATGTAATTGGCATTGTATTTCGTGATTGACGATAAGTCATAAACATCGTATAGTAGGTCTAGTGTTTAAAGATAACCCTCTCGAACCTCAGTATAAAAGCTCGCGCTGTGTGACGTCATCCCCCACGTGACTTAATATTGACATTTAGGAAAGCGAAAGTTTAGAGTTATTTATTTTGGGGTTATACTCGAATAGCTGCACTTTTGTGTTGTTTCTGTTGCTATGGAGGTCAGTTGCGTAGACTGTGATCATTCTATATTGATCACGGTCCCCGAAACGCTTTTTAAACGATTTCCGAATATTTAGGCAAATCAGGAATTAGGCAACTGCAGTATCCTCATATCGTTATCATACTTGTATCGTATATTATATACATGTCTTACTTTAATCATTTATCAAAGTTGTCGTTTATATCAATATCGTTATCATATTTGTATCGTACATTACGTATATTGCGTGTATCTTTCATGAATTGCTAAAGACTCTCTCGTCAGTGATCAGTTTTATCATCAACGAATCAGTAGTATGTTACCATTATACTGTGCGGTAGAGTCTTTGTTTTTTGCTGAGTCACATTGTTTTTGGAGAAGGTCGACGAGAGAGTTGGCTGGGGTAAAGTGCAAACTTTAGTTTCATTATACTAAAGTAGTTTGGATGAGATATTCATGAAAGTTAGAGTAGCAAATGCAAATATAGATGTTTAATCATTATTAGAAGTAGAAGTTGAATTGTAGCATTTGGTTAAATTGGCATTGGCGATGGATTTACAATTCACAGTGATTTGGTGGGAATAGTACCAACTGTCTAGCATAAAATAACTATGAATTACTTCACTTTAACAAAGTCAGAAAATCTCGAAATGCCTAAATAGAGGAAAGTGAAACAACTTCAATTTCATCGAAATGTGATGAGTACGAAAAACATGCCAAGAAAAGCACCCAAACGAAAAGCTGCAACGTCGACGTTATATTCTATACACGCTCACGGTCTGACCACTGGAATCTATACAATTTTTTGGCATCTCGGGCATTTATCAGTTTATATGCAATACAGGAATAAAAGCTGTTAGCAGGAAATTACAAGAATTTCACATGTATAAAAAACATTTTTGCACAAAGTTTAGTTGTAGAGGATCGTTTAGGATTATGATATAGCAATACTGGCAAATTGAAATTGGAATGCATGCTACTTATTTCATGGCAAGATTTAAAGTTTAACACAGTATTCACATATATAGAAGAAAACAAATACAACATACATATTATCGTTCTTCAATGCTGCAAGAAAATCCTTATTCGCCACCTCTCGAACACCATTTTGCCATGAGTACATACTGCAATAAAATCATAATATAAAAGAAAATTCTATGAAAAATCTTTCTTTTGTTGATCACCTTCAAAAAATCAAAGTCTTAAAACCTATTGTGCAAATATTAAGATGTTTTTACAACAAAAGTATGCTTTATGGATGGCCTGTACGATAGTATTAGGCAAAATATATTAAAACATACTTTTTGGTTTGCTTTACTGTCATGATATTATATATAAAGTCTGAAGCAGTTAAATATTCCAACAAATCCAATAAAGAAAAAAGTCCAATTTTAGGATCACAATACACATAAAATCATATTGTAAAGTCATGATAAAAAGGTGTTTTAAACATTTCTTGTTAACATTACCAGATTATAAGACTCAGGTACTCTTTCCTGCCTTCCCTCATCATATTGCTCTCAACAATCTGCATAACCTGAAATTATATTTTTTAATAATGCAATACTTGATAACTTTGTCATTATCAACTATGAATGTAAGTCTTGATATAAAACCTTTCAGTTCCCACAGTCTTTGATATTCTTCAAGATATATTACAAAAAGAAAAGGAAAATCTTTACTGTGCACGATATCTGATCTGCTTTCATTGCCACAATTGATGAAAATAAAATTTGGACAAATGGGAGCAATTCCCTCAATTAGAATCTGACATTGCATTTAGAATGTTATGCACCAGTCATTTCTAACCACGCCCCGACCCAGTCCAGGAATACATGTAGTCAGGGAAATGGGCCATGTTTTTACCTTCCAGATGGCCTGGCGGTAACATTCTTCTTTCTAAATTCTATCATGGCTATCAGTGAAATATTTGCATGTTCACATGTTGTAAGATGCACTTATTTCACAGTGTAGTCCCGCACTGGATGTTTGAGTGAGAGATAAGCGAGCCCAGAGGGTCGAGACAAGTACCATTGATGGCAACCATTTATGTGAGTACAGAGGAATCGTATGTGTATCAATTTAAATGAAGGACTGTGTATTTTAATCATTTAGTTATTAAAGTATTTGTGTTAGTTTAAGACTGAACTGCCATATTTTCATATGCCAGGAAAATGAGTTATCTCATTGATATCATTAGAGGGACATATCAATTAATGATTTATATGTCAAAGGTATATGTGATTATTGATATTATTTAAACGTTAATTTGTACTTGGTATGTTTTTGTTGATTTATATATTTCAGGGTTTTCGTATACCTTCAGTCGGGACCCATTTATATATATATATGCAGATTGACATTGTGGTATACTGTGTATGTTACACCTAAATAAATAAGACAGTAACTGGACGGAGTTGATTTGTACATCCGGGGTCGGTTACAATAGGTTTACATATAAACTACGTGGAAAATTTAGCACCTTTTGCAACTAAAGGCGTTTGTGTTTTTGATCGTTTTACAAGAAGTGTTTACAACCATTCTTGGAAAAATGTCATTGTATGGCTATGTTTTGGCGATGACAATTACGGTTAATTTCTTGCTTGGCGTTTACAAAAACGTTGTGTTGTTTGTATCAACTACTTTAGAAGTTATTGCAGTGTGGCTAAGAAATGCTTCTTTGTGGATGATTTCGCAAGCATCGTTTGCAGCCGAAAGCGTTCCAGATTTAATCATTCCTTTCGAGGATTGGTTTCTCTCTACCCAAGAATATATTTTGCCGTATGTTGTGTTGATTTTAACGGATGTGCTGTATTGCCTTCTAGGAAGTGTTTCAATATTTATTGCATTAAGAGAAACCAACATCATTGAAAGCAAAATACCTAAAGATCCGCTACGTATAATTAAATATATTGTGATGCAGTCAAAAATAAACAAAAAATATTCATTGGAGTATGCATAGGGATATCACCGTACGTATATATCTTATACGAACTATCCGGTTTTGGTCAAACAGTCATATCAGTTGTATTGACACTAGTTTTAAAAACAGTTATGCGATTGTTTATGAGTGTCGGACCACTTGTCTTCTTAGTTCTGATCAGAAAACAACTGTACTCAAAGTTGATGTTTCCAGCTTACCAGCTAATGAAACTTCTCCGATATATTATGAGCATAACCCATACTTTTAGAAGTTTAATATCGAAGATATTCGCAAACCTGTGTTTCTCATCAAGTCGTATATTGCAGGCATCATACAAAAATATTGATATTTGTGTTGAAATGCTCAAAAATAAACTCAAGAACTTACTAAAACTGTGTGAAAATCTCCTGCAAATTATTTTGCAATCATACTTCGAAAATGACGAGGTTTACTTGAGAAAACAACAAGAACAGTTACAAGAGACAGGTTCAACAGATGACGAGTATATGGAATTGCGCTTAGCCCCGAGTGACATTAAATAAAAACGGGAAAAAGAAGGACTAGATACAATAAACTACAAAGGTTGAAAAGAGACCCGAGAGACGACAACTCACAAAGGGCATACCTATTTCAATGTGATGGACGCACCTGACAGTTGCAGGGGGTACACGTATTCCGAATCTGCAACAGTTTAAGTGAGGTTTTGAAGTCTGATATGCAAGATGGTGGCGAAACAATGACAAAATAGGATTTTCGGAACCTGTTTTCGCCTGGTTAGTAGTATAAAGTATATATTTTCAAAATATGACGCGCATTCGGCTCTACAATTACCATGCCTCCCTCGGCTTTTTATTGCATGCTTCTAGGTAACGGAATAAAAAAAGTTATTGAAGGAAACCTTCGACCAGTATGTTGTTTACATATGTGGGAAGCGATAATTCGATACCTTTTCGGACGTTTAAGCTCCAAAAACACATTTTTTATGCAATGGTTTCTACTTTAACATTATTTAAATGTTATGTAGTATTTTAATTTGCTGACAATTCCTTTGCTGTACAAGAGCCTTCATGGTCATTTTGTTTTGGTTTAACTACCTAAATAATTGCTGATAACAGTTCAACCACCTTTTGGTATCTGAACTGAAAGACATTTGACGAGCTTTCATAAATAAAAACATACTGTGTGACAAATGAAACTTGTGACAAACGTTTCATATTATTATATTACCACGTGTTAAATACTTTCTATAAAAATATGTTTTAAAGCGATTTATTTATCTATTGTTTAATGTCGATTTTTCTATTCAATTGTATATGAATGAGTCCGTTTGATTGTCCATCTATAATTAAAATATGTATACAAAACAAGCTTCTTATTCATGTATGCTCTCCTTTTGTCAGTTTTGCAGTGTATCTTGTTGAGTAGTTTACCGGTTTGTTTTCAAAGCAGTATTGAACCCTTTTAGTCGATATTTTTATGTTCATTGTTAATATTTCAAAATCGTTATCTGATATGTTCTTATTCTGTTGTTGAAATTTGTTAATTTTAAGATAAAACACAGTTATAAGGAATATGAACCAGTCCTAGAAATTCAATTTTCTACCACCAGGAATAAGCCGAAGCATTAAACATGGCATTTGACAGACACAGTTTGAATAAAGAAATAATCTAGAATGTTAAGACAATAGCTATTTTAAAGAAACTTGCTCTGGGAAAATAAATGGTTCATGCACTTCTATAAAAAAAGTAGAACTTTTAAATCTTTATTTTTCATGTATTAGTTCTGATTGAGGGCTACCTAACTTTCACTGTTAACCAACCTGAAGTGATGCCTGGAGTGGAGTCTTCATAGACTTCATCTGATGTCAAGCATGTACTAGCGTCAACTAAGTTCGCAGCACTGCTTTCGGACTCGTCGTCAATACAGATGCCTGTGGTACTTCACACGAATGCGACTTGAATGTCTTCATTTGAAACAATCTATAAAAAAGCAAAAGTTATTTGCAATGGTCACCTTACACTATTTAATAGTGACTTAAAATGAAATACACATTTTATTTATATTGACAGTAAACAATAGACAAGTAAATCGCCTCGTTACCGCGCAACGCAGGTGCCCCCGGGCCTGATTTTTCTATCCAGATCGAAAACAAATGATTGGTTTTTTTCTAGCATACCTTTAATTACTAGCAATGAAAGAAAAAACAATAGAAGAACGCGTTATTGTACATTTCACCAAAAAGTGTGTGCGATATTGTTTACTGACGTTATGACGGTCAGTTATTTTTATTCACTGCATACGTCAAGAAGTTCCTTCAATATAACATATTTTAAAGGATATTTTGTTCTGTTTTGGGGTGCCAGATAGAGTTTACTAGCACGGCTAAATTCACCGGAAATGCCTTTCCGGTGTGCTAGAATACCTCTGTATTAACTGCTGCTTTGTAGAATAACCACATTAGCTGGTCAATCTTGACATTGACTCAAATGTGAAAAAATACAGCTTAATTGGGTCTTACTTTTACCCAATCATTTATTAATAAAGATTGTTTGATACGTGTAGTCCATCTTTGTTGTTTTGTTACTCTGTGAGTCTCTCGTTTAGTGGCTGTTAGGCCCTTGCCTTATGCCTCTAAATAAAACCTTCTTTAAATTTTTCACTTTTGGTATTGTCTTTGTCGTATAAGTATCTATCATGTGTCTCCGGTACGGATAGAAAAATCCGACCCGAGGGCACGCGCGTAAGCCGGTAACGAGGCTTGCCGAGGTACCGGCAACGCAGCGTGCCCGAGGGTCGGATTTTTCGATCAGGACCGGAAACACATGATTGATATTTTTTCTTGCATATCTAAAATTATCAATTTGTGGGGAAAATGACGTAGAAAACGAACTTTTGTACATTTCACCAAAAAGCGCGTGCGACGTTGTTTACTGACGTCATAAAGCGCAGTAATTTTAAATAACTAAAAATCGTGTTTTATACGATTATTTATTTTCAATTTTAATTAAAAGTCTTGCATATATATATATTTGATTGCGCTTTATTGAACTAGCATAATATTATTTTCATAAACCATGCAATAAAAGAAATAAGAAGTGGCGCGTTGTTGCGCGTGACTCATCTTACATGGGGGGTGTAAGATGGAGTTTTCCAGCACTGGTCACATGACCGGAAACACACGTCCGGTATGCAAGAATTACCATTCTAACTTTACGATACATTATCGATTATCAAGAACCAACCAGAATTGCTGACAGATCACTTGCTGTGGTTGGGCCAAAATGGTGGAATATGCTCTTCCTAGAGACATAAAACACATTAAAAGTGAACCTACTTTTAGAAAGGAACTGAAAACTTATTTGTTTGGACTGTTTTATAATTAAAGAGTGTACCAGATTTTATGTGTAAATGACTGTATATAGCCTTGTGAAAATAGCGCATGAACTGTGTGAAGCGCAATCGAATATTGAATAATACTTTTTGCGCTATACAAATGTATTTGTATTTGTATTTGTATTTACATTCCTACATCAAAGACAGCTGACCTTCTCAGCATTACCAAAAGTGAAGAAGCTAACTCCTTAATTATTTCTTATGCCGAAGAACATTGCAGCAACATCGTATTGGCACTTATACAATAAATAAACAGTGAAAATCGAATGTAGTTTTAAACAAGATACAGAGATTGCCCATACTTCGAGCGTCCTTAAACGATATAGGATATTATACCACTGATAAAATACGGGATCTATATTTCATCGCATCAGTTGTGTATGTAAACTACAACCATTTACCAAACGAATAACACTATTGAAACCTAACTCAGGACAAAATTGAACTTATCCTTGATATAAGACACTGTCCAAAACATAAGTCACAAACACGTGTTTGGGTTTGTTAGTTTCATGTCAGCTGCTTCCGATTTTATTTGCTGATTTACATGCTTAAACACTTATCCTTAAAAAGACAACCAAATAAAAATGTTTAACTGCTTTCTACAGAAGAAGATGATCTTTACATGCTTTTAGCTTCCGATCAAATTCTTAAATATTTAGAATGAAATACGTTGTCATTTGTATATTTTCACGAAATAAATATGTTTAAACCATAACTTCCGACTATTCCAAGATAAGCGGACGTTTTCTGTGTAACACTGACGCCCAGGTGGCATTCCTCTTACATAAGCCGGAACATTAGTGTTGCAAGGGTTTTTTCCATGGGTTTTAAAGTCAAGATTTTACACTACTTTTAAACAATAAAACAATTTGTCACGCATCAGCTTCTACATGTTAACACTGCTGATTCAGTCACGTTTTGGATGTTGTATAAAAATACAACCACAATGCCTGTGTGTTTGATATAAACTATGTGCGATATTGAACGAAAAATGTTGACTCATAATCAGAAAACTGCGATAGGATGTATTATCAAAATGCAGTGCGTTCTCATTGACTGTCAGTAAAGTTTGCTGATAGAAAACCACTGAAAACATGGCGCAGCTGACAACTGGACTTTTATTGAATTGAATGGATTCATGTTGGGGTTCTCACATGGGTTACCACGGGTCACAAACGATGTAAACGAACAAGTTAGTGCCGTTAAATTCTAAATAAATTTTTTGACAGAAAATATATGAAAATAGTTCTTAGCCTATAAAGACTACGCTATTTTCTGCTTATTTACGTGTGAAGTATTTTAGCTTCGCTTGTATTTCAATGACGCCCCATTGGGCCAAAATTTCAACGTTGCATCGTTCTACAAATTTCCGTCCAGTTGGTGTATGTCGTCAATTTATATGACCAACAGGAACTGAGTTCTTGAGAACATTTGATAAGACAATAATGATCGACATTGAAAGTAGTAGGCCAGTCTGCTTGTGGCTTGCATCTGAAAACTAATTAAATATAAAAAAGATATCAATTTTAATTTATATATATATAAGTTAATGATCACCATTCAAACTCCTTACACCAATGCTTTGAATTAAAACCCAAGATATCTGACGATGACCGAACATCGATAACTGTTACAGTTAAATCTATATCGAGATAATACTGTTTGTTAGCTTATCTGGCTCTTCCATCAAGGGAATTTACACTTTCCTTCACTGCTTCAGCATTACTTAAATAGTCCAAAACAAAGCCAATTACCTGATGACCTATATATATCGTTATCATACTTTTATCTTTTATTATATTATTTTATTTTAGGTTACACGAATGACGTAAGCTTTCGAACTTGATTTACTTTCCAACAGAACGGATTATACATCAACAACGATATTTTTGGCAAAAAGGTACACTAGTACTTTAACCAGTATTTTTTTTCAAATAATATTACAACAAACATGATAATTGAATAATATTAATGATGAAGCACATACTCTTGTGAAATTGATTACCAATATTAGTAGTTTTACAGATTGAATATTAACCAGTTTTTTTTAATTCTCTCTCCTGAAACATAGTAAAATTTGAGCAGACATATTTATCCAGGTTGAGAAAATTTCAAAGTATGAACGACTGAATTGTATTTAAAGGAAATGCTTATTAATCATGTATCTAAAATTAAATAATGTGTTCTGGCCGTTACCACAAAATGTCTGAACTAGAAGATACGTGTATGTTTAGTATTATAATGATAATTTGTTCAGGTGTTTTTGTCCTATTTGCGTGTTGTTTCTCCTATGTAAAATCTTTGTTGAAAGCAGCTGAACTATGGCCAAACAATGCCTTGTTGTTTGTATTTACTTCCTTGAAAGCAAGTGCACTGTGGCTAATGAACGCCGTGTTGTTTGTGCTAACATCGTTCGGAGCAACTGTACTGTGGTATATAAACGGGGTTATGTTCGTATTGACATCGCTCGGAGCAACTGTACTGTGGTTTATAAACGCCGTACGTAGTGTTCGTATTAACATCGTTCGGAGAAACTGTACTATGGTTTATAAACGCCGTGACTTTTGTATTAACGTCGATTGGAGCAGCAACTGTAATATGGATAGAAAACGCCGCGTTACTCGTTTCTACATCGTTCGAAGCAGCTGAACTGTGGTTAAAAAACGTCGTGTTATTTGTGTTACCATCGATGGGAGCAGCAACTGCAATGTGGTTTAAAAACGCATTTCTGTTTGTGGTTACTTCGTTGGAAGCACCTTTAAGACATTTTTCTTTATGGGTACATTTTGCCATTGAAAGCGCTGCTGTTACGATTTGGACTGTTTTGCAAGAAGTATATGAACTTATATTTGGGGAAATGTCATTTCATCGGAATGTTTCGGCGATGGCAATAATGGTAAATTTCTTGCTTGACGTTTGCAAAAACGTCCTTTTATCTGTATCAACTTCGTTGGAAGTAACTATAATGTGGCTAAGAAATGTATCTTTGTGGATGATTTTGCAAGCTTCTATAGCAACTGAACGCGTTCTAGTTTTTGATGAGTGGTTTCTTTCTTCGCGTGAATATATTCTGTAATATATTACGTCGATTTTAGCGGCTGTGTTGCATTTTCTGTTGGGAAGTGTTGGAATATATATTGTATTAAGAGAAACCAATATTTTTGAAAGCAAACTACCAAAACAACTGCGACGCATTTTAGATATTTTGTGATGTGGCCAATGAGAAATAAAAAGAAATTCTTTAGAATATGCTCTGCAACAGTATCGTACGTTTATATTTTATATAAAATATCCTCCTACGGGCGAATATTCATAGCAGTTGTATTTACAAACGTTTTAACAATTGTTTTCGCTTGTTTTTAAATGTTGGACCATTCATTTTTATATTTGTCTTAAGAAAGCAACTGTTCTCGATCTTGATGTGTCCATTTTACCTTCAAATAAAACTTTTCAGATTTCTTATGAGCATAACTAAAATTATCAAGAGTTTCATTTCGTAAATATTTGCAAAACTGCTTTTGCCTGCATACTCTATTTCGGACGCATTAGATGAAATGCTAAAAAATGGATATAAAATTTTATTAAAATGCTTTGAAAACATCCTGCAATATATTTTGCAATCAAAATACTTTGAGAATGATGAACAATTAAACTACTTTAAAAATGACGAGGTTCCCGGGAAATCCCCGAAAAGAATCAATAAGATGAAAGCACGAGAAAGGTTCAACGTTCGACAATAAGAGCAAAGATAATCTTAAACACACACATTTGAAAGCTTATGATTTCTGATAAATGTAGATTGACATGTTACACTATCCTTGAGGTTGGTAGGATACAATTGTGGTATCAGAGCTGCGTTTTTGTCCGAGAGGGATGTATTCGACTAAAGTGGATTTAAGGATTTGGACTTCATGAGGCGCTAGCCAAGTTAAATCGAAATTTGCCAAAGCTCATGAGAGTCGAATACGACATTCCTGATAAAAAAAACGTAGTACCACTACACTTTTATTGAAAACATAACTGGCTAATGCTTCAATGAAGACATAACATAAATTATATGTTTATGAGGCACATTTTCCTTTTGTGTAATCAGACTACATTTTAAAATCGCTCAATAATATAACAGAGCAAAAGTTCGACCGAAATAATAAAATGTATAATATGTCTCAATTAAAATTTGGCGATGCGTTTCTAATAACCTCCATTTTCTGCTAAATGTTGTCTTCGTAAATAAATCAAAAAATCATAACACTTCTGTGTTTTCTTTTCTTTTTTTTGTGATATTATTTTATGTATGGTTTGTTGTCTTAATTATTTAAGCTTATTTGTTTGGTATTTTAAGTTTCTTTTGTATGTAATGATAAAATGTTCCTGTCTTATGTTAAACAGAGAAAAAATTTATAATTTTATTCAAAACTGGAATGAAAGATTATACAAAAACAAGTTTTAAACTTCAATATTGTTTAATTTCATGTTATATTATCAAGTTTCGTTTTAGCTTATCTAGGTTACATGTATCTGCACATAGACTTAAAGTCGAAAGTGAAAGACGGGCGAAACCAAATCTTTTACCTATTTATCGGATCATTTGTAACTTATGCCAAGTCATCGAAGTTGAACACCATTTTTCAGATTGTAATAAATTATTTATTCCGATATACGAGGTAACTATAATTCATGATATTATAGAAGATTATGAAATATGCTAAAGTTTATTAAATTAGTTACATCCAACCATGTAGATATGTTAAGACAAATTAGTATCTTTGTATATAATGCATTTTTAGTGAGATCAGTTAACATGTATGCTGCTTGCCTTAATAGGATTATGTGTAAAAACAAACAGTTAATATGTAGTTTTGCAAGTTAGCTATGTGCCAAGTGTGTACTTATATCAATAACACAATTAATTCGTAAAATATTAGAAGTTCATATGCGTATCTTTTTATCATTTTTCTCATAGGCTTTTTATAATTTCACTTTCGTATAGAATGCCGAATATAGAAAGTTATCGATATTTTTTAATAAACTTATTTGTCATAAATGAAATTATTTAACGATAATAACATATTAGTTCTTTACAGTATATTATGTGATGAAACTCTTACCTGAAAAAAATACTTCTTTTTAAGAGATAGTAACATGCTTATTTAAATCAGTTCATAACTGAAAATGGATAAATATACATGTTACACATGTTTTCGTCATTTATATCAATATGGCATGACATAATATAGTTTGATTCGGGAAAGAATAATCTTGAAATATATTTTATTAGTTAATCATATTATTACTAATAAATGTTTTATATTGAGATCAACTGTATCGTTACAATGTAAATATCAATTTTATAAAATCATATAACAAATCGTCATACAGTACATAAAGTAAAAATGTCTAACTTTTTCAAGTTTATTGCTTTATTACTTGATGTTTTGCTATTCATGTAATGACAGTTAATGTTGGTAATAAATTTGGTAATGCTACTTTGTATATATGTTCACCTGTAAATACATACTGATTATAATATTTGTCCACTAGGGCCATGGCCTTCTGGAAATTATGCAAATAAAACTTTGAAACTATTATCTTAATCTCTGAGATTAAATCTATAGTTATAACACGATGTCAATTTGTTCTGTTTGAATTCAAATGCGTCCATGAGTACGATCTTTTGTTAGAAAATGTTACACGATTATTAAACAAGTATATGCCTTATAGAAATTCTTACATTGCTATTTTATATCAAACAGTCGCATTTTCTATATTCGTATGAATAAAAAACTCCTCTTAAAAAACCTCTTATAAAACACGAGGTGTATTATTCATCGTACGACATTGAGATTCCATCAGATGACTCAGTGAAGTACAAACAATCTCCGAACAGCGAATAACAGTAATAACAGGGTTATATCGCCCAAATTAAGCTGCAGATACATTTAGTGTGAAACACAGTAAAACAATGTCACAAACGCTTGTTAGAGCATATAAATTTCATGCCAGATGCCTGTTCGGATTGAAAAGAATAAATATTTTCATAAGGCCAAGTTTTAAACGTCCGAGTATTTTAAGATAAGCTGACGCTGACGTCAAGGTAATGTTCTTTATCAAATAAGCCGGAGCATTATGCTGGCGAAGTTTTTTTAAGGTAAAAAAATGCACTGAATTTAAAGAATGAAACAATTCGTCTCGCATAAACTGCTAGATGTATATAATTGGCTGCATACGTCACGTTTTGGACGTTGCATGAAAAAACATAATGTGTTCGATGACTGTGTGTTTGATATATACTATGGACGAAATTGCATTAAAATGACTCATAATATGACATAAGATCAAGATATAGTGCGTTTTCATTGACGGTCAGTATAGTGTGCTATCACTGATAAGTAGAACTCTGAAAACATAAATTTGACAATTGGACCTTTTTTTGGATTAAATGGATTTAAGTCTTAGCATTACAACACCAGGGAAACTACAGAGACTAGACCAGTAGCCAAACATTTAACAAAGACCCTGTTTAGAGGCACAAGGTTTAGAATACAATGGAAACAACAGGGACAAGACCAGTAGCCAAACATTAAACAAATACCCTGTTTAGAGGCACAAGGCCTAGAATACAATGGAAACAACAGGGACAAGACCAGTAGCCAAACATTTAACAAAGACCCTGTTTAGAGGCACAATGCCTAGAATACAATGGAAACAACAGGGACAAGACCAGTAGCCAAACATTAAACAAAGACCCTGTTTAGAGGCACAAGGCCTAGAATACAATAGAATACAATGGAAACAACAGGGACAAGACCAGTAGCCAAACATTTAACAAAGACCCTGTTTAGAGGCACAATGCCTAGAATACAATGGAAACAACAGGGACAAGACCAGTAGCCAAACATTAAACAAAGACCCTGTTTAGAGGCACAAGGCCTAGAATACAATGGAAACAACAGGGACAAGACCAGTAGCCAAACATTTAACAAAGACCCTGTTTAGAGGCACAAGGCCTAGAATACAATGGAAACAACAGGGACAAGACCAGTAGCCAAACATTAAACAAATACCCTGTTTAGAGGCACAATGCCTAGAATACAATGGAAACTACAGGGACAAGGCCAGTAGCCAAACATTTAACAAAGACCCTGTTTAGAGGCACAATGCCTAGAATACAATGGAAACTACAGGGACAAGACCAGTAGCCAAACATTTAACAAAGACCCTGTTTAGAGGCACAGTGCCTAGAATACAATGGAAACTATAGGGACAAGACCAGTAGCCAAACATTTAACAAAGACCCTGTTTAGAGGTACAAGGCCTAGAATACAATGGAAACTACAGGGACAAGACCAGTAGCCAAACATTTAACAAAGACCCTGTTAAGAGGCACAAGGCCTAGAATACAATGAAAACTACAGGGACAAGGCCAGTAGCCAAACATTTAACAAAGACCCTGTTTAGAGGCACAAGGTATAGAATACAATGGAAACTACAGAGACAAGACCAGTAGCCAAACATTTAACAAAGACCCTGTTGAGAGGCACAATGCCTAGAATACAATGGAATCTACAGAGACAAGACCAGTAGCCAAACATTTAACAAAGACCCTGTTTAGAGGCACAAGGTTTAGAATACAATGAAAACTACAGGGACAAGGCCAGTAGCCAAACATTTAACAAAGACCCTGTTTCGAGGCCCAAGGTTTAGAATACAATGGAAACTACAGGGACAAGACCAGTAGCCAAACATTTAACAAAGACCCTGTTTAGAGGTACAAGGGTTAGAATACAATGGAAACTACAGGGACAAGGCCAGTAGCAAAACATTTAACAAAGACCCTGTTTAGAGGCCCAAGGTTTAGAATACCATGGAAACTACAGGGACAAGGCCAGTAGCAACACATTTAACAAAGACCCTGTTTAGGGGCTACAGGTTTAGAATACATTAAAAACTACAAGGACAAGACCAGTAGCAACACATTTAACAAATACCCTGTTTAGAGGCACGAGGTTTAGAATACAATGTAAATTACAGGGGCAAGACCAGAAGCCAAACATTTAGCAAATACCCTATTAACAGAACGTTTAGAATACAATGGTAAATACAAGGACAAGATCAGTAGTCAAAAATTAACCAAATACCCTTTTTAGAGATACAAGGTTTAGAATACAATGGAAACTACAGGGACAAGACCAGTAGCCAAACATTTAACAAAGGCCCTGTTTAGAAGCTCAAGGTAAGAGCCTTATAGAAACTTAATGAGAGACACACAATGCTACCGCTTACAAATATAGACATATTTATTTTAAAAATATATTTATCAAGAAATATTACAGTTGCCACTCAGGAATGCTCACTTGGGGTTTCAAGTACTTTTAAAGTTGTATGGTGAGAGCTTAGTTATAAATTCAGGAGTATTGATATTCAAGTTATGTTTCGAAAACATATCAACATTAATGCCTTTTAAAACTTCCTCATTTACAGTAGGTAAAGTTAATGATGAAAATCTAACATGGATGCAACACAGCTAATAACTAAAGAAACAGCTGTTTTCAACGAGGGTAAGAGTGGTCCAGTGGTATACATGTGCGTATCCTCCTCTCACCCAATAGCTTATGGCTTTGAATCCCGCCAGTGGAAAATACTCACGTCCCTCAAAATGGACATTTCTACCTACAGTCTAGTCCCTGGGGGTGTTTCTGTCTGCATGAAAGGTCCCCCTCATTATCATTGTTGACGATGTAAGAGGAAGAGCTCAGGTGCTAGAAAAGTGAGGGTGATCACGTTGCATCATGGTCATAACCGTGAAATTCAATATGGCCGCCAAAATTTGAAGGATCACCATTAGCAACAAATCAGCATTTTACATACACATTTTGTGTACAGGTTAGGTTTATTATCATTTTCCTTCTTTGTAGAACATGCTGATATCTAATGATTCACATTTACAGAGACAAAAATGTGTTTTTCTAATATATTTTGACATTTTTTAACCAAAAATATGCCCTATATTTTTTACTATGGTGCCAAAAGTTATGTAGTTCTTGCAATATATATGCTTAATGTAACAGACTGCACAAATTGCTATGGGCACCTGTCAGGGCTCTAACCCACGACCTCTCGCTCTGCAGGCGTACACTCTTCCACGTCGCTATTAAAGCTAGCTCTATAGCGAGACAGTACAAGTGCTGCTATCATACACATCAAATACCCGATTACAAATTCCCATTCCATTTTGAAATTCGTCCTCCAATTTCGGAGACAAAGGTCAATTTGCAATGACCTCAAGGCTAATTGTGCAACACGGTGCCAAATGTAACAGACTGCACAAATTCCTATGTGCACCTGTTGGGGTTCGAACCCACGACCTCTCGCTGTGCAGGCGGACACTCTATTGCATTGCTATAAAAGACAGCTCTATAAAAGCTAGCTCTATAGCCAGACAGTATAAGTGCCGCTATATACACATCATATACCCGATTACATTAAACAGTAGTTGTATATTGATAAATGTTAATGGTGAGATGATATAAGGTCACATACTAGGAAAGGGACATGAGCCTGCTTCTTTAAGCTGTCAGCTTACATCACTATGGAGCTAAAATAAATTATTATAAACAACTGATTGTTTCAACAGACTTTAATTTTCAAATAAATATCATTCGTGAAGAAGAAAATACATGTTATCATATAAGTATTGCGCATATCCACTGGGAATATAAAGCATAACATACATACATACAGTACATAAGTATATATGCATATAGTTTGAAATCATATAAAATAATTAACATATTCTTCCATCAAAACATTTATAGGAAAAAACAACAACAGAAGACATAATTATGTACATGCATATAACGGGTAATGGTTAATATATGTTTAAGTATTAATTTCAGAGATTGTATCATATTAAAGAGTGTTATGTTTGACTTTGTTTTGCATTAATAATACTATCAGAGGCTTCCCTGCCATACATGTAGGTAGCATGCAATTAGCAGTGTGCAGATAAACAAACTATATTTTAATACATGCACACTACCTATTTTATTGTAAGTTTGGAAAAATGGTATTTAACATCTACTAAACCTACTCTCCTATTGACTGAAATCATACATAACTTGTGCTTCAAGCTTGTCATTTATTTCAATAACTTGGCGAGTGGTGGCAGCAAATTTTACATCAGAGGTGAAACAAACGTGTGGTAGGACCAAGACTTAACCACTGAACAGATCTTGTATTTTCACTGACATAATTTATTCCTTAAATACCTAAGCAGGGAGAAGCCTCAAGCTGGATTCAAATAGTTGACTATTTCAGGATTTGTTTATTACCAATATTTGATTAGTTAAACAATGACTGGTATATATAGGATCATAGGTGAGTTGCCATTTATTACAATTATTAAACAAGTTTAGGACAAATAATAAAACGAGCTCAAGATTATTTTTTTTGTTAAAGTTTCATACAGTTTTATATTAAATACATTAAAGGCAATGAATGTATGATTATTTTTATCACATATAACTAATTGCCAAAATTGAAAATTCAAATTCAGAAAAAAAGCCTGATGCTCAATTACATGAGCTAAATGACGTCATTGCCAGTTAAATTAGACCATAGAAAATAAAACAAAAAAGATATGTTATGGTATAACAATCGAATCAAGGAATGCCATTCCTTAAAAACCAAAATAAGATGGAAAAAGAGAATTATGAATTATTTGTCAATAAAGTGCAAACTGCAAATCAATATAATCAATCATTTTTTTTTGTTTTGATCTTTTTGCACCAGTTTCGAGACATTAATTGTCAAGTGAAGTGAAAGTTAATACTAACCAATAGGAGTGTAAAATGAAATATTTATTCTCCAACAAATAAAAAATAAAATCAATCTAAGATTTTCATCTAGTTATTAATAGGGGTTCTTACAGATGACAAATGTCAATCATGAAAAATAGCCAGGGCTCTGCCTGAGTATAAATTCAAATTATTTATGCCCTGAAAAAATGAAAAATAGCTAGGGGTCTGACTGAGTATAAAGGATTCATGCCCAAAACAGAGTAAAGGGGCTTAGACGCCTTCTGAATTTAATGTTTCCAAAGTCATTCATATTTAATTCAATGTACATCAAGTTCCTACTGTTCGTGATGCAAATGTGATGTGCGAGCCAATATCAATCTTCACAACTGTACAATAGGTAGTCTGAAGTTAAGAGGGCTCAATCCTGATTAAAAAGACTAAATTTCAGGATCGATACATAAACAACTACACTGTATTATGCCATTCTGCCATATAACTTTTACAATCCAGTAATTATTATACACTGTACAAGTTTATACAAAGCAACAACAGAATACACGTATGAGCGATCATACTTCTTACAAACAATATATAATCAAGCTAACGTTATAATTAAGGGTATTTACATACAGTCTAAACTCGCTATGTCGAACTCTGCTATCTTGATGTTCAGGTTATAATGAACTTTTTTCAAATTTTTTGGATTTAGTTAGACATGTTTTGTATTTTGGTTAGATCAAAAGTTTGTTAGTATTTTCCAGGCGTTAGCAAGTTTTAACTGTATTAATTCTTCCAATTTCAAATCACAAACAAACAAAAATTCACACTTCTAGTTCTACACATTTCCATAACCAATCTACCATTGTTTTTTTTTCTCCACTCCTTTATGAATGAGGTAAGGGCGTTTAGAGTTGTGAAAATAGTGACAAAATGCCTAAGATTGTGAATTTATCCAGCACCTTGATGAGCGTCACAGGAGGCAAGGTTCCCCTGAAGTTAGCCCGTTTAAAGCATTTTAAGGGTCAAGGTTTGTGTTTAAACGCAGCTGTACTTGTTGTAAATAGTTTTAAAAAAAATCCCGAGAATTTTGAATTTTGAGGTCATTCAAAGGTATATTAAATATTTTAAAGACCGTATTATAATAGTACAACAACAAATCATGCTATTTCTACTTTAGACTGATGGTACATAACAAATAGTAAGCAGACTTCAGTTCAACACCTTGTGTGATAATTACTGAATCTTGTATGGACAATTTAATGTTATAAATACAATTTTCTTAGCTAACAGGATTGTATTAAGAGGAAAAAATCATCATTATATATGATAACGTACAGTTTACAAAGTCTTAACAGATAGCATGCTAAACACATGCCATACCGCATAAGGTAACGACAAAAGTTCATTCATAAAAAAGTGACTAAATTGTTGTTTTTATTACAAATTAATGCAACTCCCGTTGTTCTATTTAACAGTAGTCATTAAAGTGACACAAAATGCAAAAACCAGGCATTTATAGCATGCTAATATAGCATGCCATTGCTGATTACATTATCTGGCTCTCCAAATAATTTGTCCACTTTATTCACTGCTTCAGCATTACCAAAATAGTCCAAAACAAAACCAGTTACCCTATGACCCAAAACAATGCCCATAATCTGATATTCATTAATTTCATTTCCATTATGTTGTTCACAACTACATACGTGACACAGAGCAAACCTTATGGTCACTTATTCTGAAATGCATCACCATATTCAAAGTTTTTCAACTTTAACACCAACTAAAAGGTCGAAGTGTGTCTATAGGGTTTGCCAGTCCAGAGCACGCAAATTGAGTTAGACTCGAGGTTGTTAGTAATCGTTGCTGGGCAGAAGGGTTCCTATAGGTGTTGCCAGTCTATAGTAAGTAGGGTAGGGTTAGACTTGAGGTTGTGGGCGATGGTTTCCGGGCAGAAGGATGCCTATAGGTGTTGCCAGTCTATAGTCAGTAGCGTGGCGTTAGACTCGAGGTTGTGGGCAATGGTTTCCGGGATCGAATGTGACATCCACAGCTTTTCCAGATGGGCATAACTGTCCTTGCACAGGTGAAGAGGGTTTCCACGTCTGAAATATCACGGGTTTTATTTACTATTATACTAATTCAGTCCGTCCAAGATAATCTGCTATTTAAAACTCAGATATAGAAGCAGCAAATTAGAAGTGTTTAAGGATGATAACATTACCAAAGTACAGCAGATTTATATTTTGTCAACTTATTATTGCTGATTAAACTCATTTTTTCCAGAGTTTTATTCCATCTTGGTTGAACAGGAATTACACCACATTACACTGTTCATATCTTCAGGGAATTTTGCGACCTAGCCATTTTTGACATTTCTTTGATAGGATTTAATGAAGAGGTACCTACATATGACAAAAATCAGTTAATTGTTTCTACACACCATTTTTCTAAACAGTCTTTGCATGTACAAATCTTATGTAATTCGCAGGTAATAGCATGTATGAAATGGACAGAAATGAAAATGAAAGCCCTTCAAACAAATACCTTACATGTTTTCATGTGTAATTGTACCCTTACCTGAGCCCCTGGTCTGTTTCCCCGTAGTTGTCGATGTAGGGAGGGGGCACAAAGCAACCCTTTGTTCTACCGGCCAGTAAGAGGATCTGACACTCTCGCACTCTGATATAAAAACACAAACTATCATTGAAAACATCTTCAAATTTTCAGAAAATGAAAATAAAACACTTTAATCTATCTACAACAGGGAAAAAGAGAGTGTAAATATGCAAATAAACTTATCTATCTATTTATTGATGTGACATGTGAAACATTCTAGTGCCAAATCAACCTGCAAAATTATGATGCTATCATACTGTACATATAATATCTCTTTCGCAAATGTTCAGATAGTTATATGACCTGAGTCAAGTGCAAGCATATTCGTTGTCATGGATACAAGACGTCTAGATAAAGCATTTTTTAAACACCAAATTTTCAACAATCAATGTAGATAGTATTAAATATCATTCTTAACAACTTACAAACACTTTCAACAGAATTTGTACTTTTTATGTTAAGATTCCGCACACTTTCAGACCAACCCTCTTGCTTAAGATTGAATTCCGTCTTCGTAAAGAAACTATAAATAATATGCCTCAAAATATCTATGCAGTCAGTATTAGCACCACTGGTATTACAAAAGGCCCAAAATGCCTCATTTTTAAATGTTAAAAGAGAAAAAGAAAACAAATGATAAAAAATATTTATCAAGGCAATAAAAAGGTTGAGGGCTGGGGCCAAAAAATAGGGTATGTTGGGAAACCGGAAACAAGCGCCTTATCAACATGAATGACCATCTCTTGGTTGCCATGTTGTAAATGCTTTCATCCCCCTCAACAACAAAGCTGAATTTCTCCGAAAGGCACTCAAGTAACATCTCATAATAATAACACCTCCCCCCCAACACACACACACCTCCCCTCAACAACAAAGCTGAATTTCTCCGAAAGGCACTCAAGTAACATCTCAAAATAATAACACCCCCCCCCCAACACACACACACACCTCCCCTAAATAGACAAGAACAAAACAAACATGACCAAACCCTAAGCTCACCTTAAGAAAATTGCTGAGCCTGCCCCACATTTGTAGGCATGTTCTGTTGCAGCCCCTATTGTGACCCCTTCAAACTCAGTCTGACAACAGTAACTCTGAGAACACAACATTTGTCCACACACAAGACACATTGTAGGGGCTCGACTGTCATCTCCATCCGACTTTGGGCACCTGTAGGGGAAAGAAGGTACATTTTGACGTATCAGTCAAGATAATATCGTAAACTATCAATATTTGATATCAGTCTTTTAATAAACAATTTATGGACATTCAGGTTGGGTCATTCTGACTTGGATAAACGGGTCATTCACACTTAAATTGGAAATTAAAATTTTGACTTGAAAGGAACAAGAATGCTTTTGTTTCTTTCATGGTTATACTGGTGTACAGACTTGTATTCACACAGCTATTAATTGAAAACCCAAATTATTGGCTTACATTTTTTTTAACTGTACGCAAGCCATATCCATTTTTTTAATTGAAGTTCTGATAATTTCATTGTACCCCTTTAAAGCTCAAAGCTGATTTGAGCCGCATCATGCGATATCACCTAATTCATATTGTGTCAGGTATGTGTTTCCAATGAGAGTATGTTTTTTTGCGCATTTTTATCACTTAATTTGAGAAAACATACAAGTGCATTAATAAAATGGTGTGCAACATCAACATACCAATATAACAACTAACTTATAGATTGAGTTGTTTTCCTAACACCGATTTTTATGGAATATAAATTAAGAAAAAATTGATGATTCATTTATGTGTTTTTAATCTATTTGACAGTTTTAACATGCAGTCAAAATAAGTCGGGACAAAATCTGTAGTTGCTATGGAAATAAAAATATATGAGTAAACTAATGGTCATAAATCATCGAGAAAATGATGCACTATTACAATCCTTTAAAAGATAGTTTGGAAGAAATTACTATACATAGAAATATTCACTATTTTTGGCATTTTCTATTATTGATTATTTCATTTGTAATAATTATTACCGAAGACCCAAAATCTCATTTTCTCTTTCAACTAATCTGTAAAGTTAAGTACACTTCTTTCAGTACTCCATTATCATACCGACGCATTTTGCTACTTACGTGAAAGTTGAGACTTTGTTGATAAGCTCGCTGTAGTCGTCAGGCAGTTGGATGAGCTTGTTTATAGGCAGTGGGTACTGGACCATGGCTTGACTGGACGCAGAGAATCGGTCCTTCAGAACACCGTTCTTACACCATCTATGGATAAAAGCAAAAGGATTAATATGTTTATTAATCTTCATCCAGCAGTTACTTGCCATGTGATACAGTAGTCGCTAGCATCAAGCATATCACATTATGTTGATTTTAAAGGGCAAAATATAGGTCGATGCAAAAAACATTTTTCTCCCACCTCAGATAAGTAAATTCAATAATTTAACCATGCTCCAGATATTCTTATCTTGCCCACAGGCGAAGATAAAATGCCCGTATGGAACTCCTTTTTTAATGGTCAAAACATTGTAATTTCCTCCCTTGTTGAAGACTGTCGTCAGTAGCATCAAGGAAATCTTGTCTTATGGTAATATTTAGAACGCTAATTAATTATTTCTCGCTTCAAATGTCACCATAAAACAGTTTTCAAGCACCATTCAAGAAATAATGCTTCATTCTCCTTAGAACTATTTAAAAAGACCGATTTGACTATTAACATTAACTGGATCATTGCGCGCATATCCATGACAACCATGTGCTATCGCATATCCATACACAATTATTTCACTAAGCACAAAAGAGTTCCAGCAAAAAATACATTTTTACTTAATTTTGTTTTACTGAGGTGGGAGAAAAAGCATCTACCATAGCCGCTCGTGTAAGACAGGTTCATCCCGACCCTCGTGCAGGGTGTTTTGCGGAAACTCGGTAAACCTCGTTTCCGCAAAACACCCTACGCTCGGGTCGGAATGAACCTATCTTACACTCTCGGCCATGGAAGATACTTATAATCTTTAATTTTAATGCATTATTATGTTAATGTGTTCAACATAACAATGCATTAAAATAAAAAATAAAAAATTGCATCAACCTATAGTACTGTTAAAACCAAACTTGATATTTTGTGCACTACATAGTGCACTAAGTTAAGACAATTTAAATGAAGACAATTTAATTCAAAACAATTAACTTTTGAATATAAAACATTCAAACAAGATTTTCAACAATCTAGAAAGCGATAAGATGAAAAACAATGGAATTCTTAAAAAGCAAGATGGCAAGATTCAGCCATTTTTTTTTATCTCTGCTTGTCAAGGGAGATCACTGCGTAGGAAATTGCATGTTTATAGGCAGTATGGGTTTTCATTAAGTTAAGGGCAATAACTCTTGTCTAACTAAATGAAACCTCAAATAATACCCTTGTACAAACCATCCAATGTTGAACTTTCATGAGTTTATGACCAATGATTCAATAGATGCATGCAACAGACAGACTGACAGATTGAAGGACACAGACAAGGGGAAATCTCTCTTTAATTGTCATCTTCATATAATCCTGCCTATAAATGTACAAAAACCACACTAATAAACAACACTGTAAGACTGACCGGTTGACGAGATTGTACATAAGTTCGCCCTGGTTATCCAGTAGTCGTGACATGTGGTGACTGATGCCGAGGTACCTGCACACATTGTCAAACTCAGTGGTGGTTGGTTCATCCGCCACTTCTGTAAATATATGTTAGAATTTAATGAGTCAAAATTACAACTGAACTCTGCTACAAAAGAGAGATTTAATTGAAAAAAAAAATGAAAAAGGTGAGAAAATCAGGGAAACAAATTTTTAACCTATGTTCAGATTGCAGGAAAAAAAATATTTGCCAAATATTTGATGTGATCTATAGTATGTAGGCAATAATTATAATAATTTCCTGGGAATATAAAGGCTAATTGTTTGTTTCAAAGTAAGATCATACTATATTTCAGAAATGGCATAGCCAGGTGTGAAAGAATCCTTTTCGATGTTCACTAGGTGAAATTTATTTATTGAAAGTTATTTAACCAAGAGTGGGCTTAAATTTCAAAACAGTGAAAAATCTCAAATTTCACTGATAAATCTCTATAAACCACTGGAAAGTAGATAAAAAAAATGTTTACTGTTTAATGTTTACAGTTAAATCTGGTAAAATCTTACCAGTGAGGTCAGCTGGAACCTGTACCCCAGTAAGATTGTGGAACAGCAGGGCTGCACATCTCAGGAATGGCAACATGGCTCGCCGCACATGGACGGATAACTGCGAGGGCAGAGGTGTGCTCTCCTTTTGTAAACTGAAAAAAAACAATGGAAAGTTATAGGAAAAAGAGGGTTAAGCACCTAAGGAATGGCAACATGTTTGAAGCACACATCATTTTGGCCTCAGGCATACATGCCATTTTGCCCGGCTGGAGATAAAATCGCCCGAAATTTTAATCATTCCCCCAATCTCCAAGCGTGGGATAAAAATCCTCCAGAATTTTTTTTAGTAATTTTTAGGAAAATTTTACAACAGGCAATAAAAATAAAGTAAACCCACAGTATGTGAGTGAAACTGAATGTAAACAAACAACTCCACACTGGAGAAAATGACTTCATAAATTACACTGAATTTTTTTTTTGATAAATGCCAAAAGAAAACAAGTATTGAGGCAAAGAAAACTATTCATAATATCTATTCCATTCTCTTTTTATCTGAAAGTCATCATTGCTAATAGTAAACATATTTTTTTTTAAATTTACTTTGGAGGAAGGTAAGCCAAATAAAATATCTCAAAAACATGCTTATTTTATAACATATTTTTTTCTGCAAAAGCATTACAGTAAACAGTATTTGGATATGACATAAAGTGTCTGAAAAGAATATGATGATTTATAAAATATTTCGGTACGTAAAAAAAGGTTAAGGTTTTCATGGCAATAAATATATGTGAATACATTTTTTCGTACTTGAGTCTAAAATTATTTTTATATTTCGTCAACTTAGACCAGCTAAAAAAATCCCCCTGAATTTACAGCCTTCCTGAACAAATCCCCTGGAATGGTCTCCAGAAATATGGCATGTACGCTCAGGTTCTCAAATCTATTTATCTCGTGCAGAGCACACATACAAAAGGAAATACTCACTTGGCCATTGTGTGAAGGTGATCATACTGAATCAACAAGGCCTCGCCCTCGTAGTCGTCATCCACCTCCATACCACAGTTGCCCTCGTCAAATGTCAACAAAACCTGCATCGAGAAATCATAAACTTTGAATACCTGTCTTGGAAAGAAATAACTAAAGCTCTTATGCTGATATTATTAACTGGGCCATTATCACACCACAACCCCACTCTTTAAGCCAAGTACATCCTCAGGCCGTATGCATAATAACCATGTAAGACTTTACTTAAATTTAAGAGTAGAATCTGACTGTTTTAATTGGATTGTAGATTGAATGTCCAAGAGATAAGAGTCATATAATGCTTAACGCTCAGTCAAATGAAAGTAGATAATCACTAGAAGATCTATGACCCAAATAGCTAAGTGACCCAAATTGCTAAGTTGGACAATTTCATTTGTTCTTCAACAACAGTCAAAATCTAGCTCGTCTGAGAATGATCAAGTCGCTTGTCCTCATTCCATATGCTAAAACATGTACAGTTTTCCTGAATATGAAAATCAAACGGGTTTTTTATTATTTCATCAAAAATTTGGACCACCTGCATAATTTTTAATAGAAGACTTGGTGTATTCTTGATGAAACTTTATCACATTATAATATCTATTCTTTTTCTCCTTGAAGCAATCTTGATCATTTTTGTGAAAATTGAAATCCCTAACTTTTACCCAAAATTACAGATTTTTCTTACTGGGAAAGGCCCGACACATTCCCAAAATAGTGAGATAAAACACACTGATATTTATATGAATTACCCTGAAACATTATCTACACCCTACCTGCACTAAATGTGCTGCCAACACAAGATGTAGTATATGTTGATCATTCACACCTCCAGCCGGGAGAGTATTTACAAAACAGGAAGCTGAGGTCACATCCTGGTGCAGGCTGGGAAGGGACATCACCATGGCAACCAGGTAGTGGAATAGGTCAACATCTAGGATGCAAGTCTTACCCTTGATTGAGTCCGGGAATAAAACTGAAATTGAAAATAATTTTGATTTGTAACGCATACTACAGTAAACATCCCTATGTTCAAAGGTAAAAAGCGATTGTTCCAATACATTAATCACATCTTAGGAACGACATTACGTAAAACCCTCTTATTTCTTTTATTTGAAACTTAACAAGCAGGAATATGTCCTATTGTAATTATGACATCAGCGGGATACATGATGACACATTCTTTTCCACTTCAGTGACCTTGACCTTTGACCTACTGATCTCAAAATCAACAGAAGTCATCTACTAATCATGACTAACTGCCATACCAGGTATGAAGAACGTATGTGAAGGCGTTTTTTAGTAATTGAGCGGAAACCATTTTCCAGCTTAAGATCACTGTCGATATATCGTTTTTCACCTGAAAGTCATCGCAACCTTGACCTTTGACCTACTGATCTTAAAATAAAAAGGTTTCATCTTCAAGGCATGAGACTAACTTGCATATTGAGTATGAAGTTCCTCTACCCACAGTTTATTTATTGAGTGGACACTGTTTTTTGCCTCAAGGTCACCATGAGATAGGACCTACTGATATCAAAATCAAAAGGGGTCATCTACTTGTCATGTCCAACTCGCATACCAAGAATAAAGTTCCTGGATCCAAGCATTCTAAAGTTATTAGGCAGAAACAAAGTGTGGAGTACAGACTAACATGGACATAGACGGACAGACAGACCAGGCAAAAACAATACCTGGCTATGAATGGGGGAAGCATAATAAATACAGTCAAATTGTTCTAATTTTATTTTAACTAGAATCACTTAAAGCGTATAAATGAATTTCCATTTTAACTTCAAATTCAGTCTGAGACAGTTTGAAGATCAAATTACCCTACATACTTGTTTAATAGAAGTTTAAATGAAGAAAATATGCCTCAATAAAAGATAAATTGCTTTTGCATGAAACAAAAAAATGTGCTTTGTCAAAGTTTGGAACGAAATTAACCAACAAGTACAGTTATAGAATTAATGATATTTAAATTACATTAGATGCTATTTTTTCAACACATGACAAACTATGAGAGAAAGAACATTTTTTATGTCTAAGTACTTGAACAAGAAGTCACTGGGTTAATTCCATATTAAACTTCTTCAGAGTTCCGATGTACAAAATAGCATGTCATTTCACTGAACAATAGGCATCAGGCAACTATGAATTAAAACTAAATTTTCATCCCCATTTCTGCCCCCTTCTATTTCTGCTGCCCCTTAAATTTTATTGACTCAAATGAAAATGTTGAACTAGTGTCTGTATTTGTGTATCAGACTGGTTCTGTTTGGGAACAGCATTATTTCATACCTACGATGTTTACATGTAAACAAGAGGCACATCAGTGCCTGTGCTCCACTGGACAAAAGGTTCAAGCAAAGACCACCTTACTGATTATCAAAATATATTTATACAAGCAGCATTCAACACGCATCCACTTAGTCCTGCATAAGACCATCTTTTTTTCACTTCTGATGTGATGTCGGGTCTTTTGCCACTCGCGACACGTTGTCGCTGTTTAAGATATAAGTTTTTCCTTTAAACTATAAATATCGACCCAAAATAATGCTTAAAAGTTAAACAATTAATAAACATTTAATCTGAATAGATTATGAAGCAAATATCTAACCTGAACAAGAACTGACGAGATAGAATCGACTTGGTGTTTCACTTACACTTTTCGGCCATTTAAGTTACTAAAAATAGCTGTTTCATAAACTTTCAGAATGTCACTTAAACGAAAATTAATGTTCAGTCTATATATACTTTCCTATGTATAAATGTAAGGTTTTTAAATTGATCTTTTTGTGAGAACTTTATGCTTATATGTTTACTCATAAATTATTATTGTTTAAAAATTATTTAAAGATGCTATACGTGAAAAATTAAGACATTATTTTTTTTTCTATTAAAGGGAGGTAATTCAGTAGTAAAATGTAATCAAAGCTATTAAAGCATGGCATTTCTTTTCTAACCATGTTGATATTATTACAGTCTATTCAAGCAAGATGCCTTTTGTTTTTACATAGTACCCATAGGTTCTGAAAAACAAGGAGCACTATTCCCAACAGAAGGATGTCACTCCCTATCACTGCATGAGCATCATAATAAAGAAATGTTTACTCAAACTGCAAGCTGCTCAATTGAAATAGGTATTTACCTCAAGCATACAGTTTTATAATGTGGCAAAATAGTCGGACTACTAGATTGTCATTCGGACTAGTAAAATATGCCATTATGCTAGTCCAACTGGCTAGTAGGTTAAAATGTTTTTCGTGAAGACTGCGGACGAGAAGTCCTTAAAGGTTTTTCTATTTTTAACTCTCGCAGCCATGTTGTGCAGCGGACCGGAACCATTTGGGCAATTTTGGTTAAAGGGCATCCCGATGAACATTTATGTAAAGTTTCATCAAAATCTGATAATCGGTTTCTGAGAAGATGTAGTTTAACGTTTTTTTCTATTCTTAGCTCTGGTGCCCATGTTGTGCAGCAGACCAGAACTGTTTGGGCTATTTTGGTTAAGGACTACCCAAGTAACATTTCTGTCAAGTTTCATTGCAATACAATCATCGGTTTCTGAGAAGTCGTTTAAAGGTTTTTCTATTTTTACCTCTGGGGGCCATCTTGTGCAGTGGACCGAAACCATTGAAGCAAATTTGATAAAGGACCATCCAAGGAACATTTCTGTTAAGTTTCATCAAAATCTGATCATCGGTTTCTGAGAAGATGTTCTTTAAAGGTTTTTCTATTTTTTTGCCCTGGCAGCCATGTTGTGCAGCGGACCGGAACCATTTGAGCAATTTTGGTTAAGGACCACCCAAGGAACAATTCTGTCAAGTTTCATCAAAATCTGCCTATCCATTTCAGAGGAGATGTCGTTTAAAGATTTTGCTATTTTTAGCTGTGGCGGCCATATTGTGCAATGGACCAGAACCATTTGAGCAATTTTAATAAAGGACCACCCAAGGAACATTATTGTCAAGTTTCATCAAAATCTGCCGAACCGTTTCAGAGGAGATGTCGTTTAAAGATTTTGCTATTTTTAGCTCTGGCGGCCATATTGTGCAATGGACCGGAACCATTTGAGCAATTTTGGTAAAGGACCACCAAAGGAACATTCCTGTGAAGTTTTGTCAAAATCCGCTTATCAGTTTCAGAGGAGATGTCGTTTAAAGTAAAAGTTTACGCACGCACGCACGCACGCACGACGGACAATCTGTGACGACATAAGCTCCATGGCCTTCGGCCAGTGGAGCTAAAAAGGGAGAATTGTTACGATCATGTGCGTGGTTTGTCTGGAAACACATGTTTATTGTCCCTGATGCAATAAGAAAGAGCATGAACACATATTCACAATGGTGAAACAGTCATCTAATAAGAAATGAAACATCATCCCCTAACACCCATTTAAAAAAAGAATGGGTTAAAATCTAGCAATTAATTTATATTGGCCTAATGCTTAATTTGGATGAATGGTGACCCCATATAATCATGATATCTCTTTATGTAAAAACAACATTTGTATTCTTTTTTCCACTATGGTGTTTACATATTCTGTATCTACATATCAAACTGTTTAAAATGGTACCAAAATAATAATGGGTCACGAGGCATTCACTACACTGTACATCAGATACCATAAAAATAGCTTCAAACTATTACTAAACAAAATGTGGGTTGGTTCCTTAGAAATATTCTCATGAAATAATAATTGATAAATATCAGATGCCATAAAGGGTGATAGTATATAGTATATAAATATTGACTGCCTTGTGGGTGACAAAGGCAAGGCCGACCTGGTTGACAGTATTTTCCAAAAGTTGACAATATGCACTGTCACCCTTAAGGAAGTCAATATCTAATTTATTATACTGAACAAAAACTTTCATGACGTCAGAGGGTAACAGTGCGGTACAGGGTGATAGTGCAGGGTGATAGTCGAAAATATTGCCCTGGCGTTTTTACTTTATGTTCTATGGCAGTGAGATATTGTTACATACAATGTTAACCTGAGAATGTTAATGTCAACCGAGGCATTAGTGCTAATTTAGGGTAGTATTACAATTTATCGCACGAGACATAACAGAATAACTAATGATGACAAAAGGTAATTATATAAAGGCAATGTCTAGTGAGGTTTAATAATATCAAATGACATTGGTTGTTCAGAGTGAAATACAACAAATACATATTTTTTAACTTAAACTAGGGTAACTTAACATTGACGTCATTGCAGCCGACAAATTTAGAGTTTTACGTAAAAAAGAATATAATCTTCATTTTTGGTGGCTTAAATATCTCCTGAAAAAGAATCTTACATTTGTTGCTATTAAATACAAAATTTGATGAAACTGGTAAAGGAAAGGTTATAATGCTTAAGGGTTAGGCTGGCTTTCTAACTTTTCCCGTTTCATATTTTCTGTGTTAAATTATACCAAATGTAAGATCCTGTACAATGATCCAATACATGCTCTTATTTCTTGAAACTTCTTATGCTTAACAAGCTGAAGTAGCATTTTTATTTTGCCAAAATACCTACTTGAATTAAATTTTGATAATTAAAAAATGGGTGATTATTATAAAGATAATTCCTATCTAAAGTATAAAACTCTTTAAGAGGTAAATTTTATGCAAATTATTAAAAAGCAAAAATAGATAGCTTAAGATTATTCCAGTAAAATATATAACCCCTGGGGGGAAGGCAATTATTTAAATAGTATAAATTTTTTATGGTAGATTGTCTTTTTTCGCTAATTTGGAGCCTTAAAGGGTTAATTTGCTTCTGTAGGGATTGCCATAATTAAAAAGTGCCTCCCCCCCGGGGGTTATATGTTGAAATGGAATAGCCCATAGCTTAACCCTGAGATAAGGGACTTAAGGAAGTTTCGAAAAATTGGGGCCTGGTCACCTACGTACATGTTAGAAGTTTAATGCAGTGTTGTTTGGTCAGTTCTGGGTTGGCAGTCTGGCTGTGGGCTGCCGCAACCTTGACTAGGGACCTCATACAGTCGCTCTGTCGGCTAGACAGCTGGCCAAACAAAGGCTTGCCCTCCTCACGCAGTTGTTGCTCTGGAATTGGAATTAATTGTGGTTGAAAAGTGTTCATAATTCCAGTTACACTTAAAAATTTAAAGGGACTAGACACCAGATGGTCCTAAAATTGGCAAATAGCTTATGTCTTCAAAACAAGCATACAATTGTCAATAGGAGCTAGCAGGAGGCCAATAAAACATCAATTTACATGATTAAAAGAATATTTTGTCACTGTCAGCTGAGTTTACCCATTTAAAAATAGCACATAATGGTTTCCCAGTTTGTACTTTCACATGATAAGTACAGATACAAAAGATGCTATATTTTAATTGACAGGGTATAGAGACCAACTTAATTTCGAATTGGTTATATATGCAAAAACTGCGAAAGATACATGAAATATTTCATGTGTTATGGGGTAAAACATTTTGCATGAGTTAATGGTCAGAAAATGAGGGATTATTTTATATTATTTTTCATTTTTTTGAATGAGCATAAGAAAATCCTTGAGTGTTTGTTTTCAATATAGCAACTATGGAAGCAGTATGTTGACCACCATATGTCTATTTCATGATATCAATGTTGTGTTGTTTTACATGTATGTTGTAAAAATATGAGATTAATACAAAGGTGGAGGTTGCATTTAATTAGTACAGCACAGTTTGTTATAATTTAGAATTTTAAGATAAATCTTTTACTGAAGAAAAAAGGGATTGAAAAACTGATAAACATTTTTTTTCCATATTATTAGCAGAAAATGCATTTTTGTTAAGGATAAATCCAAACTCATTGTTTATAGATAGCTTTGTGCTTATTTTTTTATGACTAGCATAAGAGAACTAATTCATTATCAGAGAATGGTCTCCTTAAGTATTTTACCTAAGACATAACCCTGCCCTAAGCCCACTTACCAAGAGACATGATAGAGAAGGCACAAGTGTTCCACACCATGATAGGCACCCGCGGATTCTCATCATCGGGCTCAACCCCAAGCCCAACCTAGAATTAAAAAACAAGTTATGACATTAAAGTAAGCCATCAAAGTTACCCAAGGATTTAGTTCTTTGGGCTCTTACCCCAAGCCCTAAAAATTACCTCAGCCATCATCAGCACCCATGGATTAAGTACACCATCAAAGGCATCCATGGATTCTCAGCATCGGGCTCAACCCCCAAGCCCAACCTAGAATTAAAAGCTAAGTTATCACAGTAAAGAACACCATCATAGGCACCTGCCTGTTTTCCCATAAAATGGCTGAACAGCAAGCCCAACCTGGGAATAAAGCCAAATTATCAAAGTTAAGCCTGCCATCATTGTCACCCATGGAGTCTCATCATTTTGGTCATACCCATGCCCAAACTGAAAATAAAGACCCCAAAAATAACTATATATGATTTCTAAAAAAAGCAAACTTACTGAGTATGCATCCCTTGAGAATTTTCTGAGCATTTCCCTGGTTTCTGCTGGCAGATCTCTGCTGGGGTCCTGGATGTAAGCCCACAGAGCCTTGAAGTTTGAGGCCACACTGTCGGTCATAAGTCGCGTCACTGCTGTCAACGGGCATGGCTGGTACAGGATTGACTCTTCTATGAAGAGAAGAGATTGCAATATGTGATTAATTATACAATTGCTTCAGTTGGCAGAGTTAGACACTGTCATTTGTTTGCCATGTCAACCAGGATCAAGATATCTTTTAAATTCAGTTGTTTTTTTGTAAGATGACTCATACACATCTGTTTATCCCTACTCTAAGAACAGACCAAAGTCAGTCTTAAACATAATGAAATAAAAAATAAACACAAAGGCCTCATCTTCTCAGTGATAGTATCATATGACCAAATGTTTTGTATCCTTAATTTGTGGTTGTATCAAGATAAGTTTTGAAACAAAAAGTTTGGCTCAAATTATCATTCTAGGTTTGTTAAGTTTCTAGAGAGACAGTTTAGTTTTAAAAGTTCAGTATTTCATTTTATTTTCCACACTCGCATTGTATTCAATCAAAATGCGTGATAGTATGACATTTTTTCTTCAACATGTTGATAAAATGAGCCCAAAATTCTTTGCCTTTTTGAAGAGAAAATCACAATTTCTTCTTTTATCACAGTGTTAAGATTTAAATGACGTTCAGCTAGCTCACTCATTACCATTATGATCAGTCTTCTTCTCGATATCGTCCGGTTCCTTGACGCTATTGAGAACCGTCTTGTGAATTCCATCCAGCCAATCAGAGAAACTCAGCTGAACATTCGGAGAACTGCAACCAAAGGCAAATATTGTTGAACATAGTTGATCAGTTAAATACATCTGGTACAATGATCTTTTTCTGTACAAGTATTGTACAAAATTTATAGGTTTTTAACATTGTATTGTACAATAATGCCGTTTACACAGCTGGAAAAAGCATATTGGACGAGCATTGTTATTAAAGACGATTTTTGTCACTCTAACTTTAGATCGCTTATCGATCATGATTTTTATTCAAGAATCTTTTCAGTCTTTTCACATGTTTCAGTCTTTATCAAAGGTTTAACTTAGGACCTGTGAATCGTACAATACAAAAATAAAACAGGATTTTTTGTAGGCGCGTTGTGTCCTGATACTTAAATATGTTGTACGGTCATGTGTTGAAAATAAGAGTCTACAATTGGACATATAAATTAGATATAGAACAAGAGCTGTCACAGAGACAGCGCGCTCGACTATTCCGCCGCTTTTCAATGTAAGGATTGAAAAGTTTTGGCTAAACATGCATGGATCACTGTTAGATTAGATTTCAATGCAATACATGGTGTGCTGAGATATAAACATAAATGTGGTTCCATGCAAAATATTAACGATAATTTCTAAGTCTAATAATAAAGGGCCATTATTTGCAAAATACAGTTATCTAACTTGGTTATTCAATTAAGTTGGGTGGTTGAATACCATTGTATAAAGTCTCAATGCAATACATCAAATAGTTGACGAGATATTATCCTATGTGTGCTAACATGCAATACCTTAACCAGAATTTCTAAGTCGCATAATAAAGGGGCAAAAATTATATATTATAAAAGATAAAGTTATCTTACTTGATTAAATAAGAAGGTTAAATAGATGGGAGCCTGTGTGTAAAGTTTCAATGCAATACATGATGTATTTGCTGAGGTATTGACTTAAAAGTGGTTACATGCAAAACCTTAACCAGAATTTCTATGTCGAATAAAAAAGGGGCCATTATTTTAATTTATTGCAAACTGGAGTTATCTTACTTGGTTATTTAAGGTTGAGTACCATTGTATAAAGTCTCAATGCAATCCATCAAGTAATTGCTAAGATATTAACCTATGTGTGCTTACATGCAAAACCTTAACCAGAATTTCTAAGTCAAATAATAAAGGCCCATAATTTGAATTATATTCAAAAAAGTGTTATCTGGGAATACATATCTAGTGTTTCAATGCAATACATGATATATTTGCTGAGATATTGACTTAAATGTGGTTACATGCAAAACCTTAACCAGAATTTCTAACCAGAATTTCTAAGTCGATTAATAAAGGGCAATTATTTTGCATTAAATGCAAACTAGAGTTATCTAACTTGGTTAATGAAGTAGGTTGGATGGTTGACTACCATTGTATAAAGTCTCAATGCAATACCTCAAGTAGTTGCTGAGATATTAACCTATGTGTGCTTACATGCAAAACCTTAACCAGAATTTCTAAGTCAAATAATAAAGGGCAATTATTTGCATTAAATGCAAACTAGAGTTATCTAACTTGGTTAATTTAGTAGGTTGGGTTGTTGAGTACCATTGTATCAAGTATCAATGCAATACCTCAAGTAGTTGCTGAGATATTAACCTATGTGTGCTTACACGCAAAACCTTAACCAGAATTTCTAAGTCGAATAATAAAGGCCTATTATTTGCATTATATTCAAATAATTGTTATCTAACTTCATTAATTTAGTATATAAGATAGTTGGGAATACATATCCAAAGTTTCAATGCAATAACTGATGTATTTACTGAGATAACGACTTAAAGGTGCTTACATGCAAAACCTTAACCAAGGTGTGACGCCAACGCCGACGCCACCGCCGACGCCAGGGTGAGTAGTATAGCTCTCCTTATTCTTCGAATAGTCGAGCTAATAATAATTGATATTTAAAGAAAAGTACTGCAAAGCAGACACCAATTCTCTTTTATGTTTGTTCAGTCTAAAAAGGGGCATCGCTCAACAAATATTAAAGTAATAATTATGGATCTTGCTATACATGTGCATACATTTTCAGGCAACATTTGTACCAGGTTTCAATATAATTTTTTCTTACTGTGTTTATGACAACTTATCTACAAGTTGAATGGTATATTTTAGGATATGTTGGAGCAGTAGTAGTGGTGTGCAACTCTCAAATATTTGATCCAACATATTTGTTTAAACCTATTTAGTTTTACAAAGCTTGTGAAACAGGTTATTACAATGTTATATTAATCACTCTTATTGGCATGATTTTAGGAGAGGGTATTGTCTTGAATCTTTAGTACCTGGAGGAATCCCACTAGTTCAGCTTGGTGACCATAAACCAAACTCACATGTGCCCAGGCTGTGAATTCAACCAGGGTTGCCCAAGTGAGAAGCAAATGCCCTAACCACTGCGCTAACCAGAAAACGTCAACATCCAGATGTGACCTACATATGACCTGCCTTACCGATCTATTGCCGTCCCCGATGCCCCCGGCAGGACCGGTATCACAGTGTTGCTTATACATTCACACAGAGGACACAGAAACTCCAACTTCTCAATGTCGTAACTGTAGTGGTGGCGGAACCGAAGCGGGCGTCGCCTCTCACGGGCCAGAATTGCATCAAAGAAACTGAAAGCAGGCAAATTGACAGGAAGTTTTAACAAAGTAACCTCCCTTAAACTGCAAGGAATCTTCACAGAAAACATTTTTTTTTTTTCAAAAACAACAACAATGGTTTATATGAGAAAGCTTGATAGGAAAAACAATAATTCTGATTATAATTCAACTGGCCTTGAATTATATGGGTACTGTAATTATTAAGCCTAGCTCCACCTTGTCACGTGTCAGAGAATTTGCTAGTATTAATATGAAAGATATAATCCCTAAATGGGATAATTGAATGGTTTATTGAAAACCAGTGATATACGTATATGTTTTCAAAAAAAAGCTAATTCACAAAAGTATAAAATAGACACAACTCAGGATTGGTCTCATTTTTTATTGCGTTTAGCTGTATAAACACAGTAAGGCATGCGAGCAAATTCCATCAAGCCTGCTAGCGCTTTTTGGTTATTTTCTCACATGCTTTAGTGTGTTCATACAGAATAAACACACAAAAAACGTGATCAATACTTATATTCACATTTTGAATAAGTATTCATTATGATTAATAGTTAGTAGAATCTTCTGTAATTTAGTATTTGTTCTTAAAGAAATTTTAACCAACAACTAAAATTTGTTTAAAAGAATGGATGATATTTGTAATGTCGTATATATCAATGGTTAAATGACATCACGCTAATCCAATAGGAGCACAGTATTGAAATAAACAATGACTTCATAACTCCTTGCATGTTAAACAATATAAACATCAAGCTTTATCTATACAAATAAATGTAAATTTCATGTATTCATGCATACCTCTGCCAGCAGTCTGCATGCATCATGTGACCACAGGAGCTCAAGTGACATGCTGTTCCCAGGTCTGACCTCATAAACAGTGGGTCAAAGTCGTCACCGTGGATTAACGCATTACCGTGTTGTTGTGAAAGCACTGTGGACCTGTAGACAGGAATTTGGGTATAGATATTTGTCAAACAATGGGACGATTGTTCAGAACTTTTTTAAAGTTAACAACATTGTGAACAGGATCGTTGTTAACTTTTAACAGTGAACAATTTTATGATTTACTAACATATTTGAATAAAACAAGCATATCTGAAAAAGTTGTCTCAACATTTGTACTGAACATGTACTGCAGATCACAAATTTCCAGAGTAGTAAAGATTTGAAAATTAACAATGATCACTTGAACAACGTTGTAAACTTTGACAAAGCTCTGAACAATCAGCCCATTGTTTTATTGTATTGCTTGTTTCAGTCTACTTCAACAATTTAAATGCTTTATGTAAGTACGGATATATAAAAGATTCACTAATCTTCATAATATTTCATTCAATTACAAATCATAGCTAGCATAATGTTAACTTTAAACATCCAAAACAAGAGTGTCACGGAGCAAACAAAAAGGCTAGTCTGTTTTTTGTTGTCTACAAAGGAGTATAATTTGATAGGTATTAAAGTTAGTGTTATGGTTCTATACATGTGTGTTTTGTCTCTGGAAACATGTATACCAAGTTGCATTCAAATATAATGAATGATTTTTGAGACATAGCCAAATATCAAGTATTTGCAAGTTTTTATGGAAAAAGGAGAATAACCCAACAATTATTGACACCAGAATTATGGGCCTTCCAATATATGTCAGTATTTTCTCTGGCAACATTTGTACAAAGTTTCGTTTGAATATCTTAAAAGGTTATTTGAATCATGGCAAAGATTGTAGTTTTTACACAATGTTGCTGACTGACACAAGGCTATGACAACACCTCAACTTTTTTCTATGAGAAGCTTACAAGTTTACAAAGAACATGATATATATTATAGTACAATGTATGTACAATGTATGTAGAATGACTCACTTTTGTACAAAGGCTGTTAGGACCATTGCCTTTGATGTGTGTGTGATTTCTTGTTCCTCCTGACAGAGGATACAAGTGCCAATCTGCGGCTGGGCTCCCGTCACCCTCGTACGCTTGGCCCCTACAGCCACTGGGTAGCTGCTACTGGGAACATCACTGGAAATAAACATACCAGATCAAACACAAATTCCGAGGAAATGTCAGATATTGGCTAATAAAGTGTTACAACTGACATAAACCTTACCACCATAATATAAATAATCAAATCGGTTTAACCAGGGCTTTTAAAAACCGACAATATGCCAAGGGGCAGGGAAGACCAAACTTTTAGAAGCATGGGTTTAACTTTTTGAAAGATTTACTAGTCACATGATAATCCTGGACAAACAAATTCATGTAGACATCAATTGTGCGCTTAACATCAATTACTCATAAGAAACTGCTTCTTGAAAATGTTATTATGATGTATACGTTAGACATTATTCTCTGGTAGAGTATACTTCTGTGACAAGGAACTTTATACACACGGATATAGCCTTTAGTCTTGAAAATGAGCAAGCAGATGTTATGAAGCTCTATCTGTGAATTTCTTCAGTGGATCTATCTTTTTTTATTAGAAGTCTTTTAACTAAGTTGACCTTTTTAATAACATGTACCGTAACTTGGCAACTATCATTCATATTTCTGTTACCTAATTGAATACTTAAGTCCCTGTCTTTATGTAAGAGTACCTTCTAATTAACTTTATATACCACCTTTGATATTTTTAAGTAATTATGTATTATAAAAAACTGTATAACACCTTAAATAATATGCCACTATATATACCATTGACTTTTAGCTTTTATACACTTGTTATACCATATACAATATTTTTACAAATAGTCAGATCAAAAGCTCGCATGAGCTTATGATGTATAGTTTGAATCTTGCTGACTCAAAATTAAACTTATCTTATCTTATCTTAGATATGAAAATGAGCAAGCAGATTTTGAAATAAGCTAGCAGATTTGGAAATGAGCATTGAAAAGATTTGGAAATGAGCATTGAAAATGAGCATTGAAAATACGCAAGCAAATTGGAAAATGATCAAGCAGATTGGTAAATGAGCAAACAGATTTGAAAATGAGCAAGCAGATTGGAAAATGAGTAAGCAGATTGGAAAATGATCAAGCAGATTAGAAAATGAGCAAGCAGATTAGAAAATGAGCAAGCAGATTGGAAAATGAGCAAACAGATTGGAAAATGAGCAAGCAGATTGGAAAATGAGCAAACAGATTGGAAAATGAGCAAACAGATTGGAAAATGAGCAAGCAGATTAGAAAATGAGCAAGCAGATTTTAAAAAGAATCACAGTTTGTGCATTCAGTAAACTCCCACACATTTTGTATTGCATCTATCAGGTGTCCTGCTTACAGAAAGAGAGAAACACATTAAACCCAAACACATAACCAACAGTGTTCTGCCAATGCTGCACCCAGGATGCATTAAAATTTAAAATGGCGCATCAAAGTTCCAATACATGGCCCAATCAGCCTGTTTTGGAACTTTTCTCTAAAAATGCCTGGATGTACCGGCCAATGAAAATTTGTAGTGGTTATAATCGGATGAGCACATTTGGCAGTGGCTTTTTTCATTGGCTTTTGAAATGGAAGTAATTATTAATCATAATAATTTGTTCTTTCTTTTCATGAAAATGGAAGGAGAACCGGACTGTTGATGAATTTTGGCCGGAAATAAATTGTAAGAAAATGATAAACAACTAAATGTGTTGTCATCTTTTTTTGCACCTATCAATTCAGATCAGTGTTTTGAATTGTAGCTGTCCCTACCGTTTCACCATTGAGAAAGAACTATGACGAGATCCTGTCACATTATCTTATTTTGTCTCGTTTCCAGCAAGAATAAATCTTGTGGATAAACGATGAAAACCACGTCTTCGAATGCCTTAGAAACACGTCTTGTAGCTAAAGACTATTTCTTAGAAAATAATTTGAATTATTTTAATGCAAAAATAATTGCTACAATAGATGTTTGTCAAACATTATGCCCCCTGAGCGCCATGTTGTCAGGATTATATGGACAATTGAATGAAATATGCATGGACCGAAATGACAGCTGATTTGTCGCTGACATTGTATGCCGTTGAGGCAGTTTTAAGATTATGACCATTCAAAGTTTGAGGATTGAGTGTGTTATGACCATGACCTTTGACTCTATGACCTCAAAATCCATAGTAGTCATCAGCTGGTCATCAAAAATCTTAATGTTAAGTTTGAGGGCCATGGGTGCAGGCATTGACAAGTTATCACACAGACAAGCATATTTCGTTCAAGGTCACTGTAACCTTGACCTTTGACCCACCCAATGACCCCTTAAATCATAAGGGGTCATCTACAGGTCAGACACAACTCCAAGTCAAGTTTGAGGGCCATGGGTGCAGGCATTGTCCAATTATCACTTGAAACATTTTCGCATTCAAGGTCACTGTGAACCTGACCTTTGACCCAATGACTCCTGAAATCAATAAGGGTCATCTCCTGGTCAGGCCCAACTTACATGTCAAGTTTGATGATCATAGATTCAGGCATTGTTGAGATATCACTGGGAGAAGATTTGTTAACTTTTTTGCATTAAAGGTTACTGTGACCTTGACCCCCAAAGTCAAGAGGGGTCATCTACTGGTCAGGCCCAACCTTCATGTCAAGTTTGATGACCATAGGTCCAGGAATTGTCGAGTTTGCTTTCAAGGTCACTGTGACCTTGACCTTTGACCCCTTAAATCAATAGGGGTCATCTACTGGTCAGGCCCAACCTCCAAGTCAATTATGAGGGCCATGGGCGCAGGCATTGTTGAGTTATCACTCGGGCAACCTTTTATCGTTCAAAGTCACTGTTACCTTGACCTTTGGCCCAATGACCCCTAAAATCAATAGGGGCCATCTACTGGTCAGGCCCAACATCCAAGTCAAGTTTGAGGGCCATAGGTGCAGGCATTGTCGAGTAATCACACGGACAACCTTTTACCATTCAAGGTCACTGTGACCTTGACCTTTGGCCCGATGACCCCAAAAACAATAGGGGTCATCTACTGGTCAGGCCCAACATGAAAGTCAAGTTTGAGGGCCATGGGTGCAGGCATTGTTGAGTTATCACATGGACAACCTTTTACCATTCAAGGTCACTGTGACCTTGACCTTTGGCCTGATGACCCCCAAAAACAATAGGGGTCATCTACTGGTCAGGCCCAACCTCCAAGTCAATTATGAGGGCCATGGGTGCAGGCATTGTTGAGTTATCACTCGGACAACCTTTTACCATTCAAGGTCACTGTGACTTTGATCTTTGACCCTATGAGCCCCAAAAACAATAGGGGTCAGCTACTTGTCAGGCCCAACCTCCAAGTCAAGAATGAGGGCCAAGGGTGCAGGCATTGTCGAGTTATCACTTGGACATCCTTTTACCATTTAAGGTCACTGTGACCTTGACCTTTCGCCTGATGACCCCCCAAAACAATAGGGGTCATCTACTGGTCAGGCTCAACTTCCATATCAAGTTTGATGACCATAGGTCTAGGCATTGTTGAGTTATCACTCGGACAAGCTTTAAAATTATTTTACCATTAAAGGTTATTGTGACCTTGACCTTTGACCCGATGAGCCCTAAAATCAATAGGGGTCATCTACTGGTCAGGCCCAACCTTCATGTCAAGTTTGATGACCATACGTCCAGGAATTGTTGAGTTATCACTCGGACAAGCTTTGGTCTACCGACGGACCGACCGACCGACATACCGACATGCCTGTGCAAAGCAATATACCCCTCTTCTTCGAAGGGGGGCATAAATATTGTTGATTTCTATTTCAAATCTGAGTTTAAACGTCAATGATAGTAATGTTTCACTGTCCACTATGCTTATACATGCATGAGATTTATATTTTTTCCCTATTAAACACCATTTCTGAAAATGGTCCTTAGTTTTTAAGCCTGATAGGCCATCGGTCCCCATCCTTACAGTGGTCAAAATTAACAAAAGCCTCCAAGCCCTGCACTGGTAAAATGTCTTCAGGGCTTGCTCAAGTTCTGAATTTTATATAGCAGAACTTGTTAAAAAATGTTATGCCAAGCAGTAGTATAGGTATTCAGAATTGTTCATCCAAATGGCTTATTTGGCAGGACACATAACCAATTATTCCTTTTAATTTTTACCTCTGATCCATTGCAGTTTCATGTCTGGAAACAAGTAAGTACTAGTATTCTAAAACAATAAAGACAAATGCATAACCAATGATTTCATATTCTTACCTCAGATACATGTCAGATCCAATGCTGGAGGAAGAGATCAGTACTAGTATTCTCAAACAATAAACACCACCCATAACCAATGTAATCATATCTTACCTCAGATCCATGTCTGAGCCAACCCTAGGGAACAGATCAGTACTTGTGTTCTCAAACAGATCAGCATTCTCCTTTATAAAGTTTTTCTGCATGGCTGACATCTGTGCCATAATTTTCTGCCGTCTTTTCTCTGCAGCAGCTTGTTTCTTCTTGCGTGCAGCCTCTGCCTTCGCATCCCTGGGAGTTGCTACATTCTCCCGAGTTTCCATGGCAACTGGTTCATTTTTTAGTTGTCGAACCTCAGTCAAAAGCTGGAATTACAATATTTACTCTTTCATCCCCAGCTCAAAATTAGAACTATATTATATCAGGCAATACAAAAGCGTCAACCCTTAGTACAAAAACCTATCTAGCTATCCTGAAAAACAAAGAGTCCTCGAAAAAAAAAATCGAGGGAGCAACATCCTATGTAGAATATAAACACCAGAGCCTCCTTTGTCTATTCTAGTCACTTCTCGATAGTTTGATAGATTTTCACTCCAAAATGAGTTCAGATATATTATGGTGTCTAAAGGATGAAATTCAATATTATATTTTTTGTTCTTTTTGTTTTGTTTTAATGATCCATTAGATTTGGCATCCTCATTTGCCACACATATTTTTCAGGTAAGCAATTTTTTAGTTGAAAAAAACCATTGTGTATTTCAAAATAAACAAATCTAATATAATCTTTTTTATTATCATGTCTATCTTTAAAGCATTCTTGTTCACTTCTAGGCCTAATGGATTCCAAATTTTAATCAAAATGACACTTTTATCAATAAGATGGGCCTGAACCCTTCCCAAAACCCCTTACCCAGAATATTTCATCTTTTTTATCCCCCATAATATTTTTCATCCCCTATAACATGGTTACCTTGACTGTCCATGTCACCAGGTCTCTTATGCTGTCATGAGTGATTGTTTGGCTGTTCACTATGGAATCCAGTAGCATCTGTATACACCGATCACCTATGGAAAGAGTTCAAATCAAAGTTTCAGGGATGTGTTTGACCTGCCAGCTGTAGGGCTGAAACCATTTCGGTAATGAATTCTGGGGGCACTTAAGCCCCATTAGGGTGGAGCACCCTGCCGCAAAAACAAGTACAAGTTTCTAGTAAAGGAAAGATCAGTCAATGTACCCAGACAAATGGCAATGGTATTAAGTGTGGAAAAATATGAAGACACATCTTATGAAAACATTCTGACCTACCTAGCTTATCTTGTGGCAGTGAAATCAAAAACTTTAAATTGGATACTGGAAATGCATTGAAATTCTTTCTTTTTTGCATTTGATTCAAATGAGGTTAAAATTTCTTGGTATTGAGAACTAAACAATTTTTTAGTCTCCATTTTTTGCTGCAAGCCAGGATTTGTACTCTGACCACAAAGTCAAAGTTCCAGTTCCCTAAATCGATATCATATAGCAATGTGACCTCGGGTACAGATTCAAAGTGCTGGTTCCCCTACCCTTCATAATATAATGCACCTCCTTTCTTGCTGCGAGCTGGGGTACAGACTCTGGCCAGGAAGTGGTAGCTCTGGTTCCCTAGATCTACATTATTTACAGCACTCTATATTACCTCCTTTCTTGCTGCGAGCCGGGGTACAGACTCTGGCCAGAAAGTCAAAGCTCCGGTTCCCCTCCTCTACTGCACGCTTCTGCTCATGAAGGCCCAGGCAAATCAGATGTAGGACCTACTCATACAACAAATACATGGAATCAGATAGGATCTGGGTGACGCTTGCACATGTGATTGTAATGCATAAAATAAACCTGGTTCGGGTTAGGCGGGCCTATCAGCTTTGTAGTGTGTTTATTTACCTGTTTTAAACCAATATTTGCAAGCTTGAAAGGCGAAATTTATGAACAAAGGTAAATTTACTATTGTCCTGATTGAAACGAAAACCTTTATGTTCTACCAATAATTCAGTTCAAGTAAATCATTTTTAATAAAAAAGTCTATAAAGTTAATAACCTTTATAACACCCAAGTAATCACATACCCGCTCCAGTTGAGTCTCTGACAATGACCTTGACCGGACTGCCGCGGCCCTTGACAGGACGAGCTCCATAAGGAATATCATTACATCACACTGCAGGATGTTCACGATGGGCGCAAACATGGGCTTGAATTTTGGGGGTACAGGCGGAGGGAGGGCCTGACTCTCTCCAGCCTTCTTACGTTTGATCTGCATCTCTTCTGACTGAAGAGATTAATACAGGTATTGGAACTATTGTTTATCTTTTTATCACGTCCCGACCTAGCCAAAAATATAATGTGGACCGCTGATGTCATAAAACTTGTGAGTGCTGCTTGCGATTTTCACAAAGGCAAAACATTTTTGCAAGGAACATTATGAGCTTTGTTCAATGAAACACATCAATAATGCTTTAAAACTATTGAAAGGTAAAATAAAGAGTTTGGTATTATTTAAAAACTATAACACAACACTTTGGACCATATGGAATTATTGCAGTCAGCCCCCAAAGGTGAATGGACCTTTGCTTATGCCTTGATTGATAAATATCTTCAGGGGCTGACTGGCTGGTCCTTACTGTGTCATATGACTCTCTGTGGTGTGTAGTATTTCTTAAATAATAAATCTGCAAGCAATACATTATTATCACAAAATCAACAGTTACAAGTGGATGGAAAATCATTGTTGATTTATTAATTCATATGTATTATTACCATGTTTTTATCCGATTTTTTTCCCAATGCTTAAACATATTCTTTTTTTTCCAATTGTGAAAATAAAAATCCCAATTTCTGTTTTTAAAAAAAAAAGTGTTTTTAATTAATTATAAAAACATAGACCCTGAAAACCAATTATGTTAAGTTCGTGTATTATCAAAAAAAAATATTTTCACTTTTCTTTCATTTTTGTGTCTATTTTTAAAGCAGTCTTGATCTATGTGTAAAATGGACATTCTCCCTTTTTTATCTCAGCTGGCGCCTCGTGAAATCCAAATCTGCAAAAATCCACATCAGTCGAAAATAATCAAAATGCAGTACTTATATCCCTATTTTATTTACCCCAGTTCACAGTGAAATATGTTAATTATATTGGTCTTTATAAAGAAAACATTATAAACTAGAACTGTAAGCCATAGGCTAACGAATACCCCCCACCCCTTCATGTCTAGGTTGTTTGCCCTGGAGTTAGGCCGGACAAAGCTAATTTTGCCTACAAGGGGAGATAACTCCAGTCAGGGTCATGTGACCTGTACCAAATTCACAGAGGCGAAAGTTTACAACATGGCCATTAATTTCTGAAAGTTTGATAAAGATTTGTTGAATAATAACAAAGATGAATCCCGGACAGGGCTTATTTTGCCTACTTTAACACATCAAGGGGAGATAACTCCAGTCAGGGTCATGTGACCTGTACCAAATTCACAGAGGCGAAAGTTTACAACATGGCCATTAATTTCTGAAAGTTTGATAAAGATTTGTTGAATAATAACAAAGATGAATCCCGGACAGGGCTTATTTTGCCTACTTTAACACATCAAGGGGAGATAACTCTGGTCAGGGTCATGTGACCCGTACCAATTTCACAGAGGCGCAAGTTTACATCATGGCCATTAATATCTGAAAGTTTGAAAAAGATTTGTTCAATAACGACAAAGATGAATCCCGGACAAAAAAAAAACGGACAGACGGACAGACAGACGGACAGACGGACAACCCGATTCCAGTATACCCCCCCCAAACTTTGTTTTGGGGGGTATAAAAATGCGTGAGAATAAAAAACTGATTTTAATAAAAAGTAGTGAAAAGGAGACTACAATTTGTTAAGAACTTATTGTAATAGGTAACTCTATTAACAAAATTTCAAGAAATCAGAATTTGCACCAGCCAGAAAGTAAAAACTCAGTAAAACTGTTTTTAGAATGGTATAGTTTAATAAGAATATATATATAAATACAGGTTAGTGCTTGAAAATCTTACTTTCTTACACTGTAACTCTGGCAGGATTTGTGTACATTATTTTCTCATCATTCGAACACACCCAGACTTAACACATTTTTGGATCATATCAAAACAATACACAATATTTTTATTGTCTGCAGTATCAATGAATGTAGGCAACAATAAAACACAGATTGCTCACCATAACTTAAAACTGCACTCTCACAGATCAACTGTTTTGAAAACATTTTTATTTTTTGTCTTGATATCAGCCAATCCTTTGCATACATGTCTGGAAATCAGTGATATAAGACGGTTGACAAAAGATCAGATCACAGGTTTTCATATTTACGTTCAAAAATTGAAGTTTTACATCGAACAGCTAATTTTTCTTAAAGCCTTAGTAATGCTTTAGCCATTTTACATTAAATTTCTAACGTAAATATGAAAACTGCGGTCTGATCTTTTGTCAGCAGTCTAATAACACTGGTTTCCAGACCAAAATTACCTCATTTCAAGACAAAATTTAAAAAAAAAGTTGTAAAAGCGGCCATTCTGTGAGAGTGGAGCTTCAAACTGCAAATTAAATCACCCAAACAAAAGAAATACAAAAGCAATACAATAATATTTTTTCTCTTACATTTAAATAACTAATCCCAACAAACCATTCAAAAAATGGCCAGATTTCCTAAAGATTTCAATAAATGCCTGCTTAACAATAGAGACCTAGACAGGTATTGTATAACTATAACCTTTTAGTTGTAGACTCATCCTTGAGGCATGTAAAAACTTTAAAGGAAGACAATAATGGTTGATACCCTTTTTTATTTCTTTTATTTCAATTCGTTATCATGTTTCTCATGGCCATAAATTCCCCAGTTTAAAAAGTGCCATAATATTGCTAATATTTTTTTAGCTGTATCATTCTAAACCATATAAATCTTTTTCTTTTAATAAATTAAGACAAATAAGTTAAACACAATAATGAACTAAAATTTATTTCAGCATTTACTTTATCTCTCTCTTTGGCGTGATGTTTTGTCTTGAGTTATGGAGGAAACAGAGTTCCATGAGGAAACCCACTTATCTGACTTGGTGACCACAAACCGAACTCACATGCGTCCAAGCGGGCAATCAAACCTAGGACGCCTTGGTGAGAAGCGTGTGCCCTTACCCCGGGCACTAACCTGACAAACTTAGTTTGGGGAAGTTAATAACCATACAAGTTATTCATATGAAACTTAATACACATGTCACAAGTGCCGATATCCACATGTGCAGGAAGATGTATAATAATTACTTATATAACTATGACCTACATAGACATTGTATTACTTGCCGTTAAAAAAAGTTATACAAAACAATAACTAGGCCATTAGTTAAATAACCATTCAAGATTCATATGAAACATAGTCCACATATTACTTGTGTCAATATGCACATGCATAGGATGGCTTATAATTATAACTATGGCCTATCAGGATATTGTTTATCTTATTTAATATTCTGCTTATCCTGATATTTTTTTTATCCTTCCTTTTAAGCCATCGGATATTTGCGTTATATTTATAAATGTAGGGCACTGAAAGAAATTGATGAATCTTCAGCACTCTTTTCACAGTAAAATATACCACAAGACTGAAGTTTCTCAAATGAATTTTCATGAAATAATTATCAATTATTTTTTCCCAAAATTCTTTCCCTAAATTCTTTTTATTTTTAAAATAATATATTGTGATAATTCTCATGATACCTGATGGAAATATCATTATATATTGCTTACAGCTACATAATACACGATGAAATATATCATGATATATTGTGATATATATCACAATAGACGAGGGAAAATGTCGTGAAATATTGCAACGAGTATTACGCTACATGATGGAAAATGTCATGATATATTGCATTATTTTTCAAAATACACAATGGAAATATTGTGATTTACTGCGTTGATTATCACAATACACAGTGGAAAATATCGTGATATATTGTTATACGTATCACGATACAGGACGGCAATATTGTGATATATTGCAATACATTTTACAATACATGATGGAAATATCTTGATATATTGCGCTACCTTTTTGCAACATTACCTTTCCCAACCAAGCACCTTTGTCAAAATTACCATGAATTTTCTTCGCTGAAACTAAATAAATATATAAATATTTCATATGATAGATGACGCCTACCTTTGATTTATCTCCCTTGGTGTAATGGTAGAAATAGGGGTTGTAACTCTCATAGAACTCGGGCTTCAGCTCGTACCTGCCCTTTCCTGCACTCTGGCTCACTTTGGCAGGCGTCGCTTTCCTGGGGAAGTTTTAATTACATTTTAATTACATGTAATGTTAAAGAGAGGTACTCTGAATTTTAGGCCTTATCATTCATGTAGTGATAAATCCTTCCTTGTTTTCCATTAGATGTTTCCTAAGCTATTTTACTTTGCTACTACAAGAGATAATTTTTTTAGGATAGGAACACTTTTTGATACATGATAAGTATAGTCGAAACTCGCTATAATGTTCTGGTTATGTCAAAAAGAATTCTAATGTGCGGGTTTCGGCTTAGTAATACACCTTTTGTATTTGGTCTTGAGTTATGGAGGAAACTGAGGAAACCCACTTATCTGACTTGGTGACCACAAACTGAACTCACACGTGTGCACATGTGTTATGTCGAATATTCAGTATCTTAAAGTATTTCACAAGCTCCTGACAACTTTGACATAGCGAGTTTTGAATGTATTTGACCTCAACCTATTCTCAAACTTTAAATGGGTAAGACGTGGGGCTCGCTTGAGACAATTATCAATTTAAGACAACTACCAAGACTTTAATCAATTGTTTGTTATACAGTGTTCATAAAAAAGCTTTTTTTCAACCGAATTTACATTCATATACACTTACATGAGAAAAAGGCATAAATGAAATAAAAAAAATGACAAGGATATTTTGAGAAAAACATTTGGTTTCAGACAATAACTTACTTAAATGTTGCCACATCTTTAACTACTTCTTCTAACCCGGTTTCATGGTTAGTCTGAAAAAACAATGATTTCAAAAGCTAAATTTCAAGAGAGCATTTCGTTATTTTTTTCAGGTGTTTTATTAGGCTTTCAATATTATGTGTTGGAAAAGTGAATCAGGTCAAAACTTAAAACGACATGTGTAAGATGCTTGACATTGTTTAATATAATTCCATTTTTTAGATGGGAAGATGTGTACCTTGCTTTAAACAAAGGTTCCATATGTACCGTAAGTGTAAACCCACTTAATAGAATAACATTTTTAGATGTTCACTGTGAGCCACTGTGGTTTAATGGATCACCTCCCTTCCCACAATTTACCTCCCCTACTCATTACCTCCTTTACTTGTTGAGCAAGTGGTGATATAGACAGCTGGTGAATTACCTCCCTTCTCACAATATCACATTTAGTTACCTCCCCTACATCCAACAATCACAATACACTTACATCTTCAGATAGAGGCTTTGCTGGTTCACTGTGAGCAAGTGGTGATATACACAGCAGGTGAATAACCTCCCTTCTCACAATAGCTCTCTAGTTACCTCCCCTATTTATCATAGTTAATCTCACAATACACTTACATCTTCAGGTAAAGCTTTTGCCAGTTCACTATGAGCCAGTGGTGATATACACAGTTGGTGAATTACCTCCCTTCTCACAATATCACCTTTAGTTACCTCCCCTAGTCCTGGAATAAACCTCTCACCTGAAAAACACAAAAAGTCCCATTAGCGGATAAAACGTTAACAGTCACAACATTTCATTGAGCATTTTGGGTATGCTGATGAGTTTTGTATTTAAACCTAAAAAAGCTGATGATGAGTTTTGTATTTACTCATAAGCCTACCAAGTCTTATGATGAGTTTGGTATTTACTGATAAGCCTACCAAGTCTTATGATGAGTTTGGTATTTACTGATAAGCCTACCAAGTCTGATGATGAGTTTTGTATTCACTTATAAGCCTACAATGTCTTATGAGGAGTTTTGTATAAACTAATAAGCCTACAAAGTCTGAAATTTTTTGTATTCACTGATAAACCTGAAGTCTGTTGAAGAGTTTTGTATTTACTGATAAGCCTACCAAATCTGACGATGAGTTTTGTATTCACTGATAAACCTACCAAATCTGACGATGAGTTTTGTATTTACTGATAAGCCTACAAAGCCTGATGACGAGTTTGTATTTACTGATAAGCCTACAAAGTCTGATGATGAGTTTGTATTTACTGATAAGCCTACAAAGTCTGATGATGAGTTTGTATTTACTGATAAGCCTACAAAGTCTGATGATGGTTTTGTATTTACTGATAAGCCTACAAAGTCTAATGATGAGTTTTGTATTTACTGATAAGCCTACAAAGTCTGATGATGAGTTTGTATTCACTGATAAGCCTACAAAGTCTGATAAGTTTTGTATTCACTGATAAACCTAAAATGCCTGATGATGAGTATTGTATTTACTGATAAGCCTACAAAATCTGACAATGAGTTTTATATTCACTGATAAGCCTACAATGTCTCATGAGGAGTTTTGTATTAACTGATAAGCCCACAAAGTCTGAAAATTATTGTATTCACTGATAAACCTTAAGTCTGATAAAGAGTTTTGTATTTACTGATAAGCCTACCAAATCTGACGATGAGTTTTGTCTACACTGATAAACCTAAAAAAGCTGATGATGAGTTTTGTATTTATTGATAAGCCTACTAAGTGTGAAAACGAGTTTTATTTTCACTGATAAGCTAATGAGTATGATAATGAGATCTTATTAACTTATAAGCCTACCAAGTATGATGATGAGTAGATCAAGTAACTCTTCAGCGAGCAGCACAGTCTGTCTCAGTGAGTCCTCCTGACCACTCGCCGGAGCATCATACTCTTCCCTGAAAACACATTCACATGTATATATAGATAGATAACTTATACTAAAACTTGACTGCAAACACTTCAAAAGCCACAAATAAGTATGACTCTGGGGCTGTATTAGTAAAGCATCAATTGATCTTCATGAAAAATTCCAGCTCAGTGAAAATTTCATATTTTTTGCTCACAAATATATTTTAGAATACAAAAAACAATTTAAGCCGATGAAATTGCAGATAGGCAATCATAAAGTACAAGGCTTTATCACTAAGAATTTCAACTTTGTGGTTGTTAAACTGCCTACTGCCACTCATCCGATACACACTCCCTGTATTAGGTTTTGGATTGACAATATGTCAGCCAATGAAGTTGTATTCAAAGACAGTTAGATGACCTGAAGTATTATCTTAATGATAAGGAAGGGCATGTTCATACGCTCAGTCCGCCCTTTCCTTATCATTAAGATAATACTTCGTATCATCTTACTATTACAAATACCTTTAAATCTTCATAAAATTAATACCTATTTATTCATTATTTGAAAATCGTTCTTTTTTTTCTTATTTTCGGTATGAAAACTTTGCTGCTCTTTTTAATTCAACTGATACAGGAAATTTCAAGAAAAATTTCACTAAGATGCTTTATGAATATGGCTCCTGATTGTCAAATGAATCACCCTTAGTTCAACTGGTAAAAAGATAGCTACAAGTGCATGTTTATACACCTTTATTTCTTTAATTACGGTGTTTAAGTCAAACAAGGAATACTTTTCAAAGGTGGCGAATTGGTTGACCTTTGAGATCGTAAGTTAAAAGTAAGTACCTTACCAAACTTTGTCTGAGGCATAAAAATTCAACAAATAAATTTATATATATGTATAACTTTTTTAATCTCAATCATAAAAAGCTAAGAGAATGAAAAGAATTCTTACTTTGCCCAGGCAATGAGTCCAAACTTGTTGAGAAGTTGAATGAGGAAATCATTGCCATCCATCATAGAAGCCCCGATCTGCAAGGCAAAGGTTTACATGTACATTCAAATCAGGAGTATATCATGATACAACAAGAATTCCACAAATCTTGTGTTGAAATTCAGGACAGTGCATGTCACTTTGACCTAATGACCCAAATATCAATAGTGGTCATCTACAGACCATGACCAACTTTGACCTAATGACCCAAATATCAATAGTGGTCATCTACAGACCATGACCAACTTTGACCTAATGACCCAAATATAAATAGTGGTCACCTACAGACCATGACCAACTTTGACCTAATGACCCAAATATAAATAGTGGTCATCTACAGACCATGACCAACTTTGACCTAATGACCCAAATATAAATAGTGGTCATCTACAGACCAAGACCAACTTTGACTGACGAACCCAAATATCAAGTGATCATCTACTGATGATGACCAACTTTGACCTACTGACCCCAAATATTGATAATGGTCATCTATTGACCATTACCAATGTGACCTACTGACCTTAACATCAATACTGGTCATCTAATGACCATGACCAACTATGACCTAATGACCTAAATATCAATACTGGTCATCTACTGACCATTATTATACTGCTGAAAAAAAGAACCTGATTACAGTTTTTCATATATGAACATTTAAAAATGAAAAAAAAACACCAACAGTTTGTTGCAATAATAGTGTATTTTGGTATAACAAAATATAAGACATATTTACTTTCGGACAAAATTATCTATAGTTAGTTAAACACAAAATGAAAGAAATAGGCAAATTACATCCCTTAAGTTAAATATGATTGGGAGATATTCCTACCTGTAACATGACTATGTCCCGGTCATACATTTCTGTTCGGCATTTCACATTGTGGTAAAAAAATATCTGAAACAGAATAGGAAACATTGAAAATGACTGCACTCTCTACTACATGTGTATTTTTCTTAAAAATACCCATCAAAATGTCATTATGCTATAATAAACTAGAGCCATCACAGAAGTGATAAGGGCCCAAAATATAGCATGTGTATCTGAAATTTGAAGGCATGTTATTAAGCATGAATTACATAACTTTGATCTGACAATATTTAAAGGGACTGTACACCAGACTGGGAAAAATACGAAAAAACTGCGAAAAATAAATTAATTGTAAACTATGTGGTACTTCAGTCGTTATGTTCCAATGCATTGTACACAACGATACCAAGTTTATGTCAGTTTTCGACAATTTTCTTTCTTTTTTTCGCTATTTCATCATACCGAGTACAGTCCCTTTAAGCATGAATAACATAACTTGTCACTTATAAGCTCATAATTACTCTGAGCAAGTATCAGTGTGTGTTAACCACATGATAAATTGTGTCATAAATGCTACATCGGCGTAAACTGCCCCATGTTTCATTTAATATATTGAATAATTAACCTGATCAACAGAAACTATTCCATTTGTGTGAGGAAAAAATGAACATTTTATAAATACATCAGCTTTTCCAATAAGATCTGTCCCAGAGACCTAGTTTTTGACCCTAGACAACACACTTTATCATCTAAGATATTTTTAAAGTTAATAAAAAAAAATTTTTTTTGTAAAATATGGGTATATATGAAATTCATGATTGGGATGTGTGTTTATAAAGTAGCAATTTAATTTAGTTGTTGACTGATATTGATAGGTTTGGTAAGCATTGTGTAGGCATGATTATATGAAATGGTTAACCTTAAATGATAATGGTAAACACTTAGTAGGCAATCCAGACAGCATTGTGGTCAGTCCAGAAGGTTTCCATGACATCTGTTTTGTGAGGCATATATGAGACATATATATGGTCCATGCCAGAGTGGTAGTCTGTAGTTTCACTGTGGTGCTGATCGGTCAATGGTGTGTGTGCCAGTGTGAAAGCATGTGTGCGCATGTGTGTATGTATGTAAAGTAACCAAATGTCATGAAAATTAAAAAAAAAAATCAATAATCTGCAGGAAAAAACTGTAATATTTGCTAATTTATTATTATACTTTAATGTGACTAAGATATCCTGGAGAATTTTTTTTTTTGTAAAAGTTTCATGAAAATTTGAGAATTTTTATTATGACATTGGGAAAATATATCCTAAGATTTGACCTAGTTTTTGATCTGAGGTGACCCATATTCACAAATGTTTAAGACAACAAGTAGACAAAAATTCTGAGCAAGTTTCATATAGATTTGACAAAAATTAATGAATTTTTAATGGCCGTGGAATTCTTTCTCCTAAGATTTGACCTTGTGACCTAGATTTTGACCGGGGATGACCCATATTAAAAATCTTTCAAGATAATATGCAGACAAATATTCTGACCAAGTTTGATAAAGATTTGACAAAAATTGTTGAATTTAAGACGTGGAATGATTTTCCTAAGATGTGACCTAGTGACCTAGAATTTGACCCGGGATGACCCATATTCATAAATATTCAAGATAACATGCCGACAAATAGTCTGATCAAGTTTGATTACCATTGGATAACAACTCTTTGATTTAATTACATAAAATGAAAACTTTAAAGCAAAATTGTTAACGCCCGACCGACCGACCGCCCGCCCACCCGCCTGGTTTTCGCCATTCTATAACCCATAATTTTACGTTGAAAAATCCAGCTAAAAATTAAATTTATCTTTATTTATAGTCATCATTCTACTACATTAAGTATAAATTCATAAAAAAATAATTGGTGAATACCCGTTGATCAAAATAACAGATCAATATAAACTCACTAAACTTTTAGTTATTTGAATAGCAGACTGGAAATAGGTTCTCTTTTATTATTTATCTTATGGCAACATTGAACTTCAACACAAGCAGCTATTGACTTATGAGAGAGGAATGATTTAAACACAGAGATTCGGAAATTATGAGAGTAGACATTCATTATTCATATTTAGGATAAGTATCACAAACAACTTGATTTCATGAGAACTCATTTTATAAAACTGAACTATGGATAGTGAAAGAAAGAGTGAGATACTGTTTTCCCTGCGACTGTTCTTTGTGATGGAGGATATCGGTGTCAACAGCTTGATGATTGACAGCAGGAGGAGAACACACCTGAGAAGGGAGACTATGTGCAATGGTTTTAATAAGATGAGAAAAGTGAATAATACTACATACATATTTGGCAGTCAGACTGAGGGTACAACAACTCCAGGGATGAAATCTGATACTGACATCTTATATTGTGATAACACTGCACATGTGGTCCTTGATTGGAGTAAGTGGCAGAGGGGAAAACCTAATCTTCTGGTGTTAAAGAATGAGCTTTATCCTCCTCAACACTGCTACTTGCAGAGATTGAGAGGTGACTGTCTTCAACCAGCAGTACAAACGATGGGAACTGATGAGGTGCTGGATGGGGTAGGAAGAATACTATTGACTAATACTGCGGTTGAACAACAGGACTGGCTACAGCAATACAGTAAAGCTGGTGTAGTAATTCGACATGGTCCAGCAATAACCATTGATAAAATATATGACTATGTGAATGGATACCATTGTGACCAGCTGCCAGAGGAATGTAAGTTCATGTTCCATAGACCACGCCCTGGACACTGGCCCCAACCTGGCACATTGGCCAAGGCTAGAAAGGCTGGAGTTTTCCTTGTGCCACAAGGCTACACTGAGAGCCCAGCTAAAGAAGTGATGTGTAAATCTACAGCATTATTGGTTCCTTCAAAGTTAACCAGTTATCCAAATTCAAAATGGCAGTGGAGATTTTCAACTTCATTGATGGAGCGATATCTAATGTTTGATTTTAGCCTTGTTCAAGTGAAAACATACACAATCGCCAAAATCATTAGAAAAACTTGGTTTAAGCCTGAGTTTGGAGACAGATTAAGCACTTTTCACATTAAAACTGCAATGATGTTTACAATAGAAAACTATCCAGCTGAGATATGGAGGGAGGATAATATTGTGAAATGTGTGTGTCTCCTTTTCAATACACTAAAAAGATGGGTTAAACAGAAATACTGTCCCTACTTTACAATATCTGGAGTTAATTTGTTTGTGGGGAAATTGAACTTTTGGGAGTTTCCAAAACTGTGCAGAATCATTTCAAATCTCATCAACACAAAACTGCAGTGTTTGTTAAATACTTCTATGGACAATATTGGTTTGAGATTGCAACCCGGCACAGGCCTTGGAAATGTATTTGGTCAGAATGTGAAAACAAGAACCCAGATCTGTAGTGGTGTTCTAGAGGAGCTACTGTTTGATGAAATACTTGAACTTAGAACTTGTATACAAATAGTGATAGCTGATGAATCAGTTGCTGGTATTTTAAGCAACTTGTTTACTCTACAAAATATCTCTGATTCCCAAAGTCACCCTGGACAGGAAGAAGCTTCTCTGCTGATACCATTCCTACAAAGAAACCTTGCCTCAATGCCGGCTTCAAGGTGCATGTACATGAGACAACCAATCATTAAAGATATTTTAAACTGGTGGTAATGGAAGTCACTGGACTCTGACTGTATGTCTAGTTGGTTTAAGTTTGCCCCCATGTTGTACTGCACAGGGCAGTTTGATGAAGCTGCAGAAGTACTGACTCAAAAGGGACGCTGGGACCTGGTGTGTACCAGTTCTGTAGACATCATGGAAGGAACTGTTGGGCAGCAAGCACTGGGTTTAGGAAGAAACGGATGACCTTATCAACCTTAGAAGCACTTAAGAAACACACAATGATGCGTTTTACTTTTACAATAGAAAAATTGAATTGAATTCCACAAGAGCCTTTGTTTGAAATGCACAGAAGTTTTAATGATAAAGACAGACATTCTTTGGTATCTTGGAAGGAAAATGTAGTAACTGTCTGTATCCCATTCCTACGTGACCTACAGCACCTCACCTACAGGCAACTACACCAGCGCCATAGAGAACGAACAGCCCTACAAAACCATCACAGACAGAGAGCACAAAAAGCCCTACATAAGCTACATAATTACACAATGGGGACAACACCCCCCCCCCCATATTGACACAGCCTTCAACATGCTGGGCCACTGCTATGAACTTCAGAACAGGCTGGACCTGGCTTAAATGTGCTACAGCAAATCATTGTGTATACACAATGCATCCATCTGGCATGCAATACTGACTTTTCATAAGTTTTTACATAGCCGATACTCACAGTGACACCAACTTTGATACGCTGGGTCACTGCTTTGAACTTGGGAACAGTTTGGATCTGACTTGGATGTCCTACAGCACATCATAGGATATTAATGACAAGAGTCTAGCATTTCACCGATACAAGCAACTTGTTTTACATTGTGCAGCAAAGCTGCCATGATTTCAATCTAATATTACTTTACCACTGTAAAAGACTGTGAAATACTTGTGTGGGTGTTTTTTTTATATGTAAAAAGGAAAATATTCATAAAAAAATATTATAATTGTTTTCACATAAGAAATAAAGTGTTGCTTCATTAATTCTTTAAGCAACAATAAATTACTGTGAGTGGGTCTTCTATGCACGTGGGCAGATCTTGTTATAAACCTAATTTGCATGTAACAAAAGATATATATTGCTTAGCCATGCTGTCTTTTCAAAGTGGACCTCTGTCAAAAAGGGAGTTATAGTTTAAAAAAATAATTAATTAAGGTACTTTGCACTAAATAATGACTATCAGTCCTGTGATAATGCTTCACTACTGAAGTGAGGAAGTCTTTGATGTTAAAGGTACTAAGCAGAATACAAAATTAGCAGAACATGTTTGAGAAATTCTACAGACTAAATTACATTGAATGCCTGATCCAATTACAATATCTATGATTACAAATTGGATCAATTTGAGGTGCAATTCTATTGACTGTCAGTATACAAAGCCTCCATTAGACACAATTTATATTAAGAAACATAGACAAATCTGTTGAAGGTAATTTTAATATTCAAATCCTAAAACGAAATAAAAAAAAATGGAATAAAGCCAACATTTTATAAACTCAAGTACCATTTCAATACGCTATATGAATGATCTGTGCACTGATTAAACAGTGTATGAAGTTGACATCACTTCCTGTCTATTATTGTAAATCTTTTTACTGATGAAGGCAAAATGCTGCCGAATGTTTACATATAAACAGGGTTGTCATTATGAACCGATTGCCGATCGAATCCATCGTTTAAAATCGGTTGCTTTTTCAGGAATTTTAGAATTGAGATAAAAAAAAAATGGCCGAAAAAGTCGAAGAAAATCTCCGTACTAATTGCCGATGAACACCGTATAGCGACACCGTTCCTTGTAGTACAAACGCTTGAAAAAAATAACACAGTGTTTGATTGATTATTCCAGTTTTGAGCGACCAATGATGTGCCGCGATACAAAAAACAAACAACACATGCACAATGGCGCAACCGAAATCAAAAAAGTTTAAAAGTCTATTTGATTTTGGGTTCCAACAAAGAACCGGTGAGAACGAAAATGCAAATTGGAAACACATTGTTTGTTGTTCTTTTTAAGTTACGGTCGATGCATGGCGCCTGCTTGAAATGTCCATTTTGTTGAATAAAATGTGTTTGTTTTCTGTTACGGAACAAATCTAGTCTAGCGGATCGCGATAAAATCAATGTGTCGTTTCTGATATGTCTGGTGCTGATACCTTCAAACCCCCGCTAAGATTACTCATTATGAAAAGGTAGCGAACTTTTTGAAACAAAATGTATGATATTATGGTCGGCGATTTCAGCGGTCCGCTAAGCTAGATTCTTCCCACTTTTTATTTTTCTCGGTGATCTCCGGGTAGGAGGTGATTTCATTGCTTCAAGACATGTTCTTGACACCAGTCACAGAATTACCACAACAGAATGGTGTCTTAATCAAATTCTGTCAGTTTCAGTCTATAAACAATTCTTTCCGAAACTATACTTTATAGCAGAAGTAGTGAGTAATGCCTGGCCAGAGAGGGGCGCTAGTGCCTTAAAAAACCTTAAAACAAGACACAGAAATAGAATTCAGAATGACTTGCTTGAGGCCCTACTGCAGGTAACAGTAAATGGACCCAAGTGTGAGGAAGCAGGAGAACTGGTAAAGGGAGCAGTGAGTATGTGGATGAATGAGAAGGCCAGGAGGAAGTTAGCACGTAGAACAGTCAGAACCGAGAAAGAAACTGCGGCAGCTGCAGCTAGAAGTTACACGGAGGCTGGGGTGCAAACAGATGACACTGATTTGGTTATTGGACGGGTTGAACTTAAATTGGAGATAGCAGCAGCTTTGAAGAAACTGAACCTGGAAGGAGGGTATGGGGATTCTGGATCTGAGTCAAATGATGGGGACTTTTAGAGGTATATTTAGAGATACAAGTTAGGTAGAATAGTCTGAATAAATGTTTTCCAAACAGTCAATTTTGCTTTCAGGAAAACAGGTTTTAGACCCTCAGGAACGTCTAAAATTCGTTTTCGTCTCGGGGGGGCTTCGCCCCCCTGAACCCCCCTTGACCCCTGGCCAGATCTGTTAGATTTATAAAAAAATCGGTTTGTGAAAAACATAATGACAACCCTGTTATAAATGTTTTTAAACAGCATAAAGTGTTGATTATTTATATATTAAATATTGAAAGAAGAATTTTTATTAACACTGAAAGGGGGAGCAATTTGAAGGCATGTTATTAAGCATGAATTACATAACTTAAATCTGACAATATTTAAGCATGAATAACATAACTTAAATCTGACAATATTTAAGAATCAAGAACATGACTTGTTATAAATGCTTATAATTACTCTGAGCAAATATGGAATGTTTGATCTTATAATTATCTTTAAAGGCTGACAAGTTCTTAACAAAAAAAAAACATAAAAAAATGATGTGGACGGACAGATGAACGGACAGGGTGATAACTATAAGACACTTGTAATATTTTGTTGGGCCCTAATAGATAGTTCGTTTAGAGTTTCCCAACCAAAATTTTCCTTCCTAACCCCCAAATTCAGAACTGAAAAATTAAAAAAAAACACCATTAGACTAGCTTAGGGCTATTCCATTTAAATATATTACTCCCAAGGGGAAGGCACATTTAAATTATGCCACCCCCCTATAGAAGCAAATTTACCCTTTTGGGGTCCAAATTAGCAACCCCCCCCCCCCATCCCCCCTGGGTTATTTGAATAGCCCATAAAACAATACAGGTCATTGGTATTTTTGTGAATCAGTCAGGAAACGCAAAAGAAAAAAAATAATTAATATGGCCTAATGCAAAAATGGTAATGTTTTCACAATGGTCATATCTACTGGTATGTGTATTTGAACTTTTAATGAAATAAAAGTACCCTAGTTTTTTTATTGAAGAAAAGAATACACTCGCAGCTTATCTGTACTGTTTAAACAAAACAAGAGAGCCTCGGAGCTAACATCATTGCTTGTCTGTTCACCAAAAATCTATGTCACTTAAATCTATCTATCAGAGAATATTATTCTTACAGAGGTAAACCAAATTAAACGATTAAAAGAATTGAACTAATGCTATGTGTATAGAGTTGTTAAATGAAATGAGTAGCTAGTTGACTAATTTCCAAGGTGTTTTTCATGAACATGGGGCCTGGAATTTTGCCAGGTTTTTAACCCTTTACTTCATAGATACGCAATTTTACTTATCTATCCATATAGCTTCATAGATAGGGATCTTAACGTTTTATCGATAGCTTCATAGATATGTAACCCTACGTATTTGTAATGTAGGGGCATTTATTTTCATACCTGATGCTTGATTATTCGCTATAAATGCATATTCATGAAGTATAAACATCGATGAATACAATGCACTAAAAAAAACACTATGTTACTATTTAAAGAATTTCGGAAAATTGCGAAATAAGGTCACTGGTATCAAAGATGCGTAAAACTTTTACAAAATGTCGGCCATGTTGGATAAACAAAAAATCGTCTGGCTTGTATAAACAAAGGCCATAAATCATTATATGGGACATGTGTCACTTCTGTTTCGCTAATCCGGTCATAAAAATGCACATCTGCTTCTACAAATTGAAAGTAAGTACAAATGTGTTATAAAATAATGACTATCCCTATTGTAAAACTTTGACATGACCCAATTTAACATCGATCAACTGTTGAGACACTTGTTTTCGAATACACAAGAATGCAATGTAGAACTAATTTCTGCCCTTGTTAACTTCAGTTTAAAACAACATTCCTGAATAATGTCATTTATATTTCAGTGATTGTCTGACGAATCGGAACATTCTGGCTTCGATTAAAATGAGTTTGAGTACGACGTTGAGATGGCAAATTCGGACCTCGGCGTGACGCACACAAGGATACGAGTTATGAGGATTTTTAAAATCAAACCCAATTTATAATGACAATACCTGGACATGCAATAAACGATATAAATTTAGTAAACAACAACATGTAGGCCTCATTTAGTAGTTGAATAATAACTGTATTTGTTCATTGTAGTGTGTTAAATTATCGAAAATTATACGTACTGTGACTGATGTTCAACTTTTTTTTTTCTTGTTCATATATATAAATATACCGTGCTTCTTTGTTGTGAATTATTTTTTAATTCTATCCATCTTTGTTTCAATTCAGGTTGCATTAAATGAATTATAAAAATATGTTGTTTATATAATATCTTGTGTTATGTTTGATAAATAAAAGTGTAATTAAAGTTAATTTTCATCAAATTTGACATATTTTTCTGTCTATTAATGAATATTATGCGGAAATAATTTAGATAACAAAATAAAATTTATATGACTGGATTCCAAATTTAATTCTCTATAAACTTTATATTGATGACTTATTGATTAACCCAAAAGAAATACGAAGAAAATAGGTTTGTAATACATGAGGGTCAAAATTACAATAATAACCAATAATCTCTATGAAGTAGGGGTACTGATATGAACTGATAAGCCATACACTGGCAGCCTGATATGGCTTAGGTTTACATGAAGTAAAGGGTTAACAAACTACATTAAGTATAAATTTATAAAAAATAATTGGTGAATACCCGTTGATCAAAATAACAGATCAATATAAACTCACTAAACTTTTAGTTATTTGAATAGCATACTGGAAATAGGTTCTCTTTTATTATTTATCTTATGGCAACATTGAACTTCAACACAAGCAGCTATTGACTTATGAGAGAGGAACGATTTAAACACAGAGATTCGAAAATTATGAGAGTAGACATTCATTTTTCATATTAAGGATATTAGTACCACAAACAACTTGATTTCATGAGAACTCATTTTATAAAACTCAACTATGGATAGTGAGGTTGAAAGATTGTTTTCCCTGCAGCTGTCCCGTGTGATGGGGGATATCGGGGTTAACAGCTGGATGATTGACAGGCGGAGGAGATCATACATGAGAAGGGAGACTATGTTCAATAGTTCTCAAAAGATGAGAAATGAGGATACTACTATGTACATGGTTGGTAGTCAAACTGAGGGTACAACAACTCCAGGGATGGAATCTGATACTGACATCTTACATTGTAGTAACACTGCACATGTGGCCCTTGATTGGAGTAAGTGGCAGAGGGGAAAGCCTAATCTTCTGGTTTTAATGGATGAACTTACTCCTCCTCAACACTGCTACTTGCAGATACTGAGAGGTGACTATCCGATACAAGCAGTACAACCAAAAGGTCATAATCAGGTGCTGGATGGGGCAGGGAGAGTACTTTTGACTAATACAAGGGTTGAACAACAGGACTGGCTAAAGCAATACAGTGGAGCTGAAGTTGTGAATAAACAAGGTCCAGCAATAACCTTTAATGAAATATGTGACTTTGTAATAGCAGACCACTGTGAACAGCTCCCTGAGGAATGTAAGTTCATGTTCCACAGACCACGCCCTGGACACTGGCCCAAACCTAAAACATTGGACAAAGCCAGGAAGGCTGGAGTTTTCCTTGTGCAACAAGGCTACGCTGAGAGCCCAACTAAACCCATGCGTATTCCTCCAGGATTATTGGTTCCTTCAAAGTTAACCAGTTACCCATATTCAAACTGGCAGTGGAGATTTTCAACTTCAATGATGGAGCGATATCTAATGTTTGATTTAAGCCTTGTCCAAGTGAAAACATACACACTTGCCAAAATCATAAAAAAATCTTTGTTCAAGCCAGAGTTTGGAGACAGATTAAGCACTTTTCACATTAAAACGGCAATGATGTTTACAATAGAAAACTATCCAGCAACGATATGGAGGGAAGACAATATTATGAAATGTGTGTGCCTGCTTTTCAACACACTAAAAAGATGGGTGAAACAGAAATACTGTCCCCACTTTACAATCTCCGGAGTTAATCGGTTTATGGGGAAATTGAACTTATGGGAGCTTCCAAAACTGTTCAAAATCATTTCAAATCTCATCAACAGAAAACTGCAGTGTTTGTTTTTTACTGCTATGGACAATATTGATTTCAGACTGCTACAATGGTTAGGCATTGAAAATGTATCTGGTCAGAATGTGAAAACAAGAACCCAGATATGTAGTGTTATTCTAAAGGAAATTATGTTGTATGAAACAAATGCGCTTGGTAAATGTATACAAGCATTGGTAGCTGATAAATCAGATGATGGTATTTTAGACAACTTGATTATTCTTCAAAGTATGTCTGAATCCCAATGTCACCCTGAACGGGAAGTAGCTTCTCTGCTGATACCATTCCTACAGAGCACCCTTGCCTCAATTCTGGCTTCAAGGTGCATCAACCGGAGACAACCAATCACAAATGATATCTTAAACAGGTACCGGAAGTCACTGGACTCCGACCTTATGTCCAGTTGGTTAAAGTTCGCCTCTATGTTGTACTGCACAAGGCAGTATGATGCAGCTGCAGAAGTACTGACTCACTGTGAAGGACTGCTGGGACCTGGAGTGTGGCAGTGCTGTGGACATGATGGAAGGAACTGGATGGAAGCAATACCTGGGTTTGGGAAGAAACTGATGACCCTGTCAACCTTAGAAGTACTGAAGAAACACACAATGATGTGTATAACTTTCACAAAAGAAGAATTAAACTGCATTCCACAACAGCTTTTATTTGAAATGCACATTAGTTTTAATGCTGAAGACAGACATCCTATGGATCGTTGGAAGGATAATGTAGTAACTGACTGTATCCCATTCCTGTATTACCTATAGCACCTCACCTACAGGGAACTACACCAGCCCCATAGAGAACAAACAGCCCTACGTAACCTGCACAGACAGAAAAAACAAACAGCCCTACATAACCTACACAGACAGGGAGCACAAAAACACCTTTGTATCCTACATAGACAGGGAGCACAAACAGCACTACGTAATGTACAGAGACAGAGAGAACAAACAGCCCAACATTACTTACACAGACAGAGAGAACAAACGGCCCAATGTAACCTACACAGACAGAGAGAACAAAGAGTACTACATAACCTACACAGACAGAAAAAACATACAGCTCTATGTAACCTACACAGACAAAGAGCAAAAACAGCACTACGTAACCTACACAGACAGAGAGAACAAACAGCCCTACGTAACCTTTACAGACAGACAGAACAAACAGCACTTTGTAACCTACACAGACAGAGAGAACAAACAGCGCTACGTAGCCTTCACAGACAGAGGGAACAAACAGCTCTGTGTTACCTTCACAGACAGACAGAACGAACAGCACTATGTAACCTTAACAGACAGAGAAAACAAACAGCTCTACGAAGCCTTTACAGACAGAGAGAACAAACAGCCCTATGTAACCTACAAAGACAGAGAAAACAAACAGCCCTAAGTAACCTTCACAGACAGTGAGATCAAACAGCCCTACATAACCTAGACACACATAAAGAACAAACAGCCCAATACGACCTTCACAGGCAGAGAGCACAAACACATCTACATAACCTACAGAGAGAGAGAGAGAGCACAAACAGCCCTACATAACCTACATGAGTACACAATTGGGAGAGAACAAGGCCATTTTGATGCAGCCTTCAACATGCTGGGACACTGGTATGAACTTCAGAACAGGCTGGACCTGGCTTGGAAGTGCTACAGCAAATCATTGACAATCTATCCCAGACAGAATGCTTCACTCTGGCATGCAGTATTAACTCTTCATAAGTTTTTACATAGCTGAAATCCACAATGACACAGACCAGACTTTGCTGAGCTTCAGAACAGTAAAGACCTGACTGGGATGTGCTACAGCACATCATTGGATATTTATGGCAAGAGTCTAGCATTTCACCAGGATATACAACTTGTTTTACAATGTGTCACAGCACATCATTGGATATTTATGGCAAGAGTCTAGCATTTCACCAGGACAAGCAACTTGTTTTACAATGTGTCACAGCACATCATTGGATATTTATGGCAAGAGTCTAGCATTTCACCAGGATATACAACTTGTTTTACAATGTGTCACAGCACATCATTGGATATTTATGGCAAGAGTCTAGCATTCCGCCAGGATATACAACTTGTTTTACAATGTGTCTCAGCACATCATTGGATATTTATGGCAAGAGTCTAGCATTCCACCAGGATATACAACTTGTTTTACAATGTGTCACAGCACATCATTGGATATTTATGGCAAGAGTCTAGCATTCCACCAGGATATACAACTTGTTTTACAATGTGTCACAGCACATCATTGGATATTTATGGCAAGAGTCTAGCATTCCACCAGGATATACAACTTGTTTTACAATGTGTCACAGCACATCATTGGATATTTATGGCAAGAGTCTAGCATTTCACCAGGATATACAACTTGTTTTACAATGTGTCACAGCACATCATTGGATATTTATGGCAAGAGTCTAGCATTCCACCAGGATATACAACTTGTTTTACAATGTGTCACAGCACAACATTGGATATTTATGGCAAGAGTCTAGCATTTCACCAGGATATACAACTTGTTTTACAATGTGTCACAGCACATCATTGGATATTTATGGCAAGAGTCTAGCATTTCACCAGGATATACAACTTGTTTTACAATGTGTCACAGCACATCATTGGATATTTATGGCAAGAGTCTAGCATTCCACCCAGGATATACAACTTGTTTTACATTGTTCAGCAAAGCTGCCATAATTTCAATTAAATATTACTTTACCACTGTAAATGACTAAAATATTTGTGTGTGATTTTTAATCTGTAAGAACAAAAATATTCATAAAAAAATCTTATAATTGTTTTCACATAATAAATAAAGTGTTGCTACATTAATAATTCTTTTAGCAACACAAAATCACTGTGGGTGGGTCTTCTATGCACGTGGGCAGATCTGGTTATAAACCTAATCCCCATGTAACAAAAGATATATATTACTTAGCCATGCTGTCTTTCCAAAGTAGACCTCTGTCAAAAAGGGAGTAGTAGTTAAAATAGTTAGAATAATTACGGTACTTTGCGCTAATAAAGGACTACCAGTCCTGTGATAATGCTTCACTTCTGAAGTGAGGAAGTCTTTGATGTTAAAGATACCAAGCAAATACAAAATTAGCAAAACATGTTTAAGAAATTCTACAGACTGAATTAAATTACATTGAATGCCTGGTAGAATTACAATATCTATGATTACAAATTTGATAAATTTGAGGTGCAATTCTATTGACTGTCAGTATACAAAGCTTCCATTAAACACAATATTTATTAAGAAACACAGACCAGTATGTTAGGTAATATAAATATTAAAACACAAAATGCAATTAAACATGGAATAAAGCCAACATTTTATAAACTCAAGTACAATTTCAATACGTTACCGGTATATGAATGATCATTTTATGAATTCTGACAGGTATTAAAATCAACCCATTATGCAATGCTTAAGAAGGAATACTATAACCATCATTAACACCTGGCCCTGTAAGCATACTGATAGAACTACATCAATTTGGCCCTGTAAGCATACTGATAAAACTACATTAATTTGGCCCTGTAAGCATACTGATAAAACTGCATCAACCTGGCCCTGTGCCTGTAAGCATTCTTATAGAACTACATCAACTTGGCCCTGGAAGTATGCTGATAAAACTACATTAATTTGGCCCTGTAAGCATGCTGCTGATAAAACTACATCAACCTGGCCCTGTAAGTATACTGATAAAACTACATTAACTTGGCCCTGTGAGTATACTGATAAAACTACATCAACTTGGCCCTGTAAGTATACTGATAAAACTACATCAACTTGGCCCTGTGAGTATACTGATAAAACTACATCAACTTGACCCTGTAAACATACTGATAAAACTACATCAACCTGGCCCTGTGAGTATACTGATAAAACTACATCAACTTGGCCCTGTAAGTATACTGATAAAACTACATCAACTTGGCCCTGTGAGTATACTGATAAAACTACATCAACTTGGCCCTGTAAGTATACTGATAAAACTACATCAACTTGGCCCTGTAAGTATACTGATAAAACTACATCAACTTGGCCCTGTAAGTATACTGATAAAACTACATCAACTTGGCCCTGTAAGTATACTGATAAAACTACATCAACTTGACCCTGTAAGTATACTGATAAAACTACATCAACTTGGCCCTGTGAGTATACTGATAAAACTACATCAACCCGGCCCTGTAAGTATACTGATAAAACTACATCAACCTGGCCCTGTGAGTATACTGATAAAACTACATCAACTTGGCCCTGTAAACATACTGATAAAACAACATTAACTTGGCCCTGTAAGCATGCTGATAAAAAAACATTGACTTGGCCCTGTAAGTATTCTGATAAAACTATATCAACCTGGCCCTGTAAGTATACTGATAAAACTACATCAACTTGGCCCTGTGAGTATACTGATAAAACTACATCAACTTGGCCCTGTAAGAATACTGATAAAACAACATTAACTTGGCCCTGTAAGTATACTGATAAAACTACATCAACTTGGCCCTGTAAGAATACTGATAAAACAACATTAACTTGGCCTTGTGAGTATACTGATAAAACTACATCAACTTGGCCCTGTGAGAATACTGATAAAACAACATCAACTTGGCCCTGTAAGAATACTGATAAAACAACATTAACTTGGCCTTGTGAGTATACTGATAAAACTACATCAACTTGGCCCTGTGAGAATACTGATAAAACTACATCAACTTGGCCCTGTAAGAATACTGATAAAACAACATTAACTTGGCCCTGTAAGTATACTGATAAAACTACATCAACCTAGCCTTGTAAGTATACTGATAAAACTACATCAACCTGGCCCTGTGAGTATACTGATAAAACAACATTAACTTGGCCCTGTAAGTATACTGATAAAACTACATCAACTTGGCCCTGTAAGAATACTGATAAAACAACATTAACTTGGCCCTGTAAGTATACTGATAAAACTACATCAACCTGGCCTTGTAAGTATACTGATAAAACTACATCAACCTGGCCCTGTGAGTATACTGATAAAAGAACATCAACTTGGCCCTGTAAGTATACTGATAAAACTACATCAACCCGGCCCTGTAAGTATACTGATAAAACTACATCAACCCGGCCCTGTAAGTATACTGATAAAACTACATCAACTTGGCCCTGTAAGTATACTGATAAAACTACATCAACTTGGCCCTGTGAGTATACTGATAAAAGAACATCAACTTGGCCCTGTGAGTATACTGATAAAACTACATCAACTTGGCCCTGTAAGTATACTGATAAAACTACATCAACCCGGCCCAGTGAGTATACTGATAAAACTACATCAACTTGGCCCTGTAAGTATACTGATAAAACTACATCAACTTGACCCTGTAAGTATACTGATAAAACTACATCAACCTGGCCCTGTGAGTATACTGATAAAACTACATCAACTTGGCCCTGTGAGTATACTGATAAAACTACATCAACTTGGCCCTGTAAATATACTGATAACACTACATCAACTTGGCCCTGTAAGTATACTGATAAAACTACATCAACTTGGCCCTGTAAGTATACTGATAAAACTACATTAACTTGGCCCTATAAGTATTCTGATAAAACTACATCAACCTGGCCCTGTAAGTATACTGATAAAACTACATCAACTTGGCCCTGTAAGTATACTGATAACACTACATCAACTTGGCCCTGTAAGTATACTGATAAAACTACATCAACCCGGCCCTGTAGGTATACTGATAAAACTACATCAACTTGGCCCTGTAAGTATACTGATAAAACTACATCAACTTGGCCCTGTAAGTATACTGATAAAACTACATCAACCTGGCCCTGTGAGTATACTGATAAAACTACATCAACTTGGCCCTGTAAACATACTGATAAAATTACATCAACCTGGCCCTGTGAGTATACTGATAAAACTACATCAACTTGGCCCTGTAAACATACTGATAAAACTACATCAACCCGGCCCTGTAAGTACTGATAAACTACATCAACCTGGCCCTGTGAGTATACTGATAAAACTACATCAACTTGGCCAAGTAAACATACTGATAAAACTACATCAACCTGGCCCTGTAAGTATACTGATAAAACTACATCAACCTGGCCCTGTAAACATACTGATAAAACTACATCAACCTGGCCCTGTGAGTATACTGATAAAACTACATCAACCTGGCCCTGTAAGTATACTGATAAAACTACATCAACCTGGCCCTGTAAGTATACTGATAAAACTACATCAACCTGGCCCTGTAAGTATACTGATAAAACTACATCAACCTGGCCCTGTGAGTATACTGATAAAACTACATCAACTTGGCCCTGTAAACATACTGATAAAACTACATCAACCTGGCCCTGTGAGTATACTGATAAAACTACATCAACTTGGCCCTGTTAACATACTGATAAAACTACATCAACCCGGCCCTGTAAGTATACTGATAAAACTACATCAACCTGGCCCTGTGAGTATACTGATAAAACTACATCAACTTGGCCCTGTGAGTATACTGATAAAACTACATCAACTTGGCCCTGTAAACATACTGATAAAACAACATTAACTTGACCCTGTGAGTATACTGATAAAACTACATCAACTTGGCCCTGTAAGTATACTGATAAAACTACATCAACCCGGCCCTGTAAGTATACTGATAAAACTACATCAACCCGGCCCTGTAAACATACTGATAAAACTACATCAACCTGGCCCTGTGAGTATACTGATAAAACTACATCAACTTGGCCCTGTTAACATACTGATAAAACTACATCAACCCGGCCCTGTAAGTATACTGATAAAACTACATCAACCTGGCCCTGTGAGTATACTGATAAAACTACATCAACTTGGCCCTGTGAGTATACTGATAAAACTACATCAACCTGGCCCTGTAAGTATACTGATAAAACTACATCAACCTGGCCCTGTGAGTATACTGATAAAACTACATCAACTTGGCCCTGTAAGTATACTGATAAAACTACATCAACCCGGCCCTGTAAGTATACTGATAAAACTACATCAACCCGGCCCTGTAAACATACTGATAAAACTACATCAACTTGGCCCTGTAAGTATACTGATAAAACTACATCAACCTGGCCCTGTGAGTATACTGATAAAACTACATCAACTTGGCCCTGTAAACATACTGATAAAACAACATTAACTTGGCCCTGTAAGCATGCTGATAAAAAAACATTGACTTGGCCCTGTAAGTATTCTGATAAAACTACATCAACCTGGCCCTGTAAGTATACTGATAAAACTACATCAACTTGGCCCTGTGAGTATACTGATAAAACTACATCAACTTGGCCCTGTAAGAATACTGATAAAACAACATTAACTTGGCCCTGTAAGTATACTGATAAAACTACACCAACTTGGCCCTGTAAGAATACTGATAAAACAACATTAACTTGGCCCTGTAAGTATACTGATAAAACTACATCAACCTGGCCCTGTGAGTATACTGATAAAACTACATCAACTTGGCCCTGTGAGTATACTGATAAAACTACATCAACCTGGCCCTGTAAGTATACTGATAAAACAACATTAACTTGGCCCTGTAAGTATACTGATAAAACTACATCAACCAGGCCCTGTGAGTATACTGATAAAACTACATCAACTTGGCCCTGTGAGTATACTGATAAAACTACATCAACCTGGCCCTGTAAGTATACTGATAAAACAACATTAACTTGGCCCTGTAAGTATACTGATAAAACTACATCAACTTGGCCCTGTAAGAATACTGATAAAACTACTTCAACTTGGCCCTGTAAGTATACTGATAAAAAAACATTAACTTGGCCCTGTAAGTATACTGATAAAACTACATCAACTTGGCCCTGTAAGTATACTGATAAAACAACATTAACTTGGCCCTGTAAGTATACTGATAAAACTACATCAACTTGGCCCTGTAAGTATACTGATAAAACAACATTAACTTGGCCCTGTAAGTATACTGATAAAACTACATCAACTTGGCCCTGTAAGTATACTGATAAAACAACATCAACCTGGCCCTGTAAGTATACTGATAAAACTACATCAACTTGGCCCTGTAAGAATACTGATAAAACTACATCAACTTGGCCCTGTAAGTATACTGATAAAACAACATTAACTTGGCCCTGTAAGTATACTGATAAAACTACATCAACTTGGCCCTGTAAACATACTGATAAAACAACATTAACTTGGCCCTGTAAGCATGCTGATAAAAAAAACATTGACTTGGCCCTGTAAGTATTCTGATAAAAATACATTAACTTGGCCCTGTAAGAATTCTGATAAAACTTCATCAACCTGGCCTTATCGTCCGGAAATCATGAAAACCGACAGACCGACCGACCGACTGACAAACCGACCGACAGACAGACCGACCGACCGACAAGCTCACTCCTATATACCCCCTCAAACTTCGTTTGTGGGGGTATAACTACATCAACTTGGCCCTGTAAGTATACTGATAAAACTACATCAACTTGGCCCTGTAAGTATACTGATAAAACTACATCAACTTGGCCCTGTAAGTATACTGATAAAACTACATCAACTTGGCCCTGTAAGTATACTGATAAAACTACATCAACCTGGCCCTGTAAGTATACTGATAAAACTACATCAACTTGGCCCTGTGGGTATACTGATAAAACTACATCAACTTGGCCCTGTAAGTATACTGATAAAACTACATCAACTTGGCCCTGTGAGTATACTGATAAAACTACATCAACTTGGCCCTGTGAGTATACTGATAAAACTACATCAACTTGGCCCTGTAAGTATACTGATAAAACTACATCAACTTGGCCCTGTGAGTATACTGATAAAACTACATCAACTTGGCCCTGTGAGTATACTGATAAAACTACATCAACTTGGCCCTGTAGGTATACTGATAAAACTACATCAACCTGGCCCTGTAAGCATTCTGATAAAACAAAATCAACCTGGCCCTGTAAGCATTCTGATAAAACACCATCAACCTGGCCCTGTAGGCATTCTGATAAAACACCATCAACCTGGCCCTGTAAGCATACTGATAAAACTACATCAACCTGGCCCTGTGAGTATACTGATAAAACTACATCAACTTGGCCCTGTGAGTATACTGATAAAACTACATCAACTTGGCCCTGTAGGTATACTGATAAAACTACATCAACTTGGCCCTGTAAGCATACTGATAAAACTACATCAACTTGGCCCTGTGAGTATACTGATAAAACTACATCAACTTGGCCCTGTGAGTATACTGATAAAACTACATCAACCTGGCCCTGTAAACATACTCATAAAACAACATTAACTTGGCCCTGTAAGTATACTGATAAAACTACATCAACTTGGCCCTGTAAACATACTGATAAAACAACATTAACTTCTTGGCCCTGTAAGTATACTGATAAAACTACATCAACTTGGCCCTGTGAGTATACTGATAAAACTACACCAACCTGGCCCTGTGAGTATACTGATAAAACTACATCAACTTGGCCCTGTAAGTATACTGATAAAACTACATCAACTTGGCCCTGTGAGTATACTGATAAAACTACATCAACTTGGCCCTGTGAGTATACTGATAAAACTACATCAACTTGGCCCTGTAGGTATACTGATAAAACTACATCAACTTGGCCCTGTAAGCATACTGATAAAACTACATCAACCTGGCCCTGTGAGTATACTGATAAAACTACATCAACTTGGCCCTGTGAGTATACTGATAAAACTACATCAACTTGGCCCTGTAAGTATACTGATAAAACTACATCAACCTGGCCCTGTGAGTATACTGATAAAACTACATCAACTTGGCGCTGTGAGTATACTGATAAAACTACATCAACTTGGCCCTGTAAGTATACTGATAAAACTACATCAACCTGGCCCTGTAAGTATACTGATAAAACTACATCAACTTGGCCCTGTAAGCATGCTGATAAAACTACATCAACCTGGCCCTGTAAGTATACTGATCAACTACATCAACTTGACCCTGTAAGCATGCTGATAAAAGTACATCAACCTGGCCCTGTAAGTATACTGATAAAACTACATCAACTTGGCCATGTAAGCATGCTGATAAAACTACATCAACCTGGCCCTGTAAGTATACTGATAAAACTACATCAACTTTGAAATGTAAGCATGCTGATAAAACTACATCAACCTGGCCCTGTAAGTATACTGATAAAACTACATCAACTTGGCCCTGTAAGTATACTGATAAAACTACATCAACTTGACCCTGTAAGTATACTGATAAAAGTACATCAACTTGGCCCTGTAAGAATGCTGATAAAAGTACATCAACCTGGCCCTGTAAGTATACTGATAAAACTGCATCAACTTGGCCCTGTAATCATGCTGATAAAAGTACATCAACTTGGCCCTGTAAGTATACTGATAAAACTACACCAACCTGGCCCTGTAAGTATACTGATAAAACTACATCAACTTGACCCTGTAAGCATGCTGATAAAACTACATCAACCCGGCCCTGTAAGAATGCTGATAAAAGCACATCAACCTGGCCCTGTAAGTATACTGATAAAACTGCATCAACTTGGCCCTGTAAGTATACTGATAAAACTACATCAACTTGGCCCTGTAATCATGCTGATAAAAGTACATCAACTTGGCCCTGTAAGTATACTGATAAAACTGCATCAACTTGGCCCTGTAATCATGCTGATAAAAGTACATCAACTTGGCCCTGTAAGTATACTGATAAAACTACACCAACCTGGCCCTGTAAGTATACTGATAAAACTACATCAACTTGGCCCTGTAAACATACTGATAAAACAACATTAACTTGGCCCTGTAAGCATGCTGATAAAAAAACATTAACTTGGCCCTGTAAGTATTCTGATAAAACTACATTAACTTGGCCCTGTAAGAATACTGATAAAACTTCATCAACCTGGCCCTGTAATTATACTGATAAAACTACATTAACTTGGCCCTGTAAGTATGCTGATAAAACTACATCAACCAGGCCCTGTATGTATACTGATAAATCTACATCAACTTGGCCCTGTAAGTATACTGATAAAACTACATCAACTTGGCCCTGTAAGCATACTGATAAAACTACATCAACTTGGCCCTGTAAGAATACTGATAAAACTACATCAACTTGGCCCTGTAAGTATACTGATAAAACTACATCAACTTGGCCCTGTAAGAATACTGATAAAACAACATTAACATGGCACAGTAAGTATACTGATAAAACTACATCAATTTGGCCCTGTAAGCATTCTGATAAAACTTCATCAACTTGGCCCTGGAAGTATGCTGATAAAACTACATTAACTTGGCCCTGTAAGCATTCAGATAAAGCTACATTAATTTGGCCCTGTAAGCTTTCTGGTAAAACTACATTAACCTAGCCCTGGAAGTATACTGATAAAACTACATCAACTTGGCCCTGTAAGTATGCTGATAAAGAGACATCAACATGGCCCTGGAAGTATGCTGATAAAACTACATCAACTTAGCCCATGTAAGCATGCTGCTGATAAAATTACATCAACCTGGCCCTGTAAGAATGCTGATAAAACTATATCAACTTGACCCTGTAAGTATACTGATAAAACTACATCAACCTGGCCTTGTAAGTATGCTGATAAAACTACACCAACTTGGCCCTGTAAGTACACTGATAAAACTACATCAACCTGGCCTTGTAAGTATGCTGATAAAACTACATCAACTTGGCCCTGTAAGTATATTGATAAAACTACATCAACCTGGCCCTGTAAGTATACTGATAAAACTACATCAACCTGGCCCTGTAAGTATACTGATAAAACTACATCAACTTGGCCCTGTAAGTATACTGATAAAACTACATCAACCTGGCCCTGTAAGTATACTGATAAAACAACATCAACCTGGCCCTGTAAGTATACTGATAAAACTACATCAACCTGGCCCTGTAAGTATACTGATAAAACTACATCAACTTGACCCTGTAAGTATACTGATAAAACAACATCAACCTGGCCCTGTAAGTATACTGATAAAACTACATCAACTTGGCCCTGTAAGCATACTGATAAAACTACATCAACCTGGCCCTGTAAGTATACTGATAAAACTACATCAACTTGGCCCTGTAAGTATACTGATAAAACTACATCAACTTGACCCTGTAAGTATACTGATAAAACTACATCAACCTGGCCTTGTAAGTATGCTGATAAAACTACACCAACTTGGCCCTGTAAGTACACTGATAAAACTACATCAACCTGGCCTTGTAAGTATGCTGATAAAACTACATCAACTTGGCCCTGTAAGTATACTGATAAAACTACATTAACTTGGCCCTATAAGTATACTGATAAAACTACATCAACCTGGCCCTGTAAGTATGCTGATAAAACTACATCAACTTGGCCCTGGAAGTATGATGATAAAACTACATCAACCTGGCCCTGTAAGTATGCTGATAAAACTACATCAACCTGGCCCTGTAAGTATACTGATAAAACTACATCAACCTGGCCCTGTAAGTATACTGATAAAACAACATCAACCTGGCCCTGTAAGTATACTGATAAAACTACATCAACCTGGCCCTGTAGGTATACTGATAAAACAACATCAACCTGGCCCTGTAAGTATACTGATAAAACAACATCAACCTGGCCCTGTAAGTATACTGATAAAACAACATCAACCTGGCCCTGTAAGTATACTGATAAAACTACATTAACTTGGCCCTGTAAGAATACTGATAAAACAACATCAACTTGGCCCTGCAAGTATACTGATAAAACTACATTAACTTGGCCCTGCAAGTATACTGATAAAACTACATCAACTTGGCCCTGTAAGTATACTGATAAAACTACATCAACCTGGCCCTGTAAGTATACTGATAAAACTACATTAACTTGGCCCTGTAAGAATACTGATAAAACAACATCAACTTGGCCCTGCAAGTATACTGATAAAACTACATCAACCTGGCCCTGTAAGTATACTGATAAAACTACATCAACCTGGCCCTGTAAGTATACTGATAAAACTACATCAACCTGGCCCTGTAAGTATACTGATAAAAGAACATCAACTTGGCCCTGTAAGTATACTGATAAAACAACATCAACCTGGCCTTGTAAGTATACTGATAAAAGAACATCAACTTGGCCCTGTGAGTATACTGATAAAACAACATCGACTTGGCCCTGTAAGTATACTGATAAAACAACATCAACCTGGCCCTGTAAGTATACTGATAAAACAACATCAATCTGGCCCTGTAAGCATACTGATAAAACTAAATCAATTTGGCCCTATAAGCATGCTGATAAAACTACATCAACTTGGCCCTGTAAGTATACTGATAAGACTACATCAACTTGGCCATGTAAGCATGCTGAATAAAACTACATCAACTTGGCCCTGTAAGTGAACTGATAAAACTACATCAACTTGGCCCTGTAAGAATACTGATAAAACTACATTAACTTGGCCCTGTAAGTATACTGATAAAACTACATCAACTTGGCCCTGTAAGTATACTGATAAAACTACATCAACTTGGCCCTGTAAGAATACTGATAAAACTACATTAACCTGGCACTGTAAGTATACTGATAAAACTAGAGCTGTCACAGGAGTGACGAATACCCCCAAATGCCGCCTGGACACAGGAATGGCAAACCATTCCTTTGAAAAGAGGCCATAACTCCAAGGTTACTGCACACTGTATCTTCTTTAATCATGCATGTATTGTTTGTCCGGAAACCCTTTTTGTATTTTCGTAACAGTGCACAAAAACCTTTACTCCACTGGCCCCATTTTCAATCACAAGCATTGTCTTCCCAGAGGCTGCCTATACAGCAAGTTTCATCACAATATCTCATGCCCAATTAAAGTTATGAAGCAGAAACCATTTTTCTATTTTTAGTAACAGTGACCTTGACCTTGGCACCACCAGCCCCAATATCGAACTTGACCTGTATCTTCTGAAATGTACACCTGTGTACCAAAAAATGTTCAAATCTGTCAGGCCTTTCATGAGTTATCGTCCGGAAACCGTTTTTCTATTTTTAGTTACAGTGACCTTGACCTGACCAGCCCCAATATCGTACTTGATCTGTATCTTCTGATGTTACACCTGTGTACCAAAAATTGTTCAAATCCGTTTAGCCTTTCATGAGTTATCGTCCAGAAACCGTTTTTCTATTTTTAGTAACAGTGACCTTGACCTTGGCACCACCAGCCCCAATATCGAACTTGACCTGTATCTTCTGATGTTGCACCAGTGTACCAAAATTTTTTCAAATCTGTCAAGCCTTTCATGAGTTATCGTCCGGAAACCATTTTTCTATTTTTAGTAACAGTGACCTTGACCTTGGCCCCACCAGCCGCAATATCGAACCTGACCTGTATCTTCTGATGTTACACCTGTGTACAAAAATTTTTCAAATCTGTCAAGCCTTTCATGAGTTATCGTCCGGAAACCATGAAAACCGACAGACCGACCGACCGACTGACAGACCGACCGACCGACAGACAGACCGACCGACCGACCGACCGACCGATAAGCTCACTCCTATATACCCCCTCAAACTTCATTTGTGGGGGTATAACTACATCAACTTGGCCCTGTAAGCATTCTAATAAAACTTCATCAACATGGCCCTGGAAGTATGCTGATAATACTACATTAACTTGGCCCTTTAAGCATTCTGATAAAACTACATTAATTTGGCCCTGTAAGCTTTCTGATAAAACTACATCAACCTGGCCCTGGAAGTATGCTGATAAAACTACATCAACTTGGCCCTGTAAGTATGCTAATAAAGCGACATCAACTTGGCCCTGGAAGTATGCTGATAAAACTACATCAACTTAGCCCTGTAAGCATGCTGCTGATAAAACTACATCAAACTGGCCTTGTAAGTATACTGATAAAACTACATCAACTTGACCCTGTAAGTATACTGATAAAACTACATCAACCTGGCCTTATTAGTATGCTGATAAAACTACATCAACCTGGCCCTGTAAGTATGCTGATAAAACTACATCAACTTGGCCCTGTAAGTATGCTGATAAAACTTAATCAACTTAGCCCTGTAAGCATGCTGCTGATAAAACTACATCAACTTGGCCCTGGAAGTATACTGATAAAACTACATCAACCTGGCCCTGAAAGCATACTGATAACACTACATCAACTTGGCCCTGTAAGTATACTGATAAAACAACATCAACTTGGCCCTGCAAGTATACTGATAAAACAACATCAACCTGGCCCTGTAAGTATGCTGATAAAACTACATCAACTTGGCCCTGTAAGTATACTGATAAAACAACATCAACCTGGCCCTGTAAGTATGCTGAAAAAACTACATCAACTTGACCCTGTAAGTATGCTGATAAAACTACATCAGCTTGACCCTGTAAGTATACTGATACAACTACATGAACTTGGCCCTGTAAGTATACTAATAAAACAACATCAACCTGGCCCTGTAAGCATGACGACAAAACTACATCAACTTGGCCCTGTAAGAATTCTGATAAAACAACACTAACTTGGCCCTGTAAGCATGCTGATAAAACTACATCAACTTGGCCCTGTAAGCATGCTGATAAAACTACATCAACCTAGCCCTGTAAGTATACTGATAAAACTACATCAACTTGGCCCTGTAAGCATGCTGATAAAACTACATCAACTTGGCCCTGTAAGCATGCTGATAAACTTACATCAACCTGGCACTGTAATTATACTGATAAAACTGCATCAACCTGACCCAGTGCCTGTAAGCATTCTGATAAAACTACATTAATTTGGCCCTGTAAGCTTTCTGATAAAACTACATCAACTTGGCCCTGGAAGTATGCTGATAAAACTACATCAACTTTGCCCTGGAAGCATGCTGATAAAGCTACATCAACTTGGCCCTGGAAGTATGCTAATAAAGCTACATCAACTTGGCCCTGGAAGTATGCTGATAAAGCTACATCAACTTGGCCCTGTAAGTATACTGATACAACTACATCAACCTGGCCCTGTCAGTATACTGATAAAACAACATCAACCTGGCCATGTAAGCATGACGATAAAACTACATTACCTAGCCCTGTAAGCATGACGATAAAACTACATTAACTTGGCCCTGTAAGTATTCCAATAAAACTACATTAACTTGGCCCTGTAAGCATGCTGATAAAACTACATCAACTTGGCCCTGTAAGCATGCTGATAAAACTACATCAACTTGGCCCTGTAAGCATTCTGATAAAACTACATCAACCTGGCCCTGTAAGTATACTGATAAAACTACATCAACTTGGCCCTGTAAGCTTTCTGATAAAACTACATCAACCTGGCCCTGGAAGTATGCTGATAAAACTACATCAACTTTGCCCTGGAAGTATGCTGATAAAGCTACATCAACTTGGCCCTGGAAGTCGGCTGATAAAGCTACATTAACTTAGCCCTGTAAGCATGCTGCTGAAAAAACTGCATCAACTTGGCCCTGTAAGTATACTGATACAACTTCATCAACCTGGCCCTGTCAGTATACTGATAAAACAACATCAACCTGGCCATGTAAGCATGACGATAAAACTACATTGCCTAGCCCTGTAAGCATGACGATAAAACTACATTAACTTGGCCCTGTAAGCATTCCAATAAAACTACATTAACTTGGCCCTGTAAGCATGCTGATAAAACTAATCAACTTGGCCCTGTAAGCATGCTGATAAAACTACATCAACTTGGCCCTGTAAGCATGCTGATAAAACTACATCAACTTGGCCCTTTGAAACATACTGATAAAACTACATGAACTCGGCCCTGTAAAAATACTGATAAAACTACATCAACTTGGCCCTGTAAGCATGCTGCTGATAAAACTACATCAACTTGGCCCTGTAAACATGCTGCTGATAAAACTACATCAACTTGGCCCTTTAAAACATACTGATAAAACTACATCAACTTGGCCCTTTAAAACATACTGATAAAAGTACATCAACTTGGCCCTTTAAAACATTCTGATAAAACTACATCAACTTGGCCCTTTAAAACATTCTGATAAAACTACATCAACTTGGCCCTTTAAAACATACTGATAAAACTACATCAACTTGGCCCTTTAAAACATACTGATAAAACTACATCAACTTGGCCCTGTAAGCATGCTGCTGATAAAACTACATCAACTTGGCCCTGTAAGCATGCTGCTGATAAAACTACATCAACTTGGCCCTTTAAAACATACTGATAAAACTACATCAACTTGGCCCTGTAAGCATGCTGCTGATAAAACTACATCAACTTGGCCCTTTAAAACATACTGATAAAACTACATCAACTTGGCCCTGTAAGCATGCTGCTGATAAAACTACATCAACTTGGCCCTTTAAAACATACTGATAAAACTACATCAACTTGGCCCTTTAAAACATACTGATAAAACTACATCAACTTGGCCCTGTAAGCATGCTGCTGATAAAACTACATCAACTTGGCCCTGTAAACATGCTGATAAAACTACATCAACTTGGCCCTTTAAAACATACTGATAAAACTACATCAACTTGGCCCTTTAAAACATACTGATAAAACTACATCAACTTGGCCCTTTAAAACATACTGATAAAACTACATCAACTTGGCCCTTTAAAACATACTGATAAAACTACATCAACTTGGCCCTTTAAAACATACTGATAAAACTACATCAACTTGGCCCTATAAGCATTCTGCTGATAAAACTACATCAACTTGGCCCTTTAAAACATACTGATAAAACTACATCAACTTGGCCCTGTAAGCATGCTGCTGATAAAACTACATCAACTTGGCCCTTTAAAACATACTGATAAAACTACATCAACTTGGCCCTGTAAGCATGCTGCTGATAAAACTACATCAACTTGGCCCTTTAAAACATACTGATAAAACTACATCAACTTGGCCCTTTAAAACATACTGATAAAACTACATCAACTTGGCCCTGTAAGCATGCTGCTGATAAAACTACATCAACTTGGCCCTTTAAAACATACTGATAAAACTACATCAACTTGGCCCTGTAAGCATGCTGCTGATAAAACTACATCAACTTGGCCCTGTAAACATGCTGATAAAACTACATCAACTTGGCCCTTTAAAACATACTGATAAAACTACATCAACTTGGCCCTTTAAAACATACTGATAAAACTACATCAACTTGGCCCTTTAAAACATTCTGATAAAACTACATCAACTTGGCCCTGTAAGCATGCTGCTGATAAAACTACATCAACTTGGCCCTGTAAACATGCTGCTGATAAAACTACATCAACTTGGCCCTGTAAACATGCTGATAAAACTACATCAACTTGGCCCTTTAAAACATACTGATAAAACTACATCAACTTGGCCCTTTAAAACATACTGATAAAACTACATCAACTTGGCCCTTTAAAACATACTGATAAAACTACATCAACTTGGCCCTGTAAGCATGCTGCTGATAAAACTACATCAACTTGGCCCTGTAAACATGCTGCTGATAAAACTACATCAACTTGGCCCTTTAAAACATACTGATAAAACTACATCAACTTGGCCCTGTAAACATTCTGATAAAACTACATCAACTTGGCCCTGTAAACATACTGGTAAAACTACATGAACTTGGCCCTGTAAACATACTGATAAAACTACATCAACTTGGCCCTTTAAAACATACTGATAAAACTACATCAACTTGGCCCTTTAAAACATACTGATAAAACTACATCAACTTGGCCCTGTAAGCATGCTGCTGATAAAACTACATCAACTTGGCCCTTTAAAACATACTGATAAAACTACATCAACTTGGCCCTTTAAAATATACTGATAAAACTACATCAACTTGGCCCTGTAAGCATGCTGCTGATAAAACTACATCAACTTGGCCCTTTAAAACATACTGATAAAACTACATCAACTTGGCCCTGTAAGCATGCTGCTGATAAAACTACATCAACTTGGCCCTGTAAACATGCTGATAAAACTACATCAACTTGGCCCTTTAAAACATACTGATAAAACTACATCAACTTGGCCCTTTAAAACATACTGATAAAACTACATCAACTTGGCCCTTTAAAACATTCTGATAAAACTACATCAACTTGGCCCTGTAAGCATGCTGCTGATAAAACTACATCAACTTGGCCCTGTAAACATGCTGCTGATAAAACTACATCAACTTGGCCCTGTAAACATGCTGATAAAACTACATCAACTTGGCCCTTTAAAACATACTGATAAAACTACATCAACTTGGCCCTTTAAAACATACTGATAAAACTACATCAACTTGGCCCTTTAAAACATACTGATAAAACTACATCAACTTGGCCCTGTAAGCATGCTGCTGATAAAACTACATCAACTTGGCCCTGTAAACATGCTGCTGATAAAACTACATCAACTTGGCCCTTTAAAACATACTGATAAAACTACATCAACTTGGCCCTGTAAACATTCTGATAAAACTACATCAACTTGGCCCTGTAAACATACTGGTAAAACTACATGAACTTGGCCCTGTAAACATACTGATAAAACTACATCAACTTGGCCCTTTAAAACATACTGATAAAACTACATCAACTTGGCCCTTTAAAACATACTGATAAAACTACATCAACTTGGCCCTGTAAGCATGCTGCTGATAAAACTACATCAACCTGGCCCTGTAAACATACTGATAAAACTACATCAACTTGGCCCTGTAAACATACTGATAAAACTACATGAACTTGGCCCTGTAAACATACTGATAAAACTACATCAACTTGGCCCTGTAAACATGCTGCTGATAAAACTACATCAACTTGGCCCTGTAAACATACTGGTAAAACTACATGAACTTGGCCCTGTAAACATACTGATAAAAGTACATCAACTTGGCCCTGTCAACATACTGATCTCATAAAACTACATCAACCATGCCCCCTGTTTCTCAAAAGTCCTAAATCTACTGAGTTAATTTTTGTAAATTCCCTTATACGGTCATTTAATAAGCAAAAAAAGTACATATTCTGATTTTGAGTAATGAGTCAGGCACATTTCTTCCTCTAAAACCAAAAACCTATGTCAGTTAAATCTATTAGAGAATATGATTCAAACAGAGTTAAACAAAATTAAACCATTCAAAGAATTGAACCAATGCTTGGTGTAAAGTTGTTGAATGAAATAAGTAACTAGTCAACTAATTTCCGAAGTATTTTCTTGAGTAAGGGGCCTGGAATTAAGCTAGGGTATTAATTAACAAAATGAACTTTAAATTGGGGAATTCCCATTGAAAACAGATCAATAAAATAAAATCACTTGAATAGCAGACTTGAAATATGATCCCTCTTAAAATTTATCTTTGACAATATTGAACTTCAACACAAGCAGCCATTGAATTATAGAGAGGAATGATTTAAACACGGAGATTCTGAAATTTAAAAGTAGACATTCATTAATATTCATATATATGATATGCATTATAAACAACTTGATTTCATGAGAACTCATTCTATAAAACTGAACTATGGATAGGGAGGTTGAGAGACTGTTTTCCCTGCTGCTGTCCACTGTGATGGAGGATATTGGGGTTAACAGCTGGATGATTGCCAAGAGGAGGAGATCACACCTGAGGAGGGAGACTATGCCCAATAGTTGTAAAATAAATACTACTAGATACATATTTGGCAGTCAGACTGAGGGTACAACAACTCCAGGGATGAAATCTGATATTGACATCTTGTCTCCTAATAACACTGTACATGTGGCCCTTGATTGGAGTAAATGGCAGTGGGGAAAGCCTAATCTTCTGGTTTTAAAGGATGAACTTACTCCTCCTCAACACTGCTACTTGCAGAGACTGAGAGGTGACTGTCGACTACCAGAAGAACAAATGGTGGGTTCAGATGATGTGGTGGATGGGGAAGGGAGAATACTATTGACTCATACAATGGCAGTCTGCGAAATAACCCATGTGCCCGATGCCCGGGGCAAGTAAAAATCCCGCCGGGCAAGTAAAAAATCGTATTTGCTTGCCCGATCGGGCAAGTGAAAAAAGAGAACGAAATCGTTTATCCGAAAATCAACAAAGTAAATACGCTAAATTTGATGACGTATTACTCGACTTTGTAAAAGTCGCTAAATTTGATGACGTTTTACGCGGTCTGTATCGACTTACTCCGCAGTCCGAATCAATAGACGCTTATAACTATGCGTATAAAATTGAAAGCCGATTGGACGCTTGATTTTAAACCAGTCCGATGCAAGCGTTTCAAAGACGAAGGTCATAGATCAGAAAATGTCATTTTTGAGATATGTTCCTGGTGCTAAACTTCCAAGACAGTTGTCATTTCTGATACAGATGAGGAGCCGGAGGACCTAGTAGGGATAGATGATGATAATGATATTGCACAGCAGGTACTTAAATATCTAAAACTTGTGTTGTTGCTGAGAGGTAATTGCATGAAATTTCATTTCAGAAAATTATTATACCGTTACATGAGTAAATATGTGCCTTGTAATTTTTCAGGAAACGAGTGTCATGAAAGACTTCTTTGGTGAAAAAGACGACGATGATGATGATGATGATGTCGAGATGACAGAAGATACTGTTTTCTCTCTTCTTTTGTCATTTAGAGAATGAATAAAACAACTCTGATGTGATCTTTGCTTTATATTTTATTTGAAATTTATTCGGGCAAGTGAAAATTGGTCCGGGCAAGTTAAAATTGCCAGGGAGATGCCCGAAAGGGCAAGTTCATCTGAAAAGTTATTTCGCAGACTGCAATGGTAGAACAACAGGAGTGGTTACAGAAAAACATTAAACGTGGTCTTATATTTCGACATGGTCCAGCAGTAAGCTTTAATGGAAAATGTGACGTTGTCATAGCATACCATTGTGAACAGCTTCCTGAGGAATGTAAGTTCATGTTCCATAGATCATGCCCTGGACACTGGCCTCTACCTGACACATTGGTCAAAGCCAGGAAGGCTGGAGTTTTTCTTGTGCGACAAGGCTATACTGAAAGCCCAACTAAAACCATGCGTATTCCTCCAGGATTAATGGTTCCTTCAAAGTTAACAAGTTACCCATATTCAAAATGGCAGTGGAGATTTTCAACTTCAATGATGGAGCGATATCTAATGTTTGAATTAAGCACTGTTCAAGTGAAAACATATACTCTCACAAAAATCATTAGAAAAACTTTGTTCAAGCCTGAATTTGGAGACAGATTAAGCACTTTTCACATTAAAACGGCAATGATGTTTACAATAGAAAACTATCCAGCTGAGATAAGGAGGGAAGACAATATTGTGAAATGTGTGTGTCTACTTTTGAACACGCTAAAAAGATGGCTGAAACAGAAATACTGCCCCAACTTTACAATCTCTGGAGTTAATTTGTTTGTGGGGAAATTGAACTTATGGGAGCAACCAAAACTGTGCAGAATCATTTCAAATCTCATCAACACAAAACTGCAGTGTTTGTTTGATACTCCTATGGACAATATTGGTTTAAGACTGCTACAATGGACAGGCATTGGAAATGTGTCTGGAAAGAATGTGAAAACAAGAACCCAGATCTGTAGTGTTGTTCTAGAAAAGCTTCTGGTGTATGAAACAAATGAGCTTGGTAGATGTATACAAGAATTGTTAGCTGATAATTCAGTTGACAGTATTTTAAGCAACTTGTTTATTCTACAAAGTATGTCTGATGTCCAATGTCACCCTGAATGGGAAGTAGCTTCTCTGCTGATACCATTCCTACAGGGCACCCTTGCCTCAATGCTGGCTTCAATGTCCATTAGCCTGGGACAACCTATCACACAGGATATATATAACAGGTATGGGAAGTCACTGGACTCCGACCTTATGTCCAGTTGGTTAAAGTTTGCCTCCATGTTGTACTGCACAGGGCAGTATGATGCAGCTGCAAAAGTACTGACTTACTGTGAGGGACTGCTAGGACCAGAAGTGTGGCAGTGCTGTGGACATGAAGGAAGGAACTGTTGGGCAGCAAGCACTTGGTTTAGGAAGAAATTGACCACGTCCTCAAACTTCAAAGCACTAAAGAAACACACAATGATGTGTATCACTTTCACAAAAAAAGAATTAAACTGCATTCCACAACAGCTTTTATTTGAAATGCACAGAAGTTTTAAGGCTGAAGACAGAGTTTCTATGGAATCTTGGAAGGAAAATGCAGTAACTGACTGTAGCCCATTCCTGTATTACCTACAGCACCTCACCTACAGGGAACTACAAAAGTCCTGTAGAGAACAAACAGCCCTACATAGCCTACATAGACAGAGAGCACAAACCTCCCTACATAACCTACAAAGACAGAGAGCACAAACTGCCTTACGTAAAAGACACAGAGAGAGAGCACAAACAGCCCTACGTAACCTACATGAGTACACAAATGGGACAAAACATGGCCATATTGATACAGCCTTCAACATGCTGGGACACTGCTATGAACTTCAGAACAGGCTGGACCTGGCTTGGAAGTGCTACAGCAAATCATTGACAATCTATCCCAGAGAGAATGCTTCACTCTGGCATGCAGTATTGACTCTTCATAAGTTTTTACATAGCTGATATCCACAATGACACAGACTTTGCTATGAACTTCAGTAAAGTTTGAACCTGGCTTGAATGTGCTATAGCACATCATTGGATATTTATGGCAAGAGTCTAGCATGCTGGCAGGATATACAACTTGTTTTACATTGTGTCACAAAGCAGCCATAATTTCAATTAAATGTTATTTTACCACTGTAAATGACTGTGAAATACTTGTGTGGGTGTGTTTTTTTTAATCTGTAAGAACGAAAATATTCATAAAAGAATCTTTTAACTGTTTTCAGATAATAAATAAAGTGTTGCTACAATAATAACTCTTTAAGCAACAAAAATTGTGAATAAACACTAAGTGTGACCTTGACCTTTGAGGTAGGGACACGAGTCTTGCATGCCACACATCGTCTTGGTATGTGGAACACATGTGGCAAGTTATTTTAAAATCTGTCCATACAAGGGAAAGTTACAGAGCCGGACGGACGGACGGATGGACGGACGGTGCGATTTTAATATGCCCACCTTTAGGGGCATAATAAAGTGTTGCTACATTAAGCAACAAAAAATTACTGTGAGTGGGTCTTCTATGCACCTGAGCAAATCTGGTTATAAACCTAATCCCCATGTAACAAAAGATATATATTACTTAGCCATGCTGTCTTTCCAAAGTAGACCTTTGTCAAAAAGGGAGTAGTAGTTAAAATAGTTAGAATAATTACGGTACTTTGCGCTAATAAAGGACTACCAGTCCTGTGATAATGCTTCACTTCTGAAGTGAGGAAGTCTTTGATGTTAAAGGTACTTAGCAAAATACAAAATTAGCAGAACATGTTTATTAGCAGAATATGTTTGTGAAATACTACAGACTCTTTAAATTACATTGAATGCCTGATCGAGTTACAATATCTATGATTACAAATTGGATCAATTTGAGGTGCAATTCTATTGACTGCCAGTATTCAAAGCCTTCATTAGACACTATATATATATTAAGAAATACAGACCAGTGTGTTAGGTAATTTCAATATTCAAATTACAAAACGCAATAAAACATTGAATAAAGCCAACATTTTATAAACTCAAGTACCATTTCAATAAGGTATAATGAAGATCATTTTATGAATTCTGACAGCTATTAAAAACAAGTCATTATACACATAACCCTATTATTGATAAAACAAATTAACGTAACAAAATCAAATGGGTGTCCTCACTGCTTTTGTTAACACAATGATAGCATATCTGAAAGGGGGCGCAATTTGAAGGCATGTTATTAAGCATGAATTACATAACTTAAATCTGACAATATTTAAGAATGAAAAACATAACTTGTCACAAAAGCTTATAATTACTCTGACCAAGCATGGGATGTTTTACCTCGATATCCTGAAAGGCTGATAAATCATTAACAAAAAACATAAAAAATGTGGACAGACAGATGAACAGACAGGGTGATTACTATAAGACACCTTTAATATTTTGTTGGGCCCTAATACATAGTTTGTTTAGGGTTTCCTTTCCAAAATTTTCCTCCTTACCCCCAAATTCTGAATTGAAAAATGAAAACAAGAAACGCCGCAATGCAACAAAACCAGGTTTTTAATGATTGACAGAAGAACTTCAGCCTGTGTCTGTTTTTCTATTTTTAGTAACAGTGACCTTGACCCTAGGGACCCCAAATGCAATCCACTGAAAGGTATCCATAAACTCTTCCATTATACTAAGTTGGGTCGGATATGTCAACCCTAACTTAAGTTATTCAGTTTCAACCATTTTTCTATTTTTAGTAACAGTGACCTTGACCTTGAATCTAGGGAGCCCAAACGCAATCCCATGAAAGGTATCCATAAACTCTTCCTTTATACCTGGTTTGGTCAAGATATGTGAACCCTGACTAAAGTTATTCAGTTTCAACTATTTTTCTATTTTTAGTAACAGTGACCTTGACCTTGACAATAGGGAACCCAAACACAATCCCATGAAAGGTCTCCATAAACTCTTCCTATATACCAAGTTTGGTCAAGATATGTCAACCCTAACTAAAGATATTCAGTTTCAACCGTTTTTCTATCTTTAGTAACAGTGACCTTGACCTTGACCCTACGGACCCCAAACGCAATCCCATGAAAGGTCTCCATAAACTCTTCCTATAGACCAAGTTAAGTCAAGATATGTCATCCCTAACTAAAGTTATTCAGTTTAAACCGTTTTTCTATTTTTAGTAACATTGACTTGACCTTGACCCTAGGGACCCCAAATGCAATCCATTGAAAGGTATCCATAAACTCTTCCTATAGACCAAGTTTGGTCAAGATATGTCATCCCTAACTAATGTTATTCAGTTTCAACCAGTTTTCTATTTTTAGTAACAGTGACCTCGACCTTGACCCTAGGACCCCAAACGCAATCCCATGAAAGGTCTTCATAACCTCTTCCTATAGACCAAGTTAAGTCAAGATATGTCATCCCTAACTAAAGTAATTCAGTTTCAACCAGTTTTCTATTTTTAGTTACAGTGACCTTGACCCTAGGGACCCCAAACGCAATCCCATGAAAGGTATCCATAAACTCTTCCTATAGACCAAATTTAGTCAAGATATGTCATCCCTAACTAAAGTTATCCAGTTTCAACCGGTTTTCTTTTTTTAGTAACAGTGACATTGACCTTGACCCTAGGGACCCCAAACGCAATCCCATGAAAGGTACCCATAAACTCTTTCTATAGACCAAGTTTAGTCAAGATATGTCTTCCTTAACTAAAGTTATCCAGTTTCAACCGGTTTTCTATTTTTAGTAACAGTGACCTTGACCCTAGGGACCCCAAACGCAATCCCATGAAAGGTCTCCATAAACTCTTCCTAATTAGACCAAATTTAGTCAAAATATGTCATCCCTAACTAAAGTTATCCAGTTTCAACCATTTTTCTATTTTTAGTAACAGTGACCTTGACCTTAGGGACCCCAAACGCAATCCCATGAAAGGTACCCATAAACTCTTTCTATAGACCAAGTTTGGTCAAGATATGTCAACCCTTACTAAAGTTATTCAGTTTCATAGGTGAGTTTGACGCCGCCCGCCCGCCCGCACAACGACGTTCGTCATACTAATAACCAGGTTTCACTATGTGAAAACCTGGTTCAAAAACACTATCGGACTAGGTTAGGGCTATTCCATTTAAACATATATAATTCCAGAGGGAAGTCCCCCCCCCCTCAGTTATTTGTTTTACTGGAAAAACCCATAAAACGATACAGGTCATTGGTATTTTTGTGAGTCAGTCAGGAAACACAATATGGCCTAATGCAAAAATGGAAATGGTCATATCTACCGGTATGTGTATTTTATTGAAATAAGTCACTTAAATCTATTAGAGAGTAATGATTATAACAGAGTAATAACATTAAAAGAATTAAACCAATGCTAGGTGTAAAGCCGTTAAATGAAATGAGTAAGTTGTTGACTAATTTACAATGTATTTTTCGTGAACTTTGGGCCTGGAATTTTGCCAGGTTTTTAAAAAACTACATTAAGTGTAAATATATAAAATACGTAATTGGGGAATTCACCGCTAAAAACCCGATCAATATAATAAAATCATAAAAAGTGAATTATAAGCCAGCTACTGAAATTTATGAAACAGTCCAATGACTCTATTGATTCCGAAGTAACGTGTGTATATAACAACGGTTTAATTCTGCTTAGCTATAGCTATAATTCCGGGCTACAACTATTATGAGACAGGAATGATTTAAACACAGAGATTCAGAAATTAGAGAGTAGACATTCATTATTCTTATTAAGGATAAGTACCACAAACAACTTGATTTCATGAGAAATTGTTTTAAAAAACTGAACTATGGATAGTGATACGGAGAGTGAGAGATTGTTTTCCCAGCAGCTGTCCCAGGTAATGGGGGATATCGGGGTCAACAGGTGGATGATTGACAGGAGGAGGAGCGTAAACAGGAGAAGGGAGATTCTATACACTAGGTTTTGCCTTATTTCTAATATAGGGAAAGCTACTAAATACATAGTTGGCAGTCAGAATGAGGGTACAACAACTCTAGAGATGGAATCTGACACTGACTACTTATTAAGTTATAACATTGTACATGTGACCCTTGATCGGAGTAAAAAGCAGAGGGAAAAGCATAATTTTCTGGTGGTAATGGATGAACTTACTCCTCCTCAACACTGCTACTTGCAGAGACTGGAAGAAGACTGTGATCTTCCCGTACCAATACTTGAACAGGTGATAGATGGGGAAAGGAGAGTACTAATATCTGGTATAAACATTCAAGGAAAGGAATGGTTAAAGAAAATAGGTCTTGGTGAAGTATCTGTAAATGGTCCAGCAGTAACAGTTGATAAAGTTGGTATAAAACTTGACATTGTCCAATCATTCCATTGTGAACAGCTGCCAGACGAATGTAAGTTCATGTTCCATAGATCACGCCCTGGACACTGGCCCAGACCTGACACACTTGCCAAAGCCAGGAAGGCTGGAGTTTTCCTTGTGCAACAAGGCTACACTGAGAGCCCAGCTAAAGAAGTGATGTGTAAATCTACAGCATTGTTGGTTCCTTCAGAGTTAACCAGTTACCCATATTCAAAATGGCAGTGGAGATTTTCAACTTCATTGATGGAGCGATATCTAATGTTTGATTTAAGCACTGTTCAAGTAAAAGCATATACTCTCGCCAAAATCATAAGAAAAACTTTATTCAAGCCTGAATTTGGAGACAGATTAAGCACTTTTCACATTAAAACTGCAATGATGTTTACAATAGAAAACTATCCAGCAACGATATGGAGGAAAGACAACATTGTTGAATGTGTGTGTCTCCTTTTTAATACACTAAAAAAATGGGGGGAAAAGAAATACTGTCCCCACTTTACAATCTCTGGAGTTAATCTGTTTGTGGGGAAATTGAACTTATGGGAGCTTCCAAAACTGTGCAGAATCATTTCAAATCTCATCAACACAAAACTGCAGTGTTTGTTTAATACTCCTATGGACAATATTGGTTTAAGACTGCGACAATGGTTAGGCATTGAAAATGTGTCTGGTCAGAATGTGGAAACAAGAAACCAGATCCATACAAAATTTCTAAAGGAGCTTCTGTTAAATGAAATAACTGAGCTTGGAGAGGCATTAATAGAAATATTAGATAATGGTATGATTTCAAGCCATTTGTCTATTCTACAAAGTATGTCTGATTCCCAAAGTCCTGTTGAACAGGAAGTAGCTTCTTTGCTGATACCATTCCTACAATGCACTTTTGCCTCAATGCTGGCTTCTACGTGCATCAACCAGAGACAACCAATCACAAAAGATATTTTAAACTGGTACCTGATGTCACTGGACTTTGACTGTATGTCCAGTAGGTTGAAGTTTGCCTCAATGTTGTACTGCAAAGGGCAGTATGAGAACGCTGCAGAAGAACTGACTTACTGTGAAGAACTGCTAGGACAAGATATGTTGCAATTCTGTGGACATAGAGGAAGGATATGTTGGAAAGCAGAAACTGGGTTTTGGAAGAAACTGCTCACCTTGTCAAACTTGGAAATAGTAAAGAAACACACAATGATGTGTTTAACTTTCACCAAAAAAGAATTAAACTGCATTCCACCAAAGCTTTTATTTGAAATGCACAGAAGTTTTAAGGCTGAAGACAGAGTTTCTATGGAATCTTGGAAGGAAAATGCAGTAACTGACTGTAGACCATTCCTGTATTACCTACAGCACCTCACCTACAGGGAACTACAAAAGTCCTGTAGAAAACAAACAGCCCTACATAGCCTAGATAGACATAAAAAACAAACAGCCCTACTTAAACTATACAGAAAGAGAGAAAAAACAGCCCTACGTAAACTAAAGAAGTACACAAATGGGAGAAAAGGTGGCCATATTGATACCACCTTCAACATGCTGGGACACTGCTATGAACTTCAGAACAGGCTGGACCTGGCTTGGATGTGCTATAGCAAATCATTGACAATCTATCCCAGGGAGAATGCTTCACTCTGGCATGCAGTATTGACTCTTCATCAGTTTTTACATAGCCAATATCCACAGGCATGGATGAGCTACAGCTCATCATTGGATATTTATGGCAAGAGTCTAGCATTTCACCAGGACAAGCAACTTGTTTTACACTGTGCAGCAACCCGTGCCAAAAAGCTTTAAAGCGTCGCAAAACGCTTCGCAAAACGTTGCAAAACTATGTGGTATTGGCCAAAAAAAACGAAGCTTTAGCGAAGCTTTCGATTTGTTAAAGCGCAGCTTTTTGGACAAAAAAGCGCAGCTCTTCGCAGAAGCTGTGTTTTTTGTTCGCAATAGCTGTGTTTTTTGTTTGAAAAAGCGCAGCTTTTGCGAAGCTTCTAATTTAGTTTGAAATAGCGCAGCTTTTGCGAAGCTTTGTGCGGTATTGGCCAAAAAGCGCAGCTATTTGCAAAAGGATATTTTTAATAAATCAATGCAATAAATCATAATTTTATAATATTATGCAAAATAATTCCATTGCACAGCTTTTAAAAAAAGCGCAGCTTTTGAAAAAAGCGCAGCTTTAGCGAAGAAAAAGCTATGCTAAAGCTGCGCTTTTTATGAAGCTTCGTTTTTATTTGGCACGGAAAAGCTGCCATAATTTCAAATAAATATTACTTTACCACTGTAAATGACTGTGAAATACTTTTGTGAGTATTTTTCTAATCTGTAAGAACGAAAACATTGATAAAAAATCTTTTGTTTACACATTAAGAAATAATGTGCTGCTACATTAATAATTCTTCCAGCAACAATTAATTACTGTGAGTGGGTCTTCTATGTGTGTGAGCAAATCTAGTTATAAACCTTATCCCCATACAACGAAATATGTATATTTTTCTTAGACATGCTGTCTTTCCAAAGTTGACCTCTGTCAAAAAGGAGTTAAATAGTTAAAAAAAAATGCTCTTTTAAAGTTAAAGAAACATTTGTACTCATAATAAATAAATAAAATGTAAAAACTAGATTGTTGTTTTTCAAAATCAAAAACAGTTGTTTTGAGTTATTTTAAAATCTTTTAATGGGTTAAAGAGATGAGGAGCAGACACAAATCATCATATGACCTTTTAGCTCTAAGTTTGACCTTGACCCTAAACCAAGCTAGCTGTCACATGGGCTCTGATCATCATCTCAATATGGTGAACATTCTTCCTGTTTAATTTCAAAAACCTTCAAGGGGTTCAAGAGATATGGAGCAGACTAAAATAATAGTCACATTAAATTCATATGACCTTTAATCTCTATGTGTGAATTTGACCTTGAACTAGTGTTTGAAAATCAGACTTCATTTACTATCAATAATCGAATTGAATCGGACCAAGCATTTCGATCGGACAATAATCGAAAGTACATGTACATCAGTAAGGAATAATACATTCTTTATACATAGTATCATCATGATCATTTAAATAGTTAAATCTGAAATCAGTACGTGTGATGCTATTGTCATGCTTTTTAGCAACCGTAAGTAAATTTCCATAACCTTTTAGTGTTCTTAATAACTTAATGAAAAAAACATAACAACACAACACAAACTTAATAAGTGCACATTAAAAGTTATCTAAGCATTTTATCCATGTAAAACAATATTAAATATTTAGGAACCAGCAATACATTCAATTACCTGTATATTGAACATTTTATAAGAATATCTTAATTTCATAAAACGTTCACCAAACAAGAGGCACATCAGTGCCTGTGCTCCACTGGCCAAAAGGTTCAAGCAAAGACCACCTAACGAACATTTTCGTCAAGTTTCATAGAAATACAATCATCAATTTTTGAGGAGAAGTTATTTAAAAAAAAATTTTACTTTAATAGCTCTGGCTGCCATGTTGTGCAGTGGACCGAAATGATTTGGGCAATTTGAGTAAAGGAGCACCAAACAAACATTTCTGTCAAGTTTTATCGAAAAAAGGTCATCGGTTTCGACGACAAGTCGTATAAAGTTTTTTTATTTTTTAGCTCTGGCAGCCATGGTGTGCAGTGGACTGGAACCATTTAACAAATTTTGGTTAATGACCACCCAAGGAACATTTCTGTCAAGTTTCATCAAAATCTGATCATCGGTTTCTGAGGAGAAGTGGTGTAAAGGTTTTTCCTATTTTTAGCTCTGGCTGCCATGTTGTGCAGCGGAACGGAACCATCTGGGCCATTTTGTCAAAGATTTTGTTGAGATGACCCTTGTTATTAAGTCTCATAAAGATTATGTCAAAATTGTGACGCAGGCAATTTGTGGACTGACGATTGACTAACATGTAATCTTGTCTTGTCATAGGACAGGCGAGCTAAAAATTACAAACCATTGTTTTCCAAATGGAAATGGAGACGTTTATTATTGTTTTTTGCGACTTTTAATGGCGACACGTCTTTTAAATAACCCGTTACCGAGTCATTTTCACGTTTTCTTTTCGCAGCCATGCTTGTTTTTCCGCAGGAAATTATCTGGAAATCGACGAGACCTTCTGAATAATCGCTGTCACTAAAAACCGACAAGAACCAACAACAACAGAAAAGAACCCTCAACCTGAAGTAATATAAGCATTTACTGTCTTTTTAGTTTTTAACTTAAGTGATATCGATTTTAATCACTAGTTACTGATTATCAAAATATATTTATACAAGCAGCATTCAACACGCATCCACTTAGTCCTGCATAAGACCATCTTTTTTTCACTTCTGATGTGATGTCGGGTCTTTTGCCACTCGCGACACGTTGTCGCTGTTTAAGATATAAGTTTTTCCTTTAAACTATAAATATCGACCCAAAATAATGCTTAAAAGTTAAACAATTAATAAACATTTAATCTGAATAGATTATGAAGCAAATATCTAACCTGAACAAGAACTGACGAGATAGAATCGACTTGGTGTTTCACTTACACTTTTCGGCCATTTAAGTTACTAAAAATAGCTGTTTCATAAACTTTCAGAATGTCACTTAAACGAAAATTAATGTTCAGTCTATATATACTTTCCTATGTATAAATGTAAGGTTTTTAAATTGATCTTTTTGTGAGAACTTTATGCTTATATGTTTACTCATAAATTATTATTGTTTAAAAATTATTTAAAGATGCTATACGTGAAAAATTAAGACATTATTTTTTTTTCTATTAAAGGGAGGTAATTCAGTAGTAAAATGTAATCAAAGCTATTAAAGCATGGCATTTCTTTTCTAACCATGTTGATATTATTACAGTCTATTCAAGCAAGATGCCTTTTGTTTTTACATAGTACCCATAGGTTCTGAAAAACAAGGAGCACTATTCCCAACAGAAGGATGTCACTCCCTATCACTGCATGAGCATCATAATAAAGAAATGTTTACTCAAACTGCAAGCTGCTCAATTGAAATAGGTATTTACCTCAAGCATACAATTTTATAATGTGGCAAAATAGTCGGACTACTAGATTGTCATTCGGACTAGTAAAATATGCCATTATGCTAGTCCAACTGGCTAGTAGGTTAAAATGTTTTTCGTGAAGACTGCGGACAAGAAGTCCTTAAAGGTTTTTCTATTTTTAACTCTCGCAGCCATGTTGTGCAGCGGACCGGAACCATTTGGGCAATTTTGGTTAAAGGGCATCCCGATGAACATTTATGTAAAGTTTCATCAAAATCTGATAATCGGTTTCTGAGAAGATGTAGTTTAACGTTTTTTTCTATTCTTAGCTCTGGTGCCCATGTTGTGCAGCAGACCAGAACTGTTTGGGCTATTTTGGTTAAGGACTACCCAAGTAACATTTCTGTCAAGTTTCATTGCAATACGATCATCGGTTTCTGAGGAGAAGTCGTTTAAAGGTTTTTCTATTTTTACCTCTGGGGGCCATCTTGTGCAGTGGACCGAAACCATTGAAGCAAATTTGATAAAGGACCATCCAAGGAACATTTCTGTTAAGTTTCATCAAAATCTGATCATCGGTTTCTGAGAAGATGTTCTTTAAAGGTTTTTCTATTTTTTTGCCCTGGCAGCCATGTTGTGCAGCGGACCGGAACCATTTGAGCAATTTTGGTTAAGGACCACCCAAGGAACAATTCTGTCAAGTTTCATCAAAATCTGCCTATCCGTTTCAGAGGAGATGTCGTTTAAAGATTTTGCTATTTTTAGCTGTGGCGGCCATATTGTGCAATGGACCAGAACCATTTGAGCAATTTTAATAAAGGACCACCCAAGGAACATTACTGTCAAGTTTCATCAAAATCTGCCGAACCGTTTCAGAGGAGATGTCGTTTAAAGATTTTGCTATTTTTAGCTCTGGCGCCATATTGTGCAATGGACCGGAACCATTTGAGCAATTTTGGTAAAGGACCACCAAAGGAACATTCCTGTGAAGTTTTGTCAAAATCCGCTTATCAGTTTCAGAGGAGATGTCGTTTAAAGTAAAAGTTTACGCACGCACGCACGCACGCACGCACGCACGCACTCACGACGGACAATCTGTGACGACATAAGCTCCATGGCCTTCGGCCAGTGGAGCTAAAAAGCAAATTAGTTAATTACAAACGATACCAAAAAAGGTTTCAAAAACAGAATGTATCGAGCTGGGGATACCGGTTATTAAAGGTCAGACAGGACCAACTACACCATAGAGACAGGTTATTGAAGAAGGTTTTATGGAATATATTAACAATTAAAAACAAATTTGTAATTTTAGGAGAGTTGTAAGCTTTTAAGCAAAATTGTTTACATTCACCGAAATTGTATAAGAGATTGACCTCCCTAGCTTGATAAAAAGGAGTTCAATTTTCTACATATGGTAAACATCTGTGGCGAGTAATTAAAAATCCTTTAACAGGTTCAAAACATATGAGTGTGACCCTGACCTTGTATTGAGCTTGTTGACTGACATACGCTCTGCACATCATCTCAAGATGGGGAACATTTGTGGCAAGTTATTTCAAAATCCCCCAAGGTTCAGGAATTATGAAGCAGACACAATTTGTGATGGAATGACAAGACAGAAAGATAAACAGACGAAAAATCAGGTTAAAACCTTAATAGCATAGATAGGCCTGTATGGGTTTGGCTCAGAATCCCCAAACCTTCCAAGTTACTTTGGTTTGGCTTTAACTACCCTGAACTGCCGGGTAAACTTCGATTGGCTAAATATGCCCTAAACCAGCCAGTTCAAATTGGTTTGGCTAAACTTGGTTTGACACAGTCTCTCCTGAACTGCCAAGTAAACTTGGTTTGAATCAATCTCCCCAAAACTGCCAAGTAAACTTGGTTTGACACAATCTCTCCTGAACTGCCAAGTAAACTTGGTTTGACACAATCTCTCCTGAACTGCCAAGTAAACTTGGTTTGACACAATCTCCCCAAAACTGCCAAGTAAACTTGGTTTGACACAATCTCTCCTGAACTGCCAAGTAAACTTGGTTTGACACAATCTCTCCTGAACTGCCAAGTAAACTTGGTTTGACACAATCTCTCCTGAACTGCCAAGTAAACTTGGTTTGACACAATCTCTCCTGAACTGCCAAGTAAACTTGGTTTGACACAATCTCTCCTGAACTGCCAAGTAAACTTGGTTTGAATCAATCTCCCCAAAACTGCCAAGTAAACTTGGTTTGAATCAATCTCCCCAAAACTGCCAAGTAAACTTGGTTTGACACAATCTCCCCAAAACTGCCAAGTAAACTTGGTTTGACACAATCTCCCCCAAACTGCCAAGTAAACTTGGTTTGACACAATCCCTCCTGAACTGCCAAGTAAACTTGGTTTGAATCAATGTCCCCCAAACTGCCAAGTAAACTTTGATTAGATCAATCTCCCCCAAACTGCCAAGTAAACTTTGATTAGATCAATCTCCCCCAAACTGCCAAGTAGACTTTGATTGGCTCAATTTCCCCCAAACTGCCAAGTAAATTTTGATTGGCTTAATCTCCCCCAAATTGCCAAGTAGACTTTGATTGGCTCAATCTCCCCCAAATTGCCAAGTAGACTTTGATTGGCTCAATCTCCCCCAAATTGCCAAGTAAACTTTGATTGGCTCAATCTCCCCTGAATCAGCCAAGAAACCTTTAATTTGCTCAATCTCCCCGAACTGCCTCTAAAAAATCAAGTGAATGACCATTGAAAAAGCAGATAATTTCTTGTTGCACATACAAGCATAGTTTAGAGGCACTAAGCCAACAAAAATGGTTAGACAGTAGTTCATTTTTTGTAATAAACATTCTAATCTTATCAGCTTAAACTCTCAAGAGAAAACTTTGAATGAATAAAACTACCTTCCCTGCAGACACCTTATTGCTGCATATATATATATATAAACATGTATAAAATTTATTATATACATGCACTGAAGCTCTCACATATTATGCACGGTAGACCTGCACATAATATTCAAGAAGATTATTGTGAGTTTTAATTATGTCCCAAAACTGCAAAAGGCTTTCAATAATAAAATTATTCATGATAAGTGATCCTTAAGTACCCAAAGCCAGACCAAGGTTCTAGTTAGACTGAAAGTCCATGAAAACAAACCTATTGAAGAATATGAAATTAAACTATTAATTTTAAAGATCAAGCACTGTGATCATACCATAGCATAGAACTACCTCTAATGACCATAAATTACTGCAAGTAAACCTTATATCTTATATTCATTTTTAAATATTGTCAGATTTAGATTATGTAAGTAATAACATGCCTTTAAATTGCCCCCCCTTTCAAATATGCTATCACTGTGTTAACAAGCCAGTGAGGAAAACCAAATTCATTCTGTTACAGTAATTTGTATATTCAATAATAGGGTTATATGATTGTATAATGACTTGTTTTTAATAGCTGTCAGAATTCAGAAAATGATCATTCATATAGGTTATTGAAATGGTGCTTGAGTTTATAAAATGTTGGCTTTATTCCATGTTTTTTTGCGTTTTGTGATTTGAATATTTCAATTACCTAACAGACTGGTCTGTGTCTCTTAATATATATTGTGCCTAATGGAGGCTTTGTATACTGACAGTCAAAGGAATTTCAGCTGAAAATCAATCCAATTTGTAATCATAGATTTTGTAAATTGGATCAGGCATTCAATGTAATTTGAATGAGCCTGTTACATAGTATTTCTCAAACATATTCTGCTAATTTTGTATTCTGCTTAGTACCTTTAATATCAAAGACTTCCTTACTTCAGTAGTGAAGCATTATCACAGGATTGATAGTCATTATTTAGTGCAAAGTACTGTAATGATTTTATTAATCGCCCATCCTCTAATAATCGCCCAACCCCCAGTTTTCTGTTTCCTGCTTTATATACGATCTTACTTCACTTTATTGTGTTGACGTCTAAATATTTTATACGAACACGGCAATTCTATTCCGCCACCTTTCACAAATGTTCCCCTTGATGATGAACGCTTGATGATGAACGCGGTTCTCCAATTATTTCTACACTTATATGCATGATGAGTCCCCTTAAAAGCAATTGTTTTTAATGCCCTTTTAATGACTCTGATCCCGGATATGAATAAACGCCTGGACGATTAATAAAAATAATTACGGTATTTAGAACGGAAGGATCAAACAAAACCTAACACATTTAAGTGTCATTCTATGTAATGACTTGTTATTGTCTCATTAAAGACACTCAACAAAATACCCCTTCAAAGTAACCCACCATACGTGTGAAGAACCTTCGCTTTGTTCAATTTCAAAAATGGGCCTTGGTGAACTGGGGCTTTTTAAACTAAGTCATTTTTGACTATTTACTGTAACCCTAAGCATATGTATGTTGAAAGTCTGATAACTGTCACAGGAGTGATGAATACCCCCAAATGCCGCCTGGACACAGGAATGGCAAACCATTCCTTTGAAAAGAGGCCATAACTCCAAGGTTACTGCACACTGCATCGTCTTTTATCATGCATGTATTGTTTTATTTAAATCTGTTGAGTAATTTAGAAGTTGCTGACCAAAAAATGTTCAAATCTGTCAAGCCTTTCATGAGTTATCGTCCGGAAACCATTTTTCTATTTTTAGTAACAGTGACCTTGACCTTGACTCCACCAGCCCCAATATCGAACTTGACCTGTATCTTCTGATGTTACACCTGTGTACCAAAAAATTTTCAAATCTGTCAAGCCTTTCAATAGTTATCGTCCGGAAACCGTTTTTCTATTTTTAGTAACAGTGACCTTGACCTTGGCCCCACCAGCCCCAATATCGAACTTGACCTGTATCTTCTGATGTTACACCTGTGTACCAAAATTTTTTCAAATTTGTCTAGCCTTTCATGAGTTATCGTCCGGAAACCATGAAAACAGACCGACAGACAGACCGACCGACCGACCGACCGACCGACCGACCGACCGACCGACAAGCTCACTCCTTTATACCCCCTCAAACTTCGTTTGTGGGGGTATAATTATTAACAAAAACCATAAAAAAATGTTGATGGACAGATGAACGGACAGGGTGATTACTATAAGGCACTTGTAATTTTATTGTTGGGCCCTAATAGATAGTTTGTTTAGCGTTTCCCAACTAGATAATTTCCTCCATAACCCCGAATTCTATAGCGAAAAATTGAAAACAACATGCCAATTGCCTGTGCCATCAAAATCCATTTACAAACCTATTCCAAAATGTTATATTCCTAAATGTTAGGAGTGTTTTATAATTGAAAGGAAAAAAAATGTAGTGCATTAACAGATTGATGGATTGCTTATGGATGCTATGATTGAAGCGATGCGATGTGAAAATGATTTATTGTCGAGGGGTAATGTTATTGACAATCCATTTATCGGGCTAAATATGGGTAATCCTGGGCGAATGAAGCTGTGACGGCGAGTAGACTTTCCCACTGGTAGCTTTTCTCATACAATATGTACGTGTAGGCATAAATTTTCTTTTTGGTATGCCTACATTGCTGTTTTTCTACAGCAAATTGGGCTGAAATTTGGCCAAATTCACAATCCCGTAAAATATACTTAATTCACAAAAATTGATCTCAAAATTCACAAACCTAAAAAAAATGAATCTGAAAATGTTTAAATAAATGCAAATTGCCTACAAAAATATTAAAACCCAGGATCTTTAAGGGGGGCTGTGTTTGATTCTTTGTTTAAAATATGGTAAGTTCACATTTTTAGGCATCTTGTTGCTATTTTCACAATACCAAGGGCCCTGGCCCCTTTCACAAAAGGTGAAAGAAAACACTAGCCTTTTTTTAAGGAGTATTCATTAAGCAAGAGGGTAGTACATACAGAAACAAAAACATGGACATTATTTTGTATGCATTATACTATAAAATTCATTACAACTAATGTGTTCTCCTAGATTCAGAGAATTTGGTACACAATGATGTAAGGGGGTTTCATCCTCGTATGTAGTTACTAAGATGACATGGAAATCCTTCTATTGGCATGTAGCAGCAAGTTAAAACTTAATGGACTAAGTACCTACTACAAAATCTGAATTGCTGTGACAAAATATTATACTTCATAAACAGTCTTTTTAATATAAAATCACGGTGAAAAAACCCTTTGATGGTTTGATATACCCAAAGCACATGCTCATTCTAATTTAAAATTCACATACCATTTTCAAACATAAATACGAGTGTTTCACTATTCTTCCTTTCTCAAACGGATGTCAATGGATCCAAAGTGAAGGCATAGCAAAATATGTCATTCAAAATTATTTGAAAGTTTGCTATTTAGTTTAATTGTTGAGGATTCATTGACCCTTTACTTTATGTAAACACTTGTGGTCAGACTGTGTGAAAGGCTTACTTTCGTCTAACCAGGCCTTTCATGGATTAAATGAAAATATTAAATGTTGATACTCGCTTTTACATCAATGCTTGATAGTAGATTATTTTTCAAAGTGGTAATGTGTTCTTCAAATGATCACTTGTGTGTAGAAAGAGTTTTCAAATATATAGGAAAGCAATTTTGATAAATAAAATGCTGCATATATATATATACATAATGAAATGATGTATGATAATTTGTCTGCTTTGCTTTTGGTTGTATTTAATCTCCATTTCATGTAGGTATGGATTCATATTCTTATACAATGTCCAGTTTTTTTGCAGAAATAAGTACTAATTATCCAATCATTATCAAATTTGGTGACAGAGTGTGCGGGCAAATGTCTCGGTCTAGTTTGATTGTTGGGGAAATTGCACTAGTAACTCCATAGTTTTGCCTCTTGTGCATAATGCATAGTAGTTTATTGTAGACGATAAATCAGAATTTATTATCCAATCATCATGGAACTTGTTGACAAGTTCAGTATTCAATCCTGAAGATGAAACTTGTCATAGTGTATGTGAGCATAATGTCCCTGATTGTGGGTTAAATGGAACAAATAAATCCAGAGTTATGCTCCTTTTTCATTAATAATAGAAGGTTAATATCTTGTTCAATAATTGTGGGATAATTTGCCACAGGTACTTAATTCACTGCAAGGTTTAGCTCCTTTTACATTTCATTTTTTGCAAAATAATTAGTTTGCCTATGAAAGGGTTCTGTGGACCTTTAACTAAAACTTTAACTAAAACTTCAATGTTGTTTTTTTGAAAATCATAAACATTATTTCATTAAAAACTTCCTTTCTTGATCATATTTTATATTTCATAAAAAGGAAAGGCAAAATAATTAATAAGCATTTCCTTTCTCCAGGACGGGAATGGAATATTTACTTTCCATAAAAATAGTCAGTGAACTGTTGACTTTGTATTATATATCCCTATTTTTGACATTACTTTAAACAAAAGGCAGACATTTAGGCAGATTGTAAATATTTGTCTAGCAGACTTCAAGTGTCGTCTCTGGCGGTTCAAAGATCCGGGGAATGACTTGAGAACCGAGTGTCAAACAGGAAGGTAGAGATGTTTAATTGATAGGAAAATCATTAATGTAACCTGACATTGTCAGCAAATTGAAGAAACTTAAAGGGAAATATATTTCTTAAGTATCCGATGATTCAGTAATTAAAGACAAATTTCAGGGCCGCGGTTTCGCAAAAAAAACTTTGATAAGTTGTTAATAGACCAAGCAAACACTGTGTTGTTTTAATTACCATCGAATTTGATTTAGGATTTCCAGCAATATTTTATTTTTTTTGTAAAGGCAGGCCATGTTCACAGTCATTGAAATTAGAGTTTTGGATGAGCAAGCCCTAATTCTTTTACTAGTGCTTGGCATCAAATTTTTTAACAAGCCCTGCTATATAAAATTCAGAATTTGAGTAAGCCTGAAAAATATTTTACCAGTGCAGGGCTTGCAGGCTTGTGTTAATTTCGACCACTGTGTTCATGAACATATTAAATGTCTGTTGATGTTTTGTTTATAAAGTCTGTCATGATATGACCAGTGTTTTTTTTTTGAAGTTTGAGAGTTGTTTAGTATTATGTACAAACAAGCACTGTGGATCAACCCCTTATGTTGTGCAGTAAACTGTCTGGCATATTTTAGCCGTCAGAAACTCCTCATAAACATAGACATGAATTATTTCATGTCTCGCAAGCAGTATTTAACCCTGACGATAATTACACCCTATTCAGACACATGAAAATGTGGCTGCAATTATCCTCTTGTAATCTTCTCTTAACAAATGAGCATGTCAGCTTTTTTTTTCCCTGTGACCTTATAAATGTCTGATCTTCTTAAGTTAAATTTTATAAAATTTAATGGTGGCTTTTGAAAACTGTTATGATTGTTTTCATAGATATGTTGATATGACTGTTGAAAGTAAGGACAGGGTTTAGGGTATAACTTAAATCAAAAGTCAAGTGTTGAAATTAGATTTGATTTATTCTTATCAAATTGACAGGGGTAATTCATATTTCAATGCAAAAGTTATGTCCAAATATTATGGTCAAACATCAAGTAAACTCCACTTTATATATATCAACAATTTTAACATCAAAATATTTTTAATCTTTTGTATTCAGATTTGCCATGCTAATAAGGGTATTAATAATCACATAACATTATATATTTTGTAATAATTGTATTAATTTTGTCATTGACGGTCCCACCTTAATTAAAAAGTGTTGTTGTTTTTCTTTGTTCTACAGATTGGCTTCAGCTGCTCATTTAATTTAGCCCTTTATTTTAGTGTTCAGACTCATGAATGCCAACGACATTGCTCAACACATTCACTTTTAATCATTTAGAATAGAGGGAGCCCTGACAACCAAAAATCTATTAAGCAGATAACGATCATTAATTGGTTTATTAACTGGGTTATTAAGAAGCTCATGCATGCGGGCTGGTATAGAGGCATTTAGCGCTCAACTCTAAAAAGTTATCATTTATTTTTGGTCTGTGCCTGGCCTTTCAACTTATTTGTTTAGAAATCCCAAACTAAACACTAACAATTACTAAGTAAAATGAGGGCGGAGATTTTACAATACAGAATCACACTTGAGGCCTTTTCTTTGGTTGCAAACAATAGGTGTCAATTATCTTTGGTAGAAAACCCGTCATTGAAATCACAACGGAGATTGATCCCAGAACCTTCCGGGTTAGAGATGGGCACAAAATATACATTACTTCTACACTGCTTCATAGTAGGGATGGCAACGAGTACCCGAGTACTCGATCGAACGTCCGAGTACTCGAGTACCAAATCACTACTGGAGTACTTGGGGAAAAAAAAAAATCTATAAAAATCACCAAATACACGATTAACAGACAAAATATCAGATCTGGTTAGATGCCAATAGGACAATTTACGGTCCCTCTAATCCCCGCTGTGTATACAATTGACCTCAATCGATTAGTTGACAGTTGTTGTGATAGTTGCAAACTGTCAACAAAGGACCCCGAAAGAGTATCGACTGTTACGAGAATTGATTTCTTAATGGGCGTATTTTAACTATTTTTGCAATGATTATCACAATTGATTGGTTGATATTTTAAATCAAGAATTATGAATATTAATGAGGTAAACAACAATTACACAGTACGAAAAACTATCATCTTAAAAAAAAAATTGTAGAGTAAACAACTAAAAAACTGAACTTCGTATTGAATTTCGTTCACTATTTTATGCTATTAACTTTCGTTCATTGAAATTCTGATTGTTGTTCATTTCTGCAGTGCATACTTGTATAAAATGAAACGAATAAAACAAATTAAAAGCCTGAAACAACATTTGTTTTCTTTTTATATCATTTTTCGTTAAAATACGCAATGAAAGTTTTCTTATAAGGTGAAAATGACCATTAATACGACCAACGCACAATATACGCCATTAACGATACATGTATACACAATCTTGTCTTCACGAACACATATTCAATTTTTTCGAGTACCCGAGTACTCGATCGAACGATCGTCCGAGTACTCGAGTATTAATTTCACTACTCGTTGCCATCCCTACTTCATAGTATGGGTATATGGATTAAAATCATGGTCAAGTCTGATTCCACAGAAGCAAAACTTAATGGCCTTATCAGCAACTGTATTGTATGATCACTTTTTCAAAATGATATTTCTGTGAAGTAATTATATATAATTATATCATTTGAAACTCAGAAAGTTATGTGAATTTAGTTGTAGTAAATAATGTCAGTTTAAACATACATATTAGTTATTTTCCCAGCAAAACATGGACGTATTATCCAACTTAATTTGTGATCTTACCATATTTAGCCGCACGCACATTGAAAAGATGGCCTTGACTTGAAAAATAAAAATGAAATGACTACCATAATAGTAAGCCAAAACTGCAGTATCATTGCCAGATATATTTGTACATAATGGGACAGACGTAATAATAATAAGATGTAATACGTGGTTGAGCCTTCTTGGTGTTACATGAAGGGGACACAATGCCGGATAAATGAGCCGTCAAATGAAGCACAATGTATGTCAGTGTCAGGGTGCCGTTGGAGTAGATAACAATGGCCAACAAACATAGCGTGCATGGTTGTGTCACTCTCTCTGATACACAGATATAAAAAAAAAATGTGAATTATAGCAAATCACTTGAGCTCCTTTTATATGGTCATATTTTCCCAACACACCTCATTTTAAAGAACAATAAATTATTCTTAAAAAAAGTAAAAGTATGAGATAACCAGAGATGTTGATTAATCTATTTCTTTCTTTTTTTAAATCCAAAAATAATTCAGTCAGATTTAGTATTAAAAGTAGCTATTCTCATAACTCAAAGTGTCATCTTAAATAGATAAAAGAAAAATGTATTTTGAAAGCTATATTAATTTTATAATTTATTTTTATGTATGAATTACATGTCAAAAAGAATATTTCAATTAATTTGGATTATTAATTAAATGTAAGAAAAGATGGCAATGAATAATGAATTCTATAAAGTAATTGATGATGATGTTTTCTGCAGGTAGAGTGGCGGCGGACCATGGAGGGCGTGATTCTGCTTGTGGTTGTCCTGGTAACGCTGGTGGCTGCTCGTGTCTACTTCATGGGCAACACACCCCCTGAGTTTGCCCCATCAGACAACCCTGCCTCGGACGCGGACAGTTTTACTACCCGCACGCTGACATATGCACTCTTGCCGGCACTCAACATGTGGATATTACTCTGCCCTAATGTTCTCAGTTTTGATTGGTCGATGTCATCCATACCACTCGTTGAGAGCATCTCAGACTTTAGGAATACCTTCTCATTTTTGTTTTATTCATTTTTATTTTATTTTGCTTATTTGACGTTATCATATATACATAGTCAAGTTAACGAGAAAACGATGTTAAATGGCAATAGTCACTCAAGCCATGTGATAAACAGTTCACGACATTCCAGCTTGAAGCACAAATCATTCCACACGGAGAGACAGACCTCTGTGCCAGGGGACACAACTGTCTCTTATTCCAAAAGTCATTTCACAGTGTTCACAGTGTCGTCTCATACCATTAATGTGATAATATTCTCTGCAGCTTTAATGGTGTTACCCTTTATCCCTGCCACAAACCTGTTCTTTTACGTCAGGTTTGTGATTGCGGAGCGTGTCCTCTACATTCCAAGCATGGGCTTTTGTCTGCTTGTGGCTCACGGCCTCCACACAATCTACAACCATTTCCATAGCAACATGCTCAAACAGAAACTTCTTGCCATTGCAACTGTATTCTTAATTCTGATGTACTCAGGCAAGACAGTCCGGCGAAATGTTGACTGGAGGACAGAGGAGATGCTGTATACATCGGGAATCGCAGTTAACCCTCCAAAAGGTTTGCCTTGTTGCATGAATGCATTTGTTAGAAAAAACTTTACTACTTAATCCTTAATATGGCATGTCCATTAAAGTCCAAGAATTAAATTTAAATGCATTAAGTATATATGTGTATTGATGCGCAGAGATATTAAGATAGATATTTAATTGCTTTTTTTAAATCCTGAATGTTGAACACCAAGCCCCAATTTCTCAAACATCTTAAGTCCCTTATATCAAACTAAGCACATTATATTTTTTTTGGTATAGCTTGTGTTATATTCCCATTCTAAAAAGTTCTGAGACTTTTATAGAAAGATTTCTTAATGATTATCATAATTGAACACAATCAACTTTTTAAACTCAATTTTAACAAAGTGGTTTAGCTATTAGTGTAATAAGATACTTAAGTTTGTTGCTCTTTTTGTGAAATTGGCGCCAGTTTCATGTCCTTAATTATTAGAGATACATTGTATGAAACCTTCCTTATTTATTGCGTTAATGTTTGTAATTTATTGAAAATAAGTGATATCCAAAGTGATACTTCTATAGTATAAAGGTAGAGCAAAAAAGTAATTAAAAGTATTAAAAATTTGATGTCTAGATTTATTGCATTTTAATGTCATCAGCTAGTAGGAGCATGTCATTTACAATAAATATGGTGCCTTCAGCATGAAACTGTTGTAAAATATTAACATGAAGCATGTATTAATTAGAGGATGTAAAATCTGTAAAATGCCAACCCTGAGCCGCGAAGCCATGATGACATGTGACAGGTGACCTAGCCGGCTGACGATGACTGACAGCATGTGTTGTATGTACGTGTGTGTGTTACAGCATGGGGCAACCTTGCCAATATATTCAACAACCAGGGTCGTGTAGACGATGCCGAGACTGCGTACAGGAATGCTCTCAAGTACCGGCCTAACATGTCCGACACCCACTATAACCTGTAAGTCTTGCCTCATTCCTGCTTTATATAGAGCATATAAACTAACTCACTGTTGTGTACTTACACAGAAGACATTTAGAAATAACTTATTTGTGAAATATATACTAATCAAAATCAGTTTTTTTATGCCTTATAATTGATGTAATTCAGGTATTTTAGGGCCATTTTGTCACAGACCAATTTCATCTTAATTTTTCAAATTACCAGAAAAAGCCCAATAAAAAAGGATAATGTACATGTTGACAGATTATCATTTTTATAAATTTTAACAAATTGTAACTTTTTTTGTATGAAAGTAACTTGGCATTGAATTACAAAATTGGTACAAAAAGTCATAATTTTCCCCAATTTTTAGTAGAGTCCTTTTCCTTAAATAGCTGGAAAACTGTCTGTAATGTTGGTGTGCTGTATACATACCAGTTGGATCTACCAGAGTCACAATATAAGATGAATCATAAATGTCCCATTGGCAGTGTCCAAATGAAAAAATGTTGCTGTAGCCTTTGTGTTTTGGTAGCAGTGCTTGTTTAAGAAATAAACATCGGCATCCACTTGTAATCACGCTTGTTCGGCAAACATTTCCTAATTTCCAGTGTCACCTAGACCATGGAGGACAATTTTATTCCATTTTTTACGTTCAGGTGACATACGTATCCTTTATTGCAGCACAATTGCAATCATGCTCCCGTCTACGCTGTCACCACAGATTAGACAAAACATTCATTTTTTAAGTCATAAACTCTTCATTTATTAGACAACAATATTCTTTTGAGTGGGCGATAATTTAATTCTTTGTTTTTATGAATTGCTAATGTTGATTTGTCTATCTTACAACTGTCAGTCAATCATGTGATGATTTGAATGATGTTTCCCTTTGATAACTAATGGCCTGATGATGTTGGCGCTGATACATCTCCTTTTTTGCATGTTTAGTTATTACTAGGGATGCAAACGAATATTCGAATATTCGAATATTCGATTGAACGTTTAGTATTCGAATGTTAAAATCGGTATTCGAATATTTGCTTATTTTTTTTCAAAAAATAATGATATAAACCTTGAGTCTTTAGGGCAGTTGTTGTGTTTAAAATTATATTGTCTTGTTTTTACAACAATACGCATCTTGTGCCTGAGGCGTTAACGAGATGACAATCGAGTGTGCGTCATGTGTCAATTAGGGATCGATCGTAGGGTACTATACACAGTGTCCATAATTGTAAAATAACTGGCTATTAGGAAGTGACATCAAACAAGTTTAATTGATTTTCAGTTCTTTTAAATGACCATGCCAATTAAGAATTTAAGGAAGCGGCCTTCACACCCTCTTGTCAGTTTGCCTGCCAATTAAGCTGATCAATATTGCTCAAATCGGTGATTGATATTATACGCTGAAAGTAGATACCACTTCATTCCTTCAGAATATATGTTCGCAAAACATTATAAGTTAAACTTATTATTATTATTATATATTAGATTTGTATTTCTTAACAACGTAAAAGATGCCAGCCACATCTGAAGTATGGACTTTTTTCACCCGCTCTGTTGACAAGAAATCTGTCACGTGCAAACTATGCAGTGTGAGGTTGTCGTACATGGGCACGACGACTAATCTCTGGAATCATGTGAAGGCTAAGCATCCGAGTTCTCAAAGTGAAAGCAGTAAACAGCAATCAATGAAAAAGTTTAACGTTTCTGGTCTTAAACATGATTTGTGTTCTGGGTGCTTTGGGCAAACACTGCAGCTGGCCATCAAGCCGGCATTTGCTCTCCCGGATGTCAACAGGGTCGTCTCCAGATGTCGTAAGCTGGTCGGGCACATCAAACACTCGACTACATTGACGGCCGAAATGCGCAAGCGCCAAGCTACTCTAAAGGTGCCCAAACACGAGCTGGTGCAGGATGTTACAACCCGATGGAACATCATGCATGCTATACTGGCCCAGCTGAACGAGCAACGCCGCGTCCTGTCCGACCTCATGCTGGACACTCGGGTTACCCGGAAGGCCGACCAGCACCTGTCGTTGAAGGACGGCGAGTGGACCGAGCTGAGCGACGTACTCAGTCATTTGACTGAGACGACTTCGTATATGTCAACGGAGAAGAACGTGAAGTTTATCTCATCGTGACAAGTCTTTTGGACAACACACTCCGTGCATGCGAGGCTGATTCCCATGTCGTCAAGGAAGTGAAGGGTGTTATTGCTGCTGAGCTTCGTCGACGCTTCCGACCTTCGAACGATGCCACCGCCACATCCACCCTAGTCCTTGCCGCTCTATTGGACCCCCGCTACAAAGACCTGGACTTCCTGTCTGTCGGAACAGCGGCGCTACACGGAAGACGCGCTCGAGAGTAGATTGGACGATGTTCCATTTCGGTTGCCAACCCCGACGAGAGTGCGTCAACACCCTCCAAACGACCCCGTCTTAGCTTCATGGTTCCAAAGACGACCAAGACGGCTAACGACGAGCTGCGTCGGTACCGGCACGAACCTTCCGACGAGGAGGCCACTCCACTTGCACGATGGAAAAAGAACGAGGGACGCTTTCCTCGCGTTGCACATGTTGCTCGCCAACTGCTTGGGATACCTGCGACGTCTGTGCCATCAGACAGAATTTTCTCCTGCGCCGACTCATTGTTAACAAACTTAGAAACAGACTGTCATGTGATCTTGTTGATAAGATAATATTTCTGAATAAGAACAAGGCCATCATATGTGATGATTTTATTGATGAGTTATTTCATTGAATTGTATGTGCTTGTTATGTGCTTGTTATGTGCTAGATATGTATTTCATATGTAGATGTAATAATATTCGACACGCTGCTATGTATTGTATTGTATTACGATAACACTGGAAACATTCGACAGATAAAGAAAAGGGTATCGTGGTTTATAACTAAAATTAATAGGTAACTATAACTTTTTAAAGATTCAATTTTTATCGAATATTCGAATATTCGATCGAAAGAATTACCGAATATTCGAATATCGATTTTGCCATTCGTTTGCATCCCTAGTTATTACGTAAACAATGTAATTCTGATTAACTGGTCCTGCACACAACTCCATTCTGTAACACATCATTTAACTTTTAGACACTGCAGCAAACCAGTAGATAGTAACAAAAGTGTTTATAGTGATAGTTGTATTTAGAATTCAGAACCATGGCAATGCCATTTTTTCTCTTAATAGTTCATGTTTGATAGTTTGAGGGAAAAAAATAGATTGTAGATAGATGAAGGATTTTCCGTTAAAAGGCAATTATCAAAAAACTCTGTGGGATGGCTGTAAGAAGGCTAAATAACCATAGCAACAAATTTGTTCAGTGATATTTAAGGCAATTTTGAGAAACTTATATGAATTTGTCTGACAGGATGATGGCTTCAGTTATGAAACTGACTCACTAGACTAGGGAAAAAAATCCTTAAATGCAATGCTCATGAATGTGCTTAATATTCTATGCATTATTTTGGCAAACTTATACAAAGAGAAGGTTATTTTCTGAATAACAAATCTATAGTCTAGATATTTGTTCATTTGAATATAAGAATTATTATCTACAGAATAAAAAGGTTCAGAAAACAAACAGTATATATTTATTACTGGACAGGCGGTATTTGTGAACCGTTAATAAATACCTCCATATTGATAATAGAGTGATCATAATTGATTACACTTTCCTTTGTACATCAAAATATTGAATCAACAAGTGTGTGCTCTTACATTCAACCACACAGCTTCTGGATATGAATATTGCAGCCCTCTTTTGAAAAGTTCAGATTTTGAACCATCCCTGCAATTATCCCCAGAACAGAGCATGTAAGCCTGTGCTAATATTAACCACTGATACGGAGATGACAATGTGCTATTTTCCCAGTGTAGGGCATGTAAGCCTGTGCTAATATTAACCACTGATACTGTCATGACAATGTACTATTTTCCCAGTGTAGGGCATGTAAGCCTGATCTGATTTTAACCACTGATACTGTCATGACAATGTGCCATTTTCCAAGTTTAGGGCATGTAAGCCTGTGCTAATATTAACCACTGATACTGTCATGACAATGTGCTATTTTCCAAGTTTAGGGCATGTAAGCCTGTGCTGATTTTAACCACTGATACTGTCATGACAATGTGCTATTTTCCAAGTTTAGGGCATGTAAGCCTGTGCTGATTTTAACCACTGATACTGTCATGACAATGTGCTATTTTCCCAGTGTAGGGCATGTAAGCCTGTGCTGATTTTGACTACTGATACTGGGATGACAATGTGCCCTTTTCACAGTTTAGGGCATGTAAGCCTGTGTTTTTGACTACTGATACTGGGATGACAATGTGCCCTTTTCACAGTTTAGGGCATGTAAGCCTGTGTTTTTGACTACTGATACTGGGATAACAATGTTCCCTTTTCACAGTTTAGGGCATGTAAGCCTGTGTTTTTAACTACTGATACTGGGATGACAATGTGCCCTTTTCACAGTTTAGGGCATGTATGCCTGTGTTTTTGACTACTGATACTGGGATGACAATGTGCCCTTTTCACAGTTTAGGGCATGTAAGCCTGTGTTCTTGACTACTGATACTGGGATGACAATGTGCCCTTTTCACAGTTTAGGGCATGTAAGCCTGTGTTCTTGACTACTGATACTGGGATGACAATGTGCCCTTTTCACAGTTTAGGGCATGTAAGCCTGTGTTCTTGACTACTGATACTGGAATGACAATGTGCCCTTTTCACAGTTTAGGGAATGTAAGCCTGTGTTTTTGACTACTGATACTGAGATGACAATGTGCCCTTTTCACAGTTTAGGGCATGTAAGCCTGTGTTTTTGACTACTGATACTGGGATGACAATGTGCCCTTTTCACAGTTTAGGGCATGTAAGCCTGTGTTCTTGACTACTGATACTGGGATGACAATGTGCCCTTTTCACAGTTTAGGGCATGTAAGCCTGTGTTCTTGACTACTGATACTGGGATGACAATGTGCCCTTTTCACAGTTTAGGGAATGTAAGCCTGTGTTTTTGACTACTGATACTGAGATGACAATGTGCCCTTTTCACAGTTTAGGGCATGTAAGCCTGTGTTTTTGACTACTGATACTGGGATGACAATGTGCCCTTTTCACAGTTTAGGGCATGTAAGCCTGTGTTTTTGACTACTGATACTGGGATGACAATGTGCCCTTTTCACAGTTTAGGGCATGTAAGCCTGTGTTCTTGACTACTGATACTGGGATGACAATGTGCCCTTTTCACAGTTTAGGGCATGTAAGCCTGTGTTTTTGACTACTGATACTGGGATGACAATGTGCCCTTTTCACAGTTTAGGGCATGTAAGCCTGTGTTTTTGACTACTGATACTGGGATGACAATGTGCCCTTTTCACAGTTTAGGGCATGTAAGCCTGTGCTAATATTGACCACTCATACTGGGATGACATTATGCCATTCTCCAAGTTAAGGGCATGAAAGCCTGTGCTAATTTTGACCACTCATACTGGGATGACATTATGCCATTCTCCAAGTTAAGGGCATGAAAGCCTGTGCTAATTTTGACCACTCATACTGGGATGACATTATGCCATTCTCCAAGTTAAGGGCATGAAAGCCTGTGCTAATTTTGACCACTGATACTGGGATGACAATGTGCCATTTTCCCAGTGTAAGGCATGTAAACCTGTGCTAATTTTGACCACTGATACTGGAATGACAATATGCCATTTTCCCAGTTTAGGGCATGTAAGCCCGTGCTAATGACAATATGCCATTTTCCCAATGTAGGGCATGTAAGCCTGTACTATTTTTGACCACTGATACTGGGATGACAATGTGCCATTTTCCCGGTAAATGGCATGTAAGCCTGTGCTGATTTTGACCCCTGATGCAAGTATGACCATGTGTTGTTGTTGTTGTATTCCAGGGGTATCTTGCTGCAGAACAAGAAGCTTTACCAGGACGCCATCGAGAGTTACCAGAAGGCCATCAGCTTCAGACCAAACCTCTCCAGTAAGACTCTTACAATATTGACAGTCTACAAAATATGTGCCAATTGATTCTTTTTGTTTTGTTGAATTAAATGTTTATTAGTAGTTTTAAAAGAATAAGCTGAGTTATTGGCATAGTACTGGTGTCATCCTTGTCTTCTGTGGATTTGAGAAAAAAATGCCCATAATAAAAAAAAAATGAAACAAAGCATACATTTTAAAAATAACATATGTTTATAATTAGCAAGGCCCTTAACACTTTGTTTAAAAAGTGTTTCATTATGTCCCTGTGGAAAATGGACAAATGAGGTCATCCACTTGTCATACTTCTGTCAGCAATCGTGTGACTCGGTTTGCAATCTGTCCATCTTTGCATCATAACCAGAATCTCCAGCAATGTTCCATTGAAACTGGCAATTCCACCCTGATTGAATAATGTTTTACAGAGTTTTGGCCCTTTGCCTTCCAAATTTTAGGCTTGTTTACCTGAGATCCTGTTAATTACTTTCATCATGCCACACACAGCCTTGTGAATTTAATGATTTAGCAAAAACACTCATTTCAATAATGGTAAGTTAAAATAACATCATAATACAAGTCATGTTTTATGCCTTAAAGCAATTTTAAAGTACAATTTTTGGTGCATAAGTTATCTCAGTTAAAAGAAAGTTGCATTAATTAACCACAAAAATATTGAATAATAATTAGATAAAAATTGTTGAAATTGATAGCATTGAAGGATAGCCTTAGCATAAGAGTATAAAGTTGAAAAAAATGTGGCAGTGTGGAAACTATAGTGATATTCATCATCAGATCCCGGTTATATAATAGATTAAATATAAAGTGATAATAAAAATCACAAACTTGCAACAGTGATTTTTGAAGTCAGTATATTAAATGACGTTATGTTTCACATGATGATGACGTGTGCACCTCCAGACCTGCACTCGGCAACAATTTCTCAAAAAACAGCTAATAAAATATCATACTGTTCATCATCTTTCATAAAGTCCTTGTGGTGATAAAATCTGCAGACTCTTTATGAATTGGGTTAGACAGAATATAATACCATAAATAAGGGTTTTAAATTTATGAATGTTTTAGGCAAGTGCAAAATGGTAGTTTAAAGTTTGAAATACACGGAAAACATAATTATAAAATGATGTTAGAGCAAAATTATTTAAATAATGTTTTATTATTATCATTATTGTTATTATTATTCATTATTATAATACTGTTTGTGATCCATTCGATTTCTTGAGGTTAGATAATGTCATACCCATGATGCTGTCTGGTGTGGCATCAGCATCATGCAAAAACTTATATGGGCCATTACTCACATGATCTCAATGACATGTGTAACAAGGCCAAAATCTCGGGCTTTGATTATTGTCCAGTAACGCCCCTTGGTCAAATATTTAAACAGATGTGCATTGGCATCAGCTTGTGCTCTCGTTTCTATTTTTTTTTTTAAATAGTTATTTACATTTGTTTAAATATCATAATGGACGGATGCTGTCAGCATCAAATGTGAGTAATTAATCTGTGTTGCAATTATTATGTATGTTACAGTGGCTCATCTGAATCTGGGCATTCTGCTGGCACAGTTGGGGGATGGCAAACAGGCTGAACAGGTCAGTAGATGGGACATTCAGCTGGCACAGCTGGTGGATGACAAACAGATTGAACAGCTTAGAAGATAGGGAGAGGAGGGGGTGGGGGTGGGGGAGAGGGTGGGGGAGAGGGTGGGATGTGTGTTGGGGGATATTGGTGTGGTGTTGAGGGGGTGGGGTTGGGGAAGAGGGTGGGATGTGTGCTGGGGGGATATTAGTATGGTGTTGGCAGTGGAGTTAATTATCAGACTACCTGTGAACAGGGACATGTATTTTGTGACAGAGGTGAAATGTCACTAGTATGCTCAGGTTCTCTTGCCATCACTTGAGACCGTAGTTTTAGATATTAATTAAACTTTAAATAAATCTTAAAGATTGTCTACAAATGATTAAAAAAGGCTTCTGCTTTTTGGCTGTGATGGTTTTGTATGGTGGTGATAAACTTGTAGTAATAAGGCTATAGTCTTTTATCTCACTCAGCTGATATGTTTTATTGAAACATAACAACCTCACATGTATGAATACAAGTGTACCGCCACTGTGCAGACCTAGACACCTCTAAACTCAAAGACCCGCGGCTCCATGAGAGCACGAAGATCTCGTGTCTATACAACCTGGGGCGTCTTTACAGTGACCAGAAACGATACCAGGTAAAAATGTACTATGTGAACTATGTATTCCTATCTGTGGTTCAGTGTGTAATTGCAATACATGTATATTTTACTAAGTGAGCACCAATAGCTCATAACTGACGTAACCATGGTGAAATGCCCTTTGCTATTAATCTTTGGAAAAGAAAAGAGCAAAAGTTTTATGTAATTTTTCACAGGTCAGAAATCATTCTCTATAACTGACGTAACCATGGTGAAATGCCCTTTGCTATTAATCTTTGGAAAAGAAAAGAGCAAAAGTTTTATGTAATTTTTCACAGGTCAGAAATCATTCTCTATAACTGTCGTAACCATGGTGAAATGCCCTTTGCTATTAATCTTTGGAAAAGAAAAGAGCAAAAGTTTTATGTAATTTTTCACAGGTCAGAAATCATTCTCTATAACTGTCGTAACCATGGTGAAATGCCCTTTGCTATTAATCTTTGGAAAAGAAAAGAGCAAAAGTTTTATGTAATTTTTCACAGGTCAGAAATCATTCTCTATAACTGACGTAACCATGGTGAAATGCCCTTTGCTATTAATCTTTGGAAAAGAAAAGAGCATAAGTTTTATGTAATTTTTCACAGGTCAGAAATCATTCTCTATAACTGTCGTAACCATGGTGAAATGCCCTTTGCTATTAATCTTTGGAAAAGAAAAGAGCAAAAGTTTTATGTAATTTTTCACAGGTCAGAAATCATTCTCTATAACTGACGTAACCATGGTGAAATGCCCTTTGCTATTAATCTTTGGAAAATTAAAGAGCAAAAGTTTTATGTAATTTTTCACAGGTCAGAAATCATTCTCTATAACTGACGTAACCATGGTGAAATGCCCTTTGCTATTAATCTTTGGAAAAGAAAAGAGCAAAAGTTTTATGTAATTTTTCACAGGTCAGAAATCATTCTCTATAACTGACGTAACCATGGTGAAATGCCCTTTGCTATTAATCTTTGGAAAAGAAAAGGGCAAAAGTTTTATGTAATTTTTCACAGGTCAGAAATAATTCTCTATTAAAATATGAAATAAATGTGCATATCAGTACTTATTTCTAATGTTTCCAATGTTTATTTATGAGTGTGTAAATGCTAAAAATGAAATCGTGCTATAAAGGCAGTAATGTTCATGTTTCTTGTTTATAGGAGTCCATATCTGTGTTTGAGGAGGCCTTGCGAAGACGCCCAGACCACTACGCTCCCCAGTCCCTGTATAACCTCTATGGTAGGTAACATCTACACTGCTGTAATGCATGCTTGTATCATCCCACAAGGTTAAAATGGAACTGTATCAGTATCTATGTTAGACATTGTATATTGGACAAGGGCAAAGCTAGCAATACCAACATATGCAAAGAAGTACAAAATTAATCAATTCTAGACAATAAGGACAGCAAGGGGCTAAGGGGGTTGAGGGCTTTTGACTCTGAAGATACTGCTTAACGTAAAAAATCATCAGTCAGCCTTAGATCTACCAATAAGTGCCCAAATATTTTATCACATGATTACTTGATAACAAGGATCTAGGCTATTAATGTTTGTTGTTGTGTATGAATTTGAGCCCTTTCCCTTTTTGCTTGCAACCAAACACAGAAAGCAAGTCAATACCTGCAATAGCAAAATGCATCAGTACCATAACATATTTTAGGAGAGACATTCTCCAGCCTGGGGAATCATGAGGAAGCAGAGCGCTACTATCGCAAGGCCCTGGCTGCCAAACCTGACCACATCCCTGCCCATCTCACCATGGCAAAACTCATGCACAAACTGGTAAGTGTAGAATTTCATTACAACAGTCAGTTTCATATTGTTTGAATGGACTCGTTGAACTGCCATATTGGGCCCTTGTTTGGTTGATACAACCATTTGTTTTCACTATGTTTGCTTGTCTGTGCTTTGAATAAAACGTCAAGATACATGGATAGGCTTGGTGTCATTGTTTGGAGTGCATCATCACTTACTTTGATCAACACTGAAAAATTGTTTCAATAATCCAATGAAACTTACCAGGTACCATCCAAGTGTGAGACATGTGCATAAAATGTTGCAAACAAAATACCAGTGGTTGAACCCATATGCGATGCTCTTCTTGGATTTGAATGATATATACTTTGTGGTGAAGAATGATTTGTTTTCATATTGCCTTTAGTTTATACCTGATCTCTTCACTGATTCGGCAAGGTCAATTCCAATTTACATGGTATGAAAATATGAAGAATATTCCTTAAGGTTTGATTATACATGTTCTCACATAAACCATGCCCCATGCTACACAGGGTAGACTGGATGATGCGGAGAGCTGGTTTGCCAAGGCACGCACTGTAGATCCCAGCGACAGCTCAGTTCAACAACACTATGGTAAGCAAAGACGTTACTCTGTGTTATGCCAAAGATACAATGCTTCCAGTATTATTGAAAAAAGCATTTTTCTCAAAAGGTGTTCTTTTAGATATAAGCCATGACAAGACTCAATTTCATAATGTGCAAAAAAAATCGAAATTATTACGACAAAAACATAATTAAAAACAATGAGTGTTGAAATGTTGATTTGAGCGTTCAAATAATATAGTAAAGTGTTTCTCCTTGTGCATGTATGGCCTTCTCTGTGACTGTAGCTCTGTACCTTGGGGAGACTGGCCGGCTAACGGAGTCTGCAGCCGTGTACCGGAAAGTGCTGGAACGGGATCCAGACAACTTCGAGATGGTTTTTAATGCCGCCAACATCCTCCGACAGATTGATAAAAGCAGCGAGGCAGAGAAACTCTTTCATCGAGCTACACAGCTCAGGCGAAATGTAAGTTGGCTCATCAGGCGCTAATATCTCTGCTTTTCAGAAACTTACTTGACTAACTGAACAATATTTTACTTTGTTTGACATAGTTCAGAAATGTTCTCTATCTATTTTAGAGTTTCCATGTTGGAAATTGCTGATTTCCTTCCTTAACTTGAAAAAAATAAAATCTTTGTCACACACTAACTCCTACTTACTATGATTTCATCTCCAGGATGCAACTGCCCATATGAATTTGGGAGCAATGTACCACATCAACGGGAAACTGTCCGAGGCAGAGAGGTCATACACACGAGCCCTTGAGCTGAAACCTGGGGACAAGGTGACCCAGGATAACCTTGTCAAACTACGGAACCTCAGGAAGTCACAGCAAAAAACATGAACTGGAAATTGATATGATAATTATCTGGAAATTCTAATGTTGATTTATCTGTCAATGCAAACAATTACCTAGACGTGAAGAAACAGTCTTGCTTAGCTATCTTCAATAACACTGGCTTAGTTATCAAAAGATTGGCCTGGCTGTCAGGTAAAACTTCGGACTAGCTTTTATTAGAATGGCCTTGCTGCAAGGAAAAATTGGCCAAGCTGTTGACAGACCTAGAATGCCTCAACTTACTTAACTTACCGAGAGGACAAGGGTCACTGACCTAGAAATGTTTACCTTGCTGAGAAACTGCAAGTGAGCTAGCCATTGGAATGTTGTGGCATCACTTATTTAGATTAGACTTGTTGCAGACAAGCATGTAAAACATGGCCGACTTTCAGATATGATAATTTTGTTGTGTGATGATACAATACTCAGGACTGTGATGTCCCGTTTATCAAGGCCAAAAATGCTTTTAAAACAGTCATATTGTTGTGTAATGCACACATATAATGCTTCAATAATTTTAATTTGCAAACTGTAAGATTGTCTTTCAAAACCAAAGAAATCATTCATGACTTCATAGATTTGTAACTATACAATCATAACATAATAGTATAAGCTAAAATAAAAACAATTTGTAATTAAACCCCAGATAAATATATTTGGGGGCTATATTTGAGGTGCGTATGTCCTGTCTCAACATCTTCAGTCAATATTGTGTTGTGTGTAGCTCCAAAAGTTGCTCCCATAATTTGATAAAGACATCAAAATTCATTACAATGTTTGTCAGCATAGGAAACTGTGCACTTGCATTTCCTGCGTCATTTCACTTTGTATAACAAAGAGTTATGGCCCTTTAATTAGTAAAAATTGGTTGGAATAATCGTATCACATTTAGATCAAGAAGTGTTTCACCTACACATATGACACTGTAGGATTGTTGGATATTGTGCACCTGAAATTTGTGTCGCACATCAATCTGCCTTACAAGAGTTATGGCCATTGACACATTTAAAATTGAAAGATCTTGTGTTGCGTATTGCTCCAAAAGTATTCCACCTACTCACATGAAACTTGGGAAAGTTGGTCCACATGGGAAATAGTGTACCTGATATTCATGTGACATTCCACTGTGTATAACATATTATTTAATTGCGTTTGACTTAGTAAAAATGGTATGAAATATATATAAGGCAAGAGCAGAAAATTTTGATCAGTTTAATAATGTACATGCTCATGTTGTTAGTTCCAAAACACAATGTTTAACCATTCCTGTGTCCAGGTGGCATCACGGGGCATTCATCACCTCTGTGATAGCTCTAGTTGAATTTATCTAAACCAAAAGCCTATCTGTATGACTGTCTTTAAATGCGGTGAAGGAGGAGTTTTGTTGATCTCAAATTATAATGAGTGTGGGAGATATTTGGGAATTTAATATTTGTTTGGCTGTTGAAGTTCGATATTTGCTATCATAGAATATCATGTAAAAAGTTATATTTCTGTGAAATATGCTTAGCAATGAAGCAATATTTTTTGTTTGCATTGAGCTGACATGATTGCATGTGTTTTACACTTACATGTAAATAAATCATTCCAAAACTTGCTCATATTTAAGGCTGACATTCCCCGACATTTTGTATTTGTTTTATATAAATGTTGCATAATATTATTATATGCTTAAACTATAAACAGTTTTCATGGCATATGGTCATTATCTTTATTGTTATAGTATACACGTTACATATATAATTTTACATTTGTTATTTGATGTAGACTTAATTCAATTCAGTTAAAAAGTTTTTTGTTTGGATAGTTTCAATATTTATAAAGCAATACATTGTCCTATATTATTTTTGTATCTCAACTCCATAGTTTGCTTGTTTCTTCCATCCAATTTTTCTTTATTTTTTCTAAACATTTTGAATATGTATCAAATTAGCTGGTATTATAAAATGTTTTTCTTTGAAATAATACCCATTGTTTTTATAAAGACCTTGGAAACATTGGGCTTATTATTCAGAATTCGTTTAAGTTAACAAAGTGAGATTGTTATTAAATTTTATCGTTTAATATTTTATGATGTGATCATTTAATTACATAAAAAATGTGTCCATAGGACACGGATGCCCCCACGTCGATTTTTTGTCACAGAAAATAAGCCATAATGATTATTCAGGATAATCTGCACAAGGGCAAATCCTTTTCAAAAATTAGATCGGATAAGATATTTTTTAAGTATTGTTGGGAAATAAAGGGCCCTAACTCCTAAATGATTAAAGCGATTTCCATGGCTATCGAACTTGATCAAGGTATTATGGTCACAAACATGTGTTAAAAGTTTGGTGAGGATTGGACAAACAGTTTTCAAGAATTAGATCGGAAACAATCTTCGGGACGTATTTTTCAAGTCTTTTTTTGCAAATAAAGGGCCGTAACTCCTAAATGACAAAAGCGATTTCCATGGCTATCGAACTTGATCAAGATATTATGGTCACAATCATGTATGTAAAGTTTGGTGAGGATTGGACACATACTTTTCAAGAATTAGATTGGAAACATATATTTTTGAAGTATTTTTGGCAAAAAAGGGCCGTAACTCCTAAATGACTAAAGCGATTTCCATGACTATCGAACTTGATCAAGATATTATGGTCACAAACATGTGTTTAAAGTTTGGTGAGGATTGGACAAACGGTTTTCAAGAATTAGATCGGAAACAATCTTCGGGACGTACGTACGTACAGACAGACAGACGTACGTACGGACAAGGGCAACCCTATATGCCGCCTCTTTGTGGGGGCATAATAAAATGAACTGTTACTGAAATGAAAGTAGTTTCATAATTCAGGAAAAGAATACATTCACAGCTTATCTGCACTGTTTTAAACAAAACAAGAGAGCTAACCTCATTGCTCGTCTGCTGATTTTTCAGTTGAAAGAGACTTAATGCAGAAATCAATAAACCCAGAGTTATGGGTTTTGCTTTACAGGTGTGTATTGTCTTTTACAACATTTATATCCAGTTTTATTTGAATATCTTGACAGTTTTAGAGTTGTAGCCAAGTTTAAAGTTTTACATTACAAAATGCAAACAAAAACAATGCCAGGCCTATCACAACTCGTTTTTTGAGTTTCTTAGGCCTAATCTTTTAAAACTTTTGGTTCTGGTTACCCGACCCTGCCTATAAAATAGACACCAATCAAACCTTTTCTATAGTCGGTTGTGAAAAAAATAAATTAAGTGTGTGTCTTTTAATGTAGTATAAAACCTTTATTCCTTTATTAAAGGTTTATACAAAAGATAACCTTAACACCATTCTCCAATGATGACAATAACGTTATTTAATAAAGCCTAATAAGAAAATAAAAACAGCCTACCTACCCTACCTGTTTCTTGAAAAGGACGTAACCCTTACCAAACCTTTTTTTTGGCCTTAGTATTTAAGAGATGAACATCTTCATACAGAGTGGTTTATGCGCTGCATGACTTTGAATTTACATGTACCTGGTTAATTAGGGCGTATCCGTTACGTCTCCACATGTTGGCGTTACTCTGGGCAACCATGACCAGAACTCTTAGAGGTAGCTCAATCAACTCAATCGGCACTGGCCGCTGGAAAAAGAAAAATTTGCATCATTTTTCATTCAAATATCAACTTAAACAGAAAAAAGATAATAATTTTCATATTTAAATTTGGCTTGAATTATCTTATCTCATTAAATCATATAACAATTCAACAATTAAAAGGGTATGTTTGTCTCAACATCTGCCCTTTTTCAGAACACCATGATCTTTAAAAGTTGCCATTTGCAGTTTCATCTAAAAACCAGCTTATTTCTGCGTGCAACAATACTTTATACTTTGCCACTGTTATACATGTACCCAATTAGAAGTACAGTGCCCCCCCACAAGTCTTTTAAAACCAATTTCAAAGATATGCTAGACTAACTCCAGAGGGTATTCAGTGATTGAAATTTGCACAGTGGTCAAAATTAGCACAGGTCCCCAAGTGCTGCACTGGTAAACTGTTTACCGGGCTTGCTCAAACTCTGAGTTTTATACGGCAGGGCTTGTTCAAAAATGTAATGCAAGGCATTAGTAAATGAATCCGGGCTTGCTTATCCAAAAGTCTAATTTGATAACTGCTTGCACAGGTAAAATACTTTTCAGAGTTGCTCAAATTCTAGATTTTATACAGAAGGGCTGATTCAAAATAGTGATGCTAAGAACTAGTCTAATAATACAGCTTTGTTCATTGAAATTTTTTATTCTGACAACCAGGTATTGATATTCTTTTTGTGGACAATAATAATATACTTAATACCTGCAAATATTGTTAAATAAGTAAAATTCTGACATAGAATGATACCGAACTGTTTATACATACCACAAGGGAGCAGTCAGGTGACTCGAATGCCAGACCATGTTCTCCCAAATGTGTGTGCAGACCTGAAAACAGATCATGGTCATATAATGCATGTAAACAAGAGTGCTACAGAGCAGATGTGAAAGCTTTTTGTCTGTTTAATTTGAACAAGGGCTTGAAACTTGAAAATTACTTAGGCAAGAGTTATTAGCCTTGGTATACACATGCATATTGCAGCTGGCGGCATGTATACCAAGTTTCAAATGAATAAATTGGAAGTTTTTTTTTATTTTTATGGACAAGCATACATGCCATATCCCCCGGAGGGGGATAAAATCCCCCGGAATTTCGACCCATCCCCCGGTCTCCCGGAGGGGGATGAAAATCCCCCGGAATTAAAGTGTTTAAAATTACGCAAATTTATCACAGGGTTTAATTATATATGCCTTTTTACAGTTATAATGCCCTTCCTGTCCTGAAGCTTAATTGGATTATCAACTGATGGTGTGTTTTAACAACACCTATTGGGTGACACTTAATAAATCAGCAGGGCACATTTCATGCATTGTTTTGATTGAAACTGACAGAAGTTGCGTAAGAAATGTCAATTAGACTGGTCAGATAAAAGGTCGATTTTCATTGGTTAAAACTATAATTTTTATCCAATCAGAGAGGATGTAACAAATTAAAGCGTTCTTCATAACATGTGTCATTGTCATCAAAAGAATTAATAATTTAAAGGTGACTGTAAATTATTCAGTAAAGAAAAGGATTAAAATAACTAATAGACAATGCTGTTCTTTGTTATGCCTCACTAATATGTTTACATACATGACATTGACCTTCATCGCAAATATTGGAAAATAACAGAACTTCCACAAGTTCCAGAAGAGAAACTGAAAGTAGACAATTCGGATGAAATGACTTATTTATTTATTAGGGTGATGTTTTTGTTGTTGTTTTTTTATGAATGCCAAAAGAAGATATGTTTATAACTTAATAAATTATGCATTTGCTTTTTATCAGAAGCAAACAATTCTGACTATTTGGGAATTGAAATGAAAAATATTGATAATTCATTCCATTCTCTCTATTAGTCTGAAAGTCATCATTTATGATCATAGGCTGCAGATTTTGTATCCAATTTTAGAGGAAGGTAAGCACATTAAATTGTCTCTGAAACATATTTTTCTGTGAAGTATTCTATTTTGCAAGTGAGTGATTTTATTATGCAATATGGTTGTGTCTTATAAAAATATAGATGAAGTGCTGGAAAAAGGGGTAAACAAGGTGAATTGGCATGTGTGTCATGCCCGTAAGGCTACATGGCGATGATGAAAATCCCCTGGTATGTGACCAAAATCCCCTTAAATTGTGGACATAATCCCCTCGGGAGCCTTTCAAAATTATGGCAATTTGTTGTTTTTTCGTACTTGCGTCTTAAAATACTTCGAAATTTTGCCAAATTAGATCTGCTAAAAAATCCCCCTGAATACTACCAAAATCCCCCTGAATTTTCAGACTTTTGAACAAATCCCCCTGAATGGTCTCCAGAAAATATGGCATGTATGGACAAGTTGTCAGTTTTTGTACAACTATGCCCAAGCAGACAAGACAAGCCAAAACAAGTATTCCTCAGAATCAAACAAGATAAAAACTTCTCATGGTCATGCTATATTTTGTCCCAATTAGTTGGTAAAAAACTTTCAAAATGATAATGTCCATTATGTAATCATTTAAGACTTGAGCAATGTAGATATTTGTTGTATTGGTATACCATCCATGAATGTGTGAACATGTGTGCAAGTGTGTATATGTGTGATGTTCACTGAAATTTTCTTTTAAAAATGCATTGAAATGTTATGATGCCTTAATTTAAAATGACAATACTTGTGTTTATTTGATCTCTTATGTGAAAAATCAATCAGTAACACTCATATATACATCTGATGTCTATATCTTATATATACAACTTATTGGTAGAAACCAGACATGTCCTTTATCAGTGATAAAAAGAATGTACCCCAGGTGGGGATCAAACCTATAATACTCTTGGGTGAGAGGCAGACACCTTAACCAGCCCATCACTCTCTCATCAATGACTCAAGAATTAAACATTGAAATCCCAGAGACACATACCAGCTAGCATCCTCGTCACGGGTAGATGAATAGAGACATGGTGAGCGCTCACATCGAACTTGATACACTCAGTCTTGTGTCCAGCAACTGGAAAACATATACAATATTGGTTTATAGACCACAGGATATTCTGGTTTCTGTCTATATTCCTTAATTTTTCATTCATAAAAACAATTATAAATGACATATTTATGTATATCATGCATCTTTCCGTTTCCAGGGCAGTAACCAGTACCGGTATCCTTTTTAAGAAGACATGAGAATGTTCCCCTGATGAGAGTCTAAACCTATAACCTCTGGCCCCAATTTCTTGAAACTTCTTAAGCTAAATAGGCTTAAGTCGCTTATTTCACTTAGCCAATATATATATATATATATAGTAAATTTGTATAAATGAAAAATGGTTTATTGTGATAATCGTAGCGATAAATCATATCTCAAGTATGAAACCATTTAAAGGAGTATATATAACGCAAAATATTGAAAGACAAAAATAGTGGGTTTAGCTTAATCCTGTTACAAGAGACTTAAGAAGTTTCGAGAAATTGGGGCCTGGTGTGCAAGACCAGCATCTTAACCACTGGACCACTCCCACCATGAGGGGACTAGAACCCATAACCTCTTGGCTGAGTAAATGAACTAGAACCCAAACTTCTTGGGTCAGGTTTTGCCCCCACCCCCATCCCAACCAAAACAACCCAATCCTACCCCACCCAGACCCCAAATTTAGAAATCCCATATAACAAGTCATGAAAACTAACAACTCATTATAACGTGATGCTATCCAATTTTCTAGATATTAGGGTTTACCTGTGCATATCTCTTTCTTGTTCCTGTCAACAGTTGTGCAGGAGCTCAGGGCTTCCACAGTTAGATTGTATGCCTCAACCAACACTTGTCTCTGAAAGAGAAACATTTATAAATCACCAATGCTTGTCCCCCTTTTTTCTGTAGAACAAGGGACATAATCCTACACTGATCAAAGCCAGAGTTATGGGCCTTGATATGCATGAGTATAAGTTCTCTAGCAACATGTCTAGATTACATTTGGATATCTTGAATGGAGAGTCACTTTTAAACTTGTTTCACATTTATAAACTTCATAAAAGCAGTTAAATTCCCTATTTTTTTATTTTTGAAAACTGTTCAGTGTTTTGGAGTCAACAATCAATAAACCTACCTGCCAGTGATGCTTAAAACAGAGTAATTATTTTGAATGGCCTAACCTATAAAATCACATCACTCACATCACTTGCACACCACTCCATGAATAGCACAATATTGTCCTCTAGTTTGAGTTGAAGGTTGAAGGCTCCCTCCCACTCCGGCTCAAACTCCAGGTGTTGGCCGGTCTGACGCTTCACTTGGTCCATACCCTAGGGAGATACAGAAATATTGTTACACAGACTAGTCTATGAAGAGTGCTTTGTAATTCTCTAGTTTCAGTTGAAGACTAAAAGCCTCCTCCCTCTCGGGGTCAAACTCAAACTATTGGCCGGTCTGACACTTCACTTGGTCCATACCCTAGGGAGAAACAGAAAGATTGTTACATACAGCAGTCCATGAAGGTTGTTATGTTATCCTTTAGTATAAGTTGAAGATTGAAGGCCCCAAACAATTTGATGTGTTTGCCGGTCTGACACTTCACCTGGTCAATACCCTAGGGAGAAACAGATTGTTAAACACATCGTCAATATAGGGTGCAATATTGTCCACTAGTTTGAGTTGAAGATTGAAGATACCATCACGCTTGGGCTCAGAGTGCAGTTTTTTTTCAAGTCCAAAGCTGGTCAAACTATAAGGAGTAACACATAAACAATCATTCACGTTGTTACACAACATGTATATTTACTTGGATGATTCCTTTAAAAAACACATCAGATACTTGTGTCCAATGCACAAAAAAGCACACTTAACATAAATCACAATAACTTGCTCCGCCACTATCTATTTCAAACCAGAAGTGCAAACCAAGCAGAGCTAAAAATGGTTTAGTGGGACTACTGTTTAAGTTCAGATAATCTCATATAAATGATAAATAAATTTATTTCAAAACAATTTTTATAGTTAATTGACACCAGTTTTAGCAAAAAAAATTGTTGTTTGTGCATCTTACCTCCCAGAAAATGCAATGTAGTTTAGAAAAGATGTACATGAGCAAATGTATGCACTCATCTGTCTTTTTTTTCTGTTCAAAAAGGTTTATTACACTTTAAATAATTAAGCCAAAGTGATGGGCCTTGTTGGTGCATGTTCACTGGCAACATGTGTACCAAATTTCATTCAAATATCAAATGCTTTCGAGTTATGGCCATGTTTTTGCACAAAGAAACTGATGCAGACAATGATACTATGGCTATGACAATGCCTCAACAATTTTATCTCTAAAAACAGACAGGCTTAAAATGTCAGGGACTGGTTTCAAAACTCTCAGCCAATCAGAGGCCAGCATTTCCTACCTCAATGAGCTTGAGCAGTTCCAGGAAGTGAGAGTATCCTGCCAGAAAACTTCTCCTGAACTGGTCTGTCCATTCACCTGGGCCTGGCTTACACAGCAATGCGTACCTGGAAAAAATAGAATAATGAGATCCAGTTTTATATTTTTTTACAATGTAAAGTTTATTTGTTACTAGTTTTAATAAAGATTAATTATCTATGAGAAACACAGGGAAAAAAATTCTTCCAAATGCTGTTAAAAGATAATTATATCATACAATTTTTACAAGCTAAAATTTGAATGTTAATTTAGTCTTTACTCAAAACCAACATTTTTATAAACTAACATAAATCTTAAATATGAAGTACTGTAATGTTATGCTAGGGTGAAAAAGAAATATAATTAAACAACACTTAAAAGATGAAATTTTTTATATCGTAACTTCCACATTGCACAGTTGTTTTTTTTAAAGAATTTTATGGTTTTAAATATGAATTAAAGATTAATTCTTAGTTTTATTGCATTCATGCCATATGAAAGCGTGGCCACAATTTTGCAATTCCAATAATGAGCTTCTTGTCAAAATTGCAAAATCACGTCTGAACATTCATACCACATCAATACAGGAAAAAAATAATCAATCCTTATAATAACATTTTCCCCCTTTCATTACTTCTTTTTGTGTGTTTACCTTTTAGCACATAAAAAAATAATTGTGTTTTACATATGCATGACCTAGGTCTTTCTTGCATAAACTCCACTTACAAAGGTCAAAGGAAGGTCAACCAGTTCAAACAGTGAATATTAATATTGAAAAATCAGTCCCACTTACTTGAGGTCATGTAGAGAGAAGCAGGCTCTTTTGAACATTTGGGTCCCAGCCCTCTCAAAACTTAGCTTGCCATCTTCTGAAATATCCAAGCAACAATCCCATTAAAGTTGAACGAAATTCATCATTAGAATACTAATGAAATTTAAAGTAACGCTCTTAATCAAAATCAATACATACACATGTAAAACAAACATAATTTTTTAGTGATACACCCTCAACTACTTACATAATAATGCATTTATGGAAAATATTAAGTGAATCAAATAAATCACTGTCAAACATGGTAGAACATGAACACATATAAAAGTACAGATAGAAAGATAAGTGAATCATATAAAACAAGCTTTGGTCTTCCAACAGACCGACCGACATGTGCAAAGCAATTATATAACCCCTCTGCTTCGAAGGGGGGCATAATTAAACTAGATGTTCACTGAAAACTGATACTTCAACTCATGCATTTAGTGACATATAAATTTCTACTGTCTACTATATAAGAAAATAAAATATGGACAATCAGAAAACCTTTTTTCAGCTTACAGTCACACTGACCTTGACCTTTGACCCACTGACCTCAAAATCAATAGGGTTCATCTGCTGGTCATGACCAATAAGCCTACCTAGTATGAGGTCCCTGGGTCAAAGCGTTCTCAAGTTATTGATCGGAAACCGTTTTTCATGTTAAGGTCACACTGACCTTGACCTTTGACCTCAAAATCAATAGGGTTCATCTGCTGGTCATGACCAATACACCTACCAAGTATGAGGTTCCTGGGTCAAAGCGTTCTCAAGTTATTGATCGGAAACCGTTTTTCATGTAAAGGTCACACTGACCTTGACCTTTGACCCACTGACCTCAAAATCAATAGGGTTCATCTGCTGGTCATGACCAATAAGCCTACCTAGTATGAGGTCCCTGGGTCAAAGCGTTCTCAAGTTATTGATCGGAAACCGTTTTTCATGTTAAGGTCACACTGACCTTGACCTTTGACCCACTGACCTCAAAATCAATAGGGTTCATCTGCTGGTCATGACCAATACACCTACCAAGTATGAGGTTCCTGGGTCAAAGCGTTCTCAAGTTATTGATCGGAAACCGTTTTTCATGTAAAGGTCACACTGACCTTGACCTTTGACCCACTGACCTCAAAATCAATAGGGTTCATCTGCTGGTGATGACCAATACACATACCAAGTATGAGGTCCCTCGGTCAAAGCGTTCTCAAGTTATTGATCGGAAACCATTTGGTATTCCGACCGACCGACCGACAGACAGACAGACCGACCGACCGACCGACCGACCGACATGTGCAAAACAATATACCCCACTTTTTTCAAAAGGGGGCATAATAAAGGGCCGTAACTCCTAAATGACAAAAGCGATTTCCATGGCTAAGGAACTTGATCAAGATATTATGGTCACAAACATGTGTTTAAAGTTTGGTGAGGATTGGACAAACGGTTTTCAAGAATTAGATCGGAAACAATCTTCGGGACATACGTACGTACAGACAGACAGACGTACGTACGGACAAGGGCAACCCTATATGCCGCCACTTTGTGGGGGCATAACAATGTCAAACATGGTAAAACACTTACAAATATAAAAGTACAGGAAGAAAGATTATAAAGAGAATGAAATAAAACACTGTCAAACATGGTAAAACACTAACACATATAAAAGTACAGGAAGAAAGATTATAAAGAGAATGAAATAAAACACTGTCAAACATGGTAAAACACTAACACATATAAAAGTACAGGAAGAAATTTTATAAAGAGAATGAAATAAAACACTGTCAAACATGGTAAAACACTAACACATATAAAAGTACAGGAAGAAAGATTATAAAGAGAATGAAATAAAACACTGTCAAACATGGTAAAATACTAACACATATAAAAGTACAGGAAGAAAGATTATAAAGAGAATGAAATAAAACACTGTCAAACATGGTAAAACACTTACACATATAAAAGTACAGGAAGAAAGATTATAAAGAGAATGAAATAAAACACTGTCAAACATGGTAAAACACTAACACATATAAAAGTACAGGAAGAAATTTTATAAAGAGAATGAAATAAAACACTGTCAAACATGGTAAAACACTAACACATATAAAAGTACAGGAAGAAAGATTATAAAGAGAATGAAATAAAACACTGTCAAACATGGTAAAACACTAACACATATAAAAGTACAGGAAGAAAGATTATAAAGAGAATGAAATAAAACACTGTCAAACATGGTAAAACACTAACACATATAAAAGTACAGGAAGAAAGATTATAAAGAGAATGAAATAAAACACTGTCAAACATGGTAAAACACTAACACATATAAAAGTACAGGAAGAAAGATTATAAAGAGAATGAAATAAAACACTGTCAAACATGGTAGAACATGAACAAATATAAAAGTACAGATAGAAAGGTTAGTGTAAAACTACGTACTTTTCTTTTCTTCGCAAGCTTGTAGGAAGGTTTGCAGAATCACAGACAGCAGATTATGCTCGGACACCAAGAGTCGAGCCTGAGGAAATATCAGGTAGTCAGGGATCATACAGGGGGTTGGAGAAAAAGAAAGAACATGGTATCATGACAATCACAATTAAGCTAAGATTTATTTTACGTTAAATTTATGAACATGTAACAAAAGCTCTGAAGAGCTTTTAAACCTTTAAAATGGCAAACATATGTATAGTTTTAAAATCTGCAATATACAGGTGACGAAAAAACATTTATCAATCCTGGGTAACAACCAGTACTTGTCATCCAACAAAAAAAACAACCTGTTTCACTTTATTCTAATTCTTAGAGAGTTTGAAAATATATTACAAGAATTATGCTTATCCATATTAATTCAAGCTTGACATAGAAGGCAGCTTTAAGCTTATTAAAACAATCTGAAATCCTAATCGTAGGTAGAAAACACCAATTGTTTTTAACATAATTTTATGCAGCAATTTTCACAATCAATGCATTATTAGCAAAAAAAAATCAATAAATTAAAATAAGCACTTGTTACTCAGACCCCGGAAGTAAGTGAATATAACACAAGTATTTATGGAGATACCAAGGTAATGTTCGGATGAGACTCAAACATTTTACTTTTTTGCTGATAGGCAGCAACCTTTACCACTATATCACTCTCACCCATGCAAAACAGGTTACATTTATTACTTATTAATTACAAAAAGTTTGGGACTTTCAATAGATTTACAAACCTTACTGTATAATTATTAGACACAATTATCAACACTCAGGATAAATTTTACTGATGTAATTTACCGTTTGCTAAAACATATATCAACAATTAAGTACATGAAACCCAAAACATTAAAATCCCATTCTACACTGTAAACAAGAGCTTCGCAGAGCCAATACGTGTCAAAAAGTTGTCTGTCATAGTGTTCCCAAGTCAAACAAGGGACATAACTAACAATTATCAAAGCCAGAGTTATGGGTCTTATGGCTCTTGTTATACATGTGTTGTTTCTGGCAACATGTGAACCAAGTTTCATATAAATATCTGGAATGGATTTTGAGTTTTGGCCAAGGTTAAAATTTAGCATGATGTTGCTGCAGCAGACGACACATATGATATCACAATATTTAAATCTAAAGGAATCTTAAAAACACTGAACAAACTGCGCTCAAAACCAATGAATGCAATGTTTGTGATAAATTATTTCTATTAGTTTGCGAGCCTTTTTTTAAATGCACCAGACGAGTTAAATCTTCCCTCAAGTGCAGAAATTAAAATTAAAGCTACTCGCTTATGTTTTTGGACCAAAAATTCGTTTTTCTCAGTTATGCATCTGAAAACACTTACTTTAATATTATGTAACTCAATAATATTGAAATTGCAAAAAAAATACAGTTATAGTATCAAAAAAGTATTTTGGTTTAGTGTGAACCCATGCCGGTAGAAGTCAAGAAAAATTATTGAACCAACGCTTAAACCACAAGGCCACTGGGAGTTTTTCAAAAGTGGTATTTATTTTCACCTCTTAACAATACATTGATAACATCATGTGATAATGTCAATCAACCAATTACGCAACAACAAAGCTGGAATTTAGTGATATTAGCGTTGTTATGACTATAGAAAATTGTGGTCTTCGAACACGATATTTGAGCAAATATCAACATTTGCTGAAGGGTTTCACCTTATGGTATCTTAGTTTTAACACTCCTTATGATTTGCCACACTTTATTTTGTCATACAAAAAAAGTGCAATTTACACAACATGAGCGAGTACCTTTAAGTGCTTTAAGCAATTTTTATATGTTTAGCAAGGATACATGTATTTACTGGAATTAAGTGTATAATAGAATTAATCGACACAATTATTCTGCATGTACTGTTTGGAAACATACCAGCGTTGGTACAGTGAAAATTTGTACTGTAATGCTGGTGACAGATACAGTTCTATAATGGTCATCCTGAATAAACTCCCTCGTTAGAACACTATAGTTCTAAAATATAAAACAAAGTTCTCTTATAGAACCATATACAGTTAGTAAAGTATGAATCGCCACCAGCAGAAATAGGTCTTGTAGTAACTATGACATCAGCAGGATATGACATCATAGTTTTTAAACTGTAAATAGATTGGCAGCCAAAAGGTGTAACATGTCTAAGATCCATGATATTTTTCAGGTAGTTTACACTTTTTGATGAAGATTATCTTTGGTATGATGCGAAAAACTGATAATTCAAAAATCTACTTCAAGACCATTTTCTGCATGTTGCGGTTTGTATGTTCAAGCCTCAAAGCAGCTAGGACAGGCATTTCTTTAAAAAAAAAATAATATCCTACGTTTTGAATAGACTCTTTCTATAGTTTCATTTACATTTGTGATCAGGGTGTGATCTGGAAGAAAGAAAAAATCCCTGATATTATCGCCAGTGGGTACTCAGGACCCAATAAGGCTTCTAGGAGGGTCCGGGGCAGTGCCTTGGTCGGAGTCAAAGAGGGCGAATTCCCACTTTTTATTTCATAGTTTTGGAGAATTTTAAGTGTCTAAGATTGCATGGAAACATAAACATACTAGTTAAAAAAAAACATTAAAAATTGTTTTCGGAGACAAAAAAATCCTGGAGATTCGCAAAGTCTCACCCCTTATCACTGTTACCATTTTACCTAAGTGGTGCAACCATTGTCTTCCATGCTTTTCAGGTGGAATAAGCAAAGCCAAAAACTAAATGTGCATGAAATCTTGCACAAAGGAAAAGATATTGAAGCTCGAAATGCTAGTCATAAGCTGCTTTAAAGCTGAATTATTTAAGCTCACTTGTGGGCCTTTTGAAATGTGTTCTCAGTATTAAAGATGACAGCTCAATATTCTTAAGCTGTCACAGGAGTTACAAATACCCCCACACATATAAAAGCAACATGTATTGCTTTACTTAATGCTTAAACTCCAAGAACTCATCTTGCAAAGTTGTTGCCAATAAATGACAGTTAAAATTTGATACACACCATAATTGGCAATGTATTTTATGCAGTGGTCAAAATTAGCCCAAGACCTGCAATGGTAAAATGCTTTGAGGGGTTGCACAAATTCTGGATTTTAGAAAGCAGGGCTTGCTGATATTTTTTTTCATTCCGAACATTGGTTTAAGAACCTGGGCTTATTCATTCAAGTCAAACTTTGATGATTGGCAATAGGTATTTAAGCATTCAAAAATACTTAGATAATAGCCAATAAATTTTGGAATTTTAAACATCTAAAAATAGATGGCCAATGAATCTGAGCCTTCCAAAATATCTAAAAATAGATAGCAAATGAATTCTTTTTTTTATTAAATATCTAAATATAGATAACCAATGAATTCTAGAATTTTATATCTAAAATTAGATAGCCAATGAATTATAAAATTTATAAATATCTAAAAATAGATAGCCAAATATTCCTGAATTTTTAAATATCTAAAAATAAATAGCCAATGAATGCTGAGAACACTTTCATTTCTCCAGGCTCACAATTAAGCCAACCACAATGTAACGTGGACACAAAGGATAAGACGTACCAACGAGATAACAGTGAAAATTTGAACGGAGAGAGACGCTATGGAAACATCGTGATCATGATCGTCTAGGCAGAAAGCTTTCATCAGATCGCTATAGTGCTGTTACAAATATTCACAATGTCGTTATTGTAAATCATATTTTTCTTTCTCTTTTAAACATTAGTCTGATTTACTTCGACCTGTCAGGGTTTGTTGGGCTAAATTTTGAATTTTGAACATATTTATTGAGAAATAAATACATTATACATATAAACTATCGTTTACAAGTAGTAAACATTACTAAGACATGACAATGAAATATCATACAGTCTCTGTGAAAACTTTTTTCAGCAGGCTGGACTATTTGTCAGGTGTGAGTTAGGCTTACACAAGAAAATTGCATTCTACGCAGGACATATTACAGTACAATACTTTGATGTATATAATCTTGTTTTATGAAAAAAAAATAATATATATGTAACTTTCAACATACCATAAATTTAGACACCAATCTACATTTCAAAATCAAGCATTAAACATTTGAAATAATTTTTAAAATACTGTACAAATGTCATTAAGTGAAGTATGCATGGGATTCTTTTGAATGTTAATATTTTTTTCGGACAAAAAAAACGCCTGACAATTCAGCACATCATACTTCGCATTTACCGCAGACAGTTTTAACATCAACCAGCAATAACCAACAATCAGTCATGTTTTCGCATACACTGATCATATTCAATATCTGTTTATTTTGTAACTACGCAGAGACGTGAGCATAAACACCATGTGTATTCTTGAAATGATGCAGTTCATTACAAAAGTAATCCATGACAGGTTGAAGCAATCAGATTTAACATAATAGTCAATGTTCGAGGTAATAATCACTTCTTCCTAAAATATAGAATTTGCGGTTTATAAATAGATCAAATGGTCATAAATTATGATTAAAATTATGTTTGGGATAATCAAATAATCCAGACACATAGTTCTGATTTCTTTTTTTGTTTATAATAATTATCAGGAATGTGATTAACCAGGCAGCTGAAGGGCTGAAACCATTTTGGCCATGGGTTTGGGCGGCACTTTTGGCCCCTAATGGAGTTCAAAGGTGATGAAGCACTCTGCCACAGAAGAAAACAGACTTCTTTGAGAGCCTTTTGATGGCTCTACTTCAAAGCAAATTTGAGTGTCAATATTACAACAAATAAAGTAGCAACCCAAATTTTTTTTATCATTTGAAAAAAAAAAAATTTTTTTTTTTTTTTTTGGGGGGGGGGGTCCCTGGAGCCCTTTAATTTGTGGAAATTCTCAAATTCATGGACAAATCACATCCCTGATAATGTAAATTTGATAACCATTATTTTGTAGCAAAGCAGGAAGGAAATAACTTTCAATCAAGAAATATCGCAATAACAGTAGTCATAGTCATAAGAATTCATGGTACATTAACATTAATATTTTTAAAATTATTTTTTTATTTCTTATCCAAAATGAATGAAACTTGATACAAAGACAGGAAAGTACCAACCTTGGTGAAGATAATAGCAAATTTCTTTTTACATTCCTGGTCCATCAGAACACTGCAAATATAATGAAGCATATGATACCATTTTTGCGAATTTATTTATAGCATGATAATTGATTTAATTTCTGATTCTTGAACAAAATTTTATCAATTTAAATTGTTTTAACTTGTGATTAAAGTCTGATTGGTGTATTGGTTTTTGTATTGTATAGTATTATTATTGTATTATATGGTATTGCATATTGTATTTTGTTGCATGGTATTCAATTTTATTATATTGTACCCATCATAAATCCAAACGCAATACATATCTCAAAATACGGTAGTCCGTATTCCACTCCAGTTCAACACGGCCGTATTCCACTCTTGTCATAACAAGTATCGTTGCGCGAAGTTAAAATGACGTCATAAAACAAAATAGTGTGTCGTTAAAATGACATTTATTATGAAAACATGTGGTTTTTAAGTGACCAGTAATGTATATAATAAAAGGGTTATTAGTACTGCGTTTTGATCCGGAATCTTGTGGATTTATGGAGATTTTATCCGAATCTGCAAAAATCCACTCGAGTAAGTTCTAAGCTTATCATCTCTTTAAAAAAAACACAGTACATAAGCAATGAGTATTAACAAAGTTATGTGAGAGGATACTTACCCAGCCATCATTAACTGGTGACTCTGAACTCTAGCAGCTGAAATTTAACATCAACATTTAGTAAAACATTGAACAGAGGTTGAAATTAGCACAAGCCCACAAGTCCAGCACTTGTAAAATGCCTTCTTCAGCATTCAGTATTCAATATTGATCTAATCCTTATCCTTAGACATGCCTCAGTGGTTCCATTCAGCCTATTGATCAGCTAAATATACAGACCAATCAAAACAATTAAATTCTAATCTTAAATTTAAGTTCAATCGTAAAATGCTTTCTTCAGCATTCAGTATTCAATATTGATCTTATCCTTATCCTTAGACATGCCTCAGTGGTTCCATTCAGCCTATTGATCAGCTAAATATACAGACCAATCAAAACACTTAAATTCTAATCTTAAATTTAAATTCAATCTAAGTTGCTTATTGGTGGGGCTTGCTCAAAATCTGGATTTTATATATCATGGCTAGTAGAAAAGTAATGATTCTAAACACAAGCATAAGAAATCATTCATGTTCATCTAAGAGTGTAATTTAGATGTGTGACTGAATACAACAAATATTGTCTGTCAAACTGAAGTATTAAGCCAGTATTAAGCCAACTATCACATTCTACTGGACTAAAACTATGATAAATTTCACTTAAATATAACTATTTCAATATAAAACAGGTCTTCTATGATTGACTCCAAGCAATAGCTAATTTTTGGCTTTTGATTTAATTGTTTTGTAAAGAAAAAACATAAAATAACTGACTTGGTCTTTGGCAAAATTGTCTTTATTCCAGCAAGCGGGCATGTGTGAACCCTCGAACATCCACTTAATAAAAACATTTAATGACCGAATGTAACTTTGGCTGTTTATTTTGTCGTCAAAAGCTTTCTCAGTGATTAAATCAGAATCGAGGGCTACAATTGACAGAGACATGAGTGGAAACACCAAGTGATTACACGATCTCCATGTCATACAACAACTCACTTTTCCATAGCCGTGTATCTGCTAGAAGGAGTATTTCCATGAGAGATTTCTCGTTTTCCTGCTGTTGCATACTCAGAAGACAGAACAGACTTCGTAAACCATCTGCAAACATATAACAGGGAGGATTACAGACCAAACACCAAATCCTGAAAATCAAGTTTTAAATATGAGGAATTTCCAGCCCCAAGTGGAGATAAGCAGGCTAAGGCCCCAATTTAAACTGTTTGCAAAGCCATTAATATCTATTTCAAGGTACTGTTTACTATTTTCAATTCAAATATCATTCAAAAAAACAATCTTCACAACTGTTTAATAATTTGAAATTGAAAGCTCTATATCTGGATTTCAGGATTTATCCTAAATTTATCATCTCTTAATTAATTAAGGGAACATGTACAACAAGAAAAGGTAGCAGTGTACAACTGACCTGTCACCAGAGTAATAACTGCAACTTGTCAAGATCTTTATTTTTTATCTTATTCCATTGGATTATGCAACCATATGCTTTAATTTATTTATAAAATATAAACACATATTTGGTCAACTGATTGTTTGATTGACAACTGGCGACTTATCATTCTTTTCTCATTACACAATTTTTTTTTTACCTTTTTTGTATTTTCTGGTCAAATTAAATTTACAACTTTACCTCAAACATTTCAATCCTCTATCCACCTGATCATCCAATGATAGTCTGCAGCCAGTCAATCATACATTAAGCATACTGCTAATAAGCCTTTGTATATTTTATTCCCCCCCTTCCCTCCCCCCCACACACATATCTGTTAATTTGCATAACCAATGAAAGTATACAGCCAGCCAAACATGTGCAATGCAAACTGCTGATAAGCCTTTGCATATTATAAACCCTCGAATGTAACTTTTTACCAGAGCGACCAATGATAGTCTACAGCCAGCCAATCATACGTAAAGCAAACTCCTGAAAAGCCTTGGTATACTTCAAACTTCCAGCAACTGTTTACCTGAGCGACCAATTATAGTCTACAGCCAGCCAATCATATACAAAGCAAACAGCTGATAAGCCTTTATATATTTTACCCCCTCCCCCTACCCAAATATTACTGAGCTAGAAATTATAGTCTGCAGCCAGCCAATTATACACAAAGCAAAGTGCTGATAAGACATATATTTTACCCCTCCAACAATAACTGTTACCCAAGCTACACAAAAAATCTGCAGCCAGCGTAAGTCAAGCGAAACTGCTGATAAGCCTAGGTATATTTTAAACTCCTTAAATGACAGTTTACCTGAGCGACCAATGATAGTCTGCAGCCAGCCAATCATACGTAAAGCGAACTGCTGATGAGCCACGACGGCTGTGTGCATCACTTGAACCTTCAATGCCTTTCCTCCATAGCGCGATGTCTGCCTCTGGAAAAATAAGATGGAATTATTATAATCATCATTAATGTTATAAGATATAGCATGCAGGCTTTCTATTGATGCCCAGAAGTAGAAACAAATTTAAGGATCTTTTTCACATAATCCAAATCAAAAAGTAGGAAAAATACGGACCTTTTTCACGAAATAATAGGAAAGATACAGGATTTGACTTTACAACACCAGTTTCAATAAAAGTTTGAATCAGTGAAAAAAAATAACAAGAAATTTATCACTGACCTTATAATACTAATAATGGGTATATAATAGGTTTTGACAAAAAATCAGAAATTGTAGGAGGTCACTTCAAACCCTAGAAAAAGAAGGAACGCTTGAAAAATGGAGTTGGAGCATAAACTGTTACTTTTATTTCGAGCTTTTATGCACATACATTCACATTTTGGACATTAAGGTTGCCAAAAAAGAAACCCAAAATAGGTAATATAATACAAATATTGTTACTTTTCTTTAGGGCTATTCCAGTTAAACATATGTCCCACCCCAGGACGGCAAAATAAAGAAATTCTGTAGGGGGTAGGTCTTTGTCTTAATTTGCTACTGTAGGGGGTGGTGATAAGTCCAATTTCGCTTCTATAGGGGGGCGTCATTTTCTTTTTTGCTTCTGACCGTATGAACTGCTCATTTATATTCACTGCCCGATGGTGAAATACCGGGGTTTTTTTATCCATATAACATATTTTACCGAACGTCGTGTACAGAATTGGTTTGGATACAAATTTTCGCGATATTACGAGTCGGTTCCGCGGTACCGGAAATCAGAAGAAGTTGCGTCCCTTGACAACAAGATGGCGGAGGCGCCAGAATTTGTAAAGTCGTGGTCGAAGACCAACCTACAAAATTGGCTAGAAACCAATAGTTGCGCCGCATGTGTGGATACGTTTCGTGGTAAGTATACCAAATTGCAGTGTTCGACACTAACGGGGTCCCGGGATCCCGAGGACACCAGTTTTTCAGGATGGACACCTGAACTTCGAAGTCCGGTATTCCGTCGGGACACTTTAAATTTCTGACTGATAAACGCTAAATATCAATAAATAAGTAGCATTTAATTAATTTATTACCTAAATTCGGGCTCCCTAAATTTCTTGACAGCACATGTCAAAACAATATTATTAATTATCATTATCGGACTCGTCAAAGCGAAAGTATAGCTGACTATTTGACTATAGTTACGTCATGAATCTATAAATAAACAGGTCATTTCACAGGCGCAGGTTAACGCTTCCGTTTTGTTGTTTACATTTTAAACAAGGTCAGAGCTGACAGAGATTTATTATCGGTAAAATACTTATGTGGAATTGTTTTGCTTATGTGTCAGAACCGCCCAAAAAGATGCCAACTCTGATGATACCTTTTATATAATATGATGCGACCTTTGAGTATTTACAGTTACGACACAAAAGAACTGCATCCTACATTCAGCATTCTTTGTTAATTGGCATTCAACTTATCAATATTCTTTGTTAATTTTAAAGACATATATTTTATGCCTTGATAAAAAATAATAGAAATAAAATTTGCAGGGTTTTATTCATTAATTCAATAAATTTATAAAATGTTATGACTTTTTGGCGCGAAAATTAACATGTATACACAATTTTTGGTCGTCTGCTCTTCCAGTATGCACTACGACTGTTGGGCAGTCTGATTGATTTATCAACAGCTCTACTAAATATTGATTGGAGTTTTCACAAGCCAGATGTTATATTCCTACAGTTTCTTAATGAAAAGCACCGACATTTGACAAGACCCTGAACCATGATGTATTTTATGCGTATTTTCCAAAAATCTAAAAATAGTAACAACATCAAGTTTTTGTTTGACTGAAAACAAAAGGGACTTAGACATTCTCCCGCTTTTGAACCCAATCTACCAACTTAGAGACCAAAATATACCTCACTGCCATTCAGTGCTACTAACCTGTCATTACATGCTGCTGAAAACATGTATAATAATTATGGTGGTTTATACTTGCATTACAAATTGAAAAGTAAAAGGATGTTGAATTTAATATTAAAACAGGCTCAACAATGAAAAAATGTAAAAAGTGAAAGGGACTCCTAATTTCAGGAAGGGACACCTGATTTCAAATGTTGGTGTCCCTTTGGGATCCCTTGGAAAAATGGTTAGTGTCGACCCCTGAAATTGACAACAGTTGTCTAGAATTTTATTAGAAATCATAATTTGTACGTATTGCGTAAATGTTATAAATCCGAATGTTTCGTCCCCTTAACATTTCGACCACAAGTTATTTTAAGGTTGTATATAATTACATGGGTGAAAGTTTCAGCCTCATGTGGCTTAATATGCACTTATAGCAACATATGAAGAAACAAGAGAACCATGGTGTGTAGGTTATAGTCCATATAATGGAAAATAACCAAATTTATTATTTTCCATTACATGAGCTGTAACCGACTTATAGTTCACCCTAGTTTCTAAGCCAATCATCGAACAAGGCCGTATACAGCGTGCCCATTGGCTGCTCGAAGTTCATTTGGCGCGCGCCATGTCTGTTGACCTAGTTATAATAATTAACTTATTGGATGCAGATGTGATCTTATATGAAACCTATTCGAGCAAAGATTTGAAAATCTCTGGGTGATGATTGGCTTAGAAACTAGGGTGAGCTATAAGGTCCTATATAGCTCACCTGATCAAACGAGTTACAAAAGAGTAATTGCAAATAATCTTTGCATATAGACGTATAAAAAAATAAACTTCTCAAGGGGGTCCGAATTTGCTCAAAAAATATTCTAAAGGGGGTTCTTTTCTCATCAAATAAACTTCTGAAGGGGGATGGTCCATTTTGAAAGTGCCTTCCTGGGGTGGGACATATGTTTTACTGGAATAGCCCTTAGACGGCTATTCCATTTAAACATATATATATAACCAACAGGGTAAGGCACTTCTAAATTATGCCCCCAACCCCTATAGAAGCAAATTTACCCTTCTGGAGTCCAAATAAGCGAAAAAGACACCAACCCATGGGTTATGTTTTACTGGAATAGCCCAGAGCTATTAAATACTTGAATGACTGAGTGAAAGTTCATCATTGGAGGTGTTACACAAAACTTACCCTATTAAAATTATCATTTTTCAACAAGTAAGACAGAAAAAGTAATGTTATGGTTCCAGTAACATTTTGACAAAAACAGACTCGGGTTGTTGCTAGCTATGTAGAAAAACACATTTTTAGTTAAGAAAATAATTTTATTGTGTGCATCGTATGTTTGTCATTGTATTGTTCAACATATATACTCATTCTGGCATTACTGTTGCCAAGAAAACACTTCAATAAAAGTCATCAATAGGATCTTTCACTTAACAGGAACCACATCATTATTTATTTGTCCTGAACAAAGTCAAACAAACTGACAGAAGAAATGATAAACAAATAAATATGTTCAAAATCAATGTTGAAGCTGCACTCCCACAGATTAACATTTTTTTTATTTTTCATCTCAGATTCAGCTGATTGTGGCATCAGTGCCTTCAATTAGGTTCAGATCGTAATTAAACATCAATTTCTTAACGTAAATTTGAAAATCTGTGATCTTTTGTCAGCAGTCTTATATCACTGGTTTCAAGACATTTTAACAACAATTCGCTCATTCAAAGACAATAAATAAGAAAGTTGTCGAAACAGTCAATATGTGAGAGTGCAGCTTTAAGAACAAAGGAAATATTTAAGATATATTACCAGATGCCACAATTCTTTACTAGCAGCCTTGAATAATGTGTTACATAAATATTCAAATCAGTACGCAATCATTTTATTGCTCATATCTATTAAGTGAGAGGAAATAAGAAAAGGGAGTTGTGTTTTTTTTCTCAATTAAACAAGGGGCATAAATTATTAAAGTCAGGGTTATGGACCTTGAAATTCATGTGAGTACTGTCTGTGCCAACATGTGTACCAAGTTTTATTTGAATATCTTGGAAGATTTTTTAGTTTAGGCCAAGGCCAAGTTATTGCATTATGACCATGCAGATAATGACCCCAAGGTTATCATAATGTTCCAGACTATGGTTATTAATCTGACCTTAAACAGACACTTAAACCTTATTCCTCTTTAGAATTTAAACATGTACTTCATTCTGAAATGGCTGAAAAAGTACATTCACTTGAAATATCCTAGCGGAATAAAGAAACTGTGCAAGCCAAAATGTACCATTTCTTAGGTAACCTTAGAAATAACCATTCTTAAGGGGACTTTATTCTGAAGTTTGTCATATGTGTTGAGGAAGTACCTCACTATGTCTCAGTTTTATTGATATGTCAAACAATTGAGATAAACAACATTTGATCATCAAATGGAATAACACTATTTTAGAAAAAAAATCGTGATATATATATATATATAAAAAAAACACAAAATAATTATGTGTACATTTACAGAATTAAAATGATATACAAAACATACCTCAACAAGATTTCTTGCCTTCTCGCATTCCGCGAATGAACCGTATGTTACAGAACTTCGACCCTGAAAGATATGAACACCTTGTTGATGGTCAGTGGAAAAAAATAAATAATAAAAATTATTTACATATGGAAATAATTTCATTTATTAAGACGGAATAAATTGTTTTCTCTTTTTATCTACGATTTCTCGGAAATACTTCCTAGATACGGGTAAACACACGTGGTTGCCCGGAAATCAACATGCGGAACGCTCCGGTCATCCGATTACTTGACCACGTGACTAGCCCAGCACGTTCTTTTCTCGCTAACCTTCGAAGGAGTAACACGTGGGAAAAATACCGAAAAAATATTATTTACCCACCCACCACACCCGATTAAAATATTAATATAATCTGAATGACCCGTATGAAACATCACTTCAATAGTGTGTACATGTTAATCTTTCATAATGCCGTTTCATTCAAAATGCTGCTGGTGAGTTCTTTATAATTGCAGTTTTCGGCAGCTTGCGTTCTGAGAGACAGCACATCACTCGTAGCAACATCAGCGAGCAAGCTATGCCTAACTAGGGGCCCAAGCCACTCGGGTTCCAGCTCACACCGAACACCACCGGACCAGTCTTCAGAAACAATCATACCAAGATAGTGCAGTGTGTCGCCAAACTAACCACTTATCAATGGTCATAGGGAGCATACGGCAATGCCTTTTTGTTGGAACAATGCAGACACAACAGTGTTTTAAAGCTTTAAACTACGAACATGTACTCTTTTCTTTCTTTTTTTTTCTTTTTTCTTTTTTTTGTCCTTTTAAGTCGTGTGGGCGTAAAATTCTGGCGGCAGGCGAATAACAAATCTTTAAACTGAATTTAGCCAGATTTCTAACCAATACTTATTATACAAGGTCTGCTCTCCCAAACTGCGGGTAAAGGAACTTCGGCTCAATTGTCTTACTCGTGGTGCTGGGACTGCATTCCAATTAGTTCTTATTTATTTGCATTAGTTAGGTAACGCCGTGCTGTAAATGTGTTAAACGTGTCTATGTGTAAGTACGCTTGCATGCAGGTGCCGGTGCTTTGGTTCACCGACCAGACATGTGTCAAGCTTGTTGTGTCATGTGTATAAATGTACGCTTGCATGCAGGTGCCAGTGCTCTGGTTCACTGGCCAGTCATGTGTCAAGCTAGTTTCCGTGTCAGTCCCCAGACTTGCATGTGGCAGAAAACCGCGTGGTGTTTTTCTGCCCATTCAAAACATGTGTCAAGTCAGGGACGTCTGTTTGTTTTACTGTACGTGTATGCACGGCGAAAAATTTTCACTTTCGATACGCATAACTTGTTCAACTGGTGCCGGGATTTTACGTCACAAGCCACATGACCATTTACGCCACTCTGATAATCTCTTTACTATATATGTATATTGCCATGCTATGGACAATCGCATTGCTGGTGTTGTTTCGTTTTGTTACATAATAAACAATAAGTTATTGTATGGTTTGTCTGATTTATTCAAATCCATTTAATAATATATATGATATTGAATCCTGTCTTTACAGCATTGGAATTGTCTATGATTTAACTTAATTTTTAAGATAATTATCTGAGTGTTTTGATTGGACTGTTAAATGAATTGGCTAATGAACCAAATGGATTCACTGAAGCATGTCTAAGGATAAAATAACTTCCGTATACTGAATACAGCCACTGTGAGACAATTAACCAAAAACAATTGTCAAAATCTTCTCCAAATGATGAAGTTCTTAAGAATTATAAATGAATAATATACTGATATGGTTAGTGAAACACATGCATGTAAAATAAGATGCAGTTATAAACACTATAAAAAAATCTTATAAACACTACAAAAAATCTTATAAACACTACAAAAAATCTTATAAACACTACAAAAAATCTTAAGTGGTTTTGCTTGTATCAAAAGTTCTTTAGTTGACTTCAATCTCTTCCAATGCTTTTACCAGAGGCATAAATCATGATAATTCTCAATTAAGCAGAATGACAAAAATTGAACATGAACCCTACCTCCCTATCGACAGTGGTAGCATAGTCAACGGCCTCCTTGTGTGAACAATTCACTGCCTTCTGTAGCGTACTGATAACCTGAAAAGAGACAAAGAACTCTTCTGAGTCAAGAGTATAACAGGTCATCATGTGAATGTAGTTGCAATGATAGGTCCAGGGCTTTTTCTGTCCATTTTGGGAAAAAGACCCTAGACATTTTGGGAAATTTTGCGTCGTGAAAATGCCGAAATTGGGAAATTTTACAGTTAAAGCTGTCTAGTCCCCTGGGAATTAGGAAATGATTTAATATAAGTTTATTTTCCTTTAAAAGACCCAAAATGGCTGAAATAGCAATCCTTGGGGTGTAAATATCTATTGAAATAAATCACGACAGATAATATTTAATACTGATCTCTGGATGTGATGAAAATAAATGATTTCCGCGTTCAATTATCAAAAAAACATTACCTCACATAATTTATTAGGATGTTGAAAATGAACAAGTACAAGTAAAAAGACTTTCTAAAAAAAATAAAAAATATTTTTTATTGGGATTTTTTTCTGAAGATTGGGAAAAATATCTCATATTTTGATTTGGGAACGGGTCCGATAGTCGGACCCGTGGGTACTATAGAAAAAGCCCTGAGGTCACAGAGGTTAAAGTGTTCATATTAACATTCACCTGGTCCTTTGTATCAATAAACCTTGATATTCATAATGCATAACATGCAAGGACTTATGATGCCATCGTTTATTTCAATATTGCACCCTGTTTGGATAAGCGCGACATCATTTTACCAATAATATACCAAATTACTACTATCAGCTATTCTTTTATACAAACGCATGCTGTTGGTAACATTTCTTTAAGAACAAATACTTAATTTCAGAAGATACTGCTATATTTTATTCACAATGAATTATTATTTAAAATGTAAATAAAGTAATAATGCTATTTTTCTTGCATCTATGCTGTATGAACGCCGAAGAGCAAGGAAGCAAATAACCAAGATGTGCTAACAAGCTTCATGAAAATTTGCTTGCGTCCCTACTGTGTTCGATTAGCATAATCGCAAAAAACCCTGATCAATCCTAACTTCTATTCATCAAAAAAAATCTTATTAATTTCATTATATTTACCTTTTTAGATGAATGTATATATTTTTACAATTGCATTTTCATATTCCAAACAATTTAACATCTTCTAAATACTCTTATATTACAAAAAAGATGCTTGTTAATGTTAAACCTCTTTCAATTTGATATTAAATATATGTCATAATCATCAAAGTTCACATTAAATACATTTCAAACATTTACATACATAATATATACCGGTAGAATCAGATTGAAAAGAAAGTACAGCTTATTGTATGTATGTATGTATTTCTTTAGACCTTGTGGTCAAGAATAACCTGTGAAAGTGCAAGCACTTATTTCCAACAGGGTCCTTTATTTTTGCTGAAGGGACAGCATGCGGTAAAGACAGTGGTGGGATTCAAGGAACTCAGGGCGCGATACCCTAGCTCTTTTTCAAAGAGAGGCCATGGTTCTTTTATGTGCTAGGTGTAAAGCACTGATACACGGGGAACAAATTTCCTGGGTTAAACCAGTATTGATTACACCACTTTTCCAAGCACTGCCCTGTAATTGCCAAGCGCCAGGCAAGGGAGCTACTTGTACCAACTTTTAACCGTCTTTCGGTATGACGTGGCCAGGTATCAAACCCACGACCTCCTGCTCCATAGGCGGATGCCTTAACCACTACGCCATGGAGACGGTTTCTGTTTGTAAGTTTTCTAATGATTGTGATTGGTTAAATGAGGTTATATTGTTAGCTTATGAAATAAAATGAGGCTCCTGATGCTGCTGTTTTTATACAAATTGCTTTATTTTTTTTGTGAAACAGACACAGTGTTGAATATTCAATCCTTAAATATATACCAATTTAAGATTTAAGTGATATAGTTTTCAATAATTATAAATTCCAGATACAGCCTAAACATACATACACAATATACGACACGCAGTATGTAGTGTTAAAATGGCAAACATTGACTCTAAGTCTTCTACCAAACAAGAGCTCTGCAGAGCAAACACCAAAACTGGGCAATCATGAAAGCCAGAGTTATGGGCCTTGCTGGGCATGAGTTGATTGTCTCTGGCAACATGTGTACCAAGTTCCATTCCTTGAACATTTCTTACTCATGGCCATGAGTAAAGTTAGTTTAAACATATTTATTTTACAACAATTGTGAATAAAGTTATTACAACATTATATTAATTACTCTCGTTGGCACGATTTTATGTGAGAGTGTGGCCTTGTGTTGTGGGGGAAACCGGAGAACCCGGAGAAAACCCTCTTGTCCGGCTTGGTGACCAAAAACCAAACTCACATGCGCCCAAGCCCGGAATCGAACCCGGGTCGCCTAGGTGAGAAGCGAGTGCGCTAACCACTGCGCTAACCGGACAAGTAAAGTTATAACACAACTGCCAACACAGACAAGATACACCAAGGCTATGACAATATATCAAGCTAAAAATGGAAGTAAACTTTTCACAGCCCTTTGAATATATATATAAAACTGACCTGTTCATAAGTATGAACCTCATCATTAAACAGCATGCAGACATATGTGTCTGATAGTTCCCCGTCAGGCTGCAGACTGTCTGGCAGGCTGTCAGACTGCTCCCAGGTAAGGATCTCCACTGTGTAGCGGAGACACGCCAGGAACAGAGCCGATGCTCGGTTTACCAGGAGATCAGGCAGGCTGTCCATTGAGTTCTGGGATGAATGATGGAGGTTTTAATTTATAAGAAGTTATTTATTTGGTACATGTACCATGACCCAACTTCTCAAACAATTTAAAGTCCCTGATAAGAGGATCAAGCTAAACTATAATTTAATTCCTAGATTTTCATCCCCACCCACCCACTTTTTACCCCTGTCCCTTATATTTTATTGTCTCAAATAAAAAAAGTTGGGTCTGTATTTGCATATCAGTCCAGAACTGTCCGGGAGCAGCTTTTATTAATACCTACAGTGTCGATGTATAAACACAACATGCAAAAAAAGGAATTGTTACAATCATGTTCTTGGTTCATCTAGAAACACATGTTTAAGGTCCCTTTTGCAAAAAAAAGAGACTAAACACATATTCAATGTTGAAACAGTCATATATCAGAAAAACAAAAAATAAAATGTCACCCCTGCCCTGCCCAGATTAAAAAAAAAATGAATGAAAATCTAGCAATTAATTTGTATTGCCCTAAACTTAGTCAGTGTTTGTGCCCAATTTAAATTTCGTAATTTTTGTCATGCAGGCAAATTTAGACTTTGAACTGTAATTATTTAAAAGATAATAATGCTATGAAAAGATGATGCTATAAAAATCAACTTGTTATGCTTAAAATATTTTGCGAAAATGGGCTTAGATGCCAATCTAAACACATTTCATAACATGTACTTTTTACTTCAAGCTTTGACATTCTGCTAACAACAAATATGGCATACAACTTGGTAAGTAAACCATTGAAATTGCTAATAAAAACACTTCTACTGTGTTTTTTTTCATTCATCAAAATTAAGGTGTTGAATCAACAAGCCCCAATTATAACATTACAATCGGGGAAATTGCAACAAAAATGAGATTATGAGTTTAACATTGCAGGGTTTCTGGGCTTCAAGCCTGTTGCTTCTTTTGACCACTGTTGTTTTAATGGATGTGGATTCCTTTCAACATGGTCTTTAGGAAAACATGAAACATTTATATTTCTGTGTCTCATACATCTGTGTGCCATATTTACCTTGGCTGTATGTGTGTCATATTTACTTCAGCTGTCTGTGTGTCATATTTACTTCAGCTGTCTGTGTGTCATGTTTACTTCAGCTGTCTGTGTGTCATATTTACTTCAGCTGTCTGTGTGTCATGTTTACTTCAGCTGTCTGTGTGTCATATTTACTTCAGCTGTCTGTGTGTCATGTTTACTTCAGCTGTCTGTGTGTCATATTTACTTCAGCTGTCTTTGTCACATATTTACCTCAGCTGTCTGTGTGTCATATTTACTTCAGCTGTCTGTGTCACATACTTACATCAGCTGTCAGTGTGTCATATTTGCTTCAGCTGTCTGTGTCACATATTTACCTCAGCTGTCTGTGTGTCATATTTACTTTGGCTGTCTGTGTCACATATTTACCTCAGCTGTCTGTGTGTCTTATTTACTTTGGCTGTCTGTGTCACATATTTACCTCAGCTGTCTGTGTGTCATATTTACTTAAGCTGTCTGTGTCACACAGCTGTCAGTGTGTCATAATTACTTTGGCTGTCTGTGTCGCATATTTATCTCAGCTGTCTGTGTGTCATATTTACTTCGGCTGTCTGTGTCACATATTTACCTCAGCTGTCAGTGTGTCATATTCACTTTGGCTGTCAGTGTGTCATATTTACTTCGGCTGCCTGTGTGTCATATTTACTTTGGCTGTCTGTGTCACATATTTACCGTAGCTGTCAGTGTGTCATATTTACTTCGGCTGTCTGTGTCACATATTTACCTCAGCTGTCAGTATGTCATATTTACCTCAACTGTCAGTGTGTCATATTTACTTCGGCTGCCTGTGTGTCATATTTACTTTGGCTGTCTGTGTCACATATTAACCGTAGCTGTCAGTGTGTCATATTTACTTTGGCTGTCTGTGTCACATATTTACCTCAGCTGTCAGTATGTCATTTTTACCTCAGCTGTCAGTGTGTCATATTTACTTCGGCTGTCTGTGTCACATATTTACCTCAGCTGTCAGTGTGTCACATTTACTCCAACTGTCTGTGTGTCATATTTACTACAGCTGTCTGTGTCAAATATTTACTTCGGCTATCTGTGTCAAATATTCACTTCGGCTGTCCGTGTCTCATATTTATTTCGGCTGTCTGTGTGTCATATTTACTTCGGCTGTCTGTGTTTCATATTTACTTCAGCTGTTTGTGTGTCATATTCACCCCTGCTGGCTGTGTGTCATATTTACCTCAGCTGTCAGTATGTCATTTTTACCTCAGCTGTCTGTGTCTCATATTATCTTCAGCAGTTTGTGTCACATATTTACTTCAGCTGTCTCTGTGTCATATTTGCCTCAGTTGTCTGTGTCCCACATTTACTTCATGTTTCATATTTACCCCGGCTCTGTGTTTGTCATATTATTTACCCCAGCTGTCTGTGTCTCATATTTGTCTGTGTCTCATATTTGCCTCAGCTGTCTGTGTCTCATATTAACTTAATGTCTCATATTTACCCCAGCTGTCTGTGTCTCATATTATTTACCCCAGCTGTCTGTGTCTCATATTATTTACCCCAGCTGTCTGTGTCCCATATGATTTACCCCAGCTGTCTGTGTCTCATATTATTTATCCCAGCTGTCTGTGTCTCATATTATTTACCCCAGCTGTCTGTGTCTCATATTATTTACCCCAGCTGTCTGTGTCTCATATTATTTACCCCAACTGTCTGTGTTTCATTATTTACCCCAGCTGTCTGTGTCTCATATTATTTACCCCAGCTGTCTGCATCTCATATAATTTACACCAGCTGTCTGTGTCTCATATTTACCTCAGCTGTCTGTGTTTCCTCCTTGGGTTTATGGTTGCCGCAAAACGGATCTATCTTCCATGCCTCCGGGTCGCCACAGTCACAATACCCTCCACCTCCCGAAGTGCTCATCTGAGTGTAATAAATAAGGTAAACGTACATACAATTTTCCCAACGTTTAATTTAACTACCATACGGAAAAAGGACAAACCTGTGTTTTAGACATTATTCAAGAACTCAAATCATCTCAGCATTTTATACATAGATATTTTCAGGGCTATTTTAGCAAAAAATATAAGAGGCAAAGGGTTGTATTCATAAAAGATCTTAAGTCATTTCCTTACTTAGGTAGATTTCCAAAAATTTAAAGTTAAGTAATTAAAAAATACAAGTGTTCTTAACATCTAAGTATGTATATTCAATACAAATTAAGTATTCCAATCCAGTTATTAAGTAATTACACCATATAACCAGTGTGATATTAAACTTAGAAATATGACTGTTAGAAGTTAGGAAATGTCTTCAGATGATTAACATTGTATGTTTACTAGACCTGGGAAATTTAATTAGTATAAGCGTTTCAAATTTTGGAATTTTAACTTTGTTTTGCATACACACTTCAAGCTCAATTATTAGAATTACTAAGAGATTGACAAACAGTTAGAAAAAAGCAAAGTATTATAAAATCAGCACAAACAACGATTCACTTTTCACTCCACATGACTCAATTTGCTGGCAATGTCACATGTATATACGAAACAACAAATTACACGGGTTTGCAGGTTCCATGTCAGGCCAGTTCCATGATTATAAACAAGTTACAACAAACACCCAGAAGTTTCTGTTAATTCTGATCTAAAAATGAAGGAATTGCTGTTTGATAGTTATGCTATCACAGGGCTTTTTCTATAGTACCCACGGGTCCGACTATCGGACCCATTCCCAAAGCAAAATATAAGAAATTTTTCTCAGTCTCCAGAAAGTTTTTTTTTTACCTGTACTGGTTCATTTTCAACATCCTAATAAATAATGTGATGCAAAGTTTTTTTGATAATTGACCTCTGAAATAATTGATTTCCATCACATTCAGAGATCAGTATGAAAAATGATCTGTCATGATTTATTGCAAAAGATATTTACACCCCGAGGATTGATATTTTTGGGTCTTTAAAGGTGAAAATAAACTAATTTTAAATCATTTCCTTAATCGCAGGAGACTAGACAGCTTTTTCTTTTAACTAAAATTTCCCAATTTTGGCATTTTCACGACGCAAAATTTCCCAAAATGTCTAGGGTCTTTTTCCCAAAATGGGCAGAAAAAGCCCTGCATCATATCTTCCATTCCCTTACCCTGTATCGGTGTTTCTTATGAGGTGATGCTTGAAAACAGTCCATGCATAGAACACATGTTGGGTCTGTGGCACACTCCCTGAAACAATACAATATTACCATATAGTTTTATTTTGTAATCTTGCTTAACTATCATGTTTTGATAATAAAGCAAGGGTACCTAAAACATATTCCAATCCATCATATTTCACTAATAAGCTTATCCAATATTTTATTTGGCCAGTTAGTGCTACATGTACCGACTGACTGACCGACCGAATGTGCAAAACAATATACCCCTGTTCTTCGAAGGGGGGCATAATAAAAAACTCAAGCTTAATGGGTTTTGCATTAGCTAGAGTTCACACCTGCAAGAATATGTGGGTTCTCCATTCTTAAATACATGTCCACAGAGCTGTGAGGGCTGGTCCTTCTCTTTCAACTCCTGAAACACGGTCTCGGGATCCCCATCGCAAAGAAAGTGCTCCAGGGGTCCAAACAAGTACTTGTTAGCAAGTCTCTCCTCACGTGTCTGGTCATCTGATGGTTGAAACACGATCAGAACATATTCGCGCCAGTGTCTCTTGAGAAGGCTCACAAAATCCCCCGTCTGGTATTTTTGTTTCCATTGCTGCAAAAATCATTAATATTGTAAATTACCAAAAAATCAGTATTTTTAATTGAAATATTCACTAAGGCCAAAAAACACACACTTTTCTACAAAATAGGCGCCAACCCTACCCTTTTTATGGATATGATATATATATATATATTTCATCATTGTAATTAACATAGTCACTTTCCCTTACATAGAGTTATTTGTTTACTTTCATTTTCAATTTGTCATTTTCCGAAAAAAAAGCAAAGTACATGTATAAAAATATGTATATAAGACTTGTCCTTAGGGTGTTTTAATCTGTTTATTACAAATTAGTTCACAGTCACCAGCATGATTTTTTTTGTGCAAAATTGCTTTTATCTTTATTATTCATTTTGTTGAAAATAAATAAGACCATTTGACGTCCCTTCTCAAAGATGATAAGTCGCTTTAAGCAGTCATTGAAATTAGACTTTTGGATGAACAAGTCCGAATTCTTACACTATTGCTTAGCATCAAATTTTTTAACAAGCCTTGCTATATAAAATTCAGAATTTTAGCAAGCCCGGAAGACATTTTACCAGTGCAGGTTTGTGTTAATTTCGACCACTGTTTAAAGTGGTACATGTGACATTTGAATAGTCAAGTGTGTTACCACTAGACCATGAATCCACCACTTCAATAAGATGGCAGTAAAAGTGTTGCGTTTATACACAGTTCTTGGAAAATTTAAAAAACATGACAGGATAAAAAATAAAGTCAACACATTTGTCTTGAAGAGATTTAAATTATTTTAAACAGTGAGGCAATAGTAGACAGTGCTCCAGCTAATCCTAAATAGCAGGGTGTTGCAACATCTTCTCCCTCTAAACCTCACGCCTGAATAATTTTTCGGGGAAGGTCCTGCTCATCCAATATTCAGAGCTGTGGGACCCCTCTCGATGTCATTCATCATGTTAGGTGCAACATTACTACTTTGACAAATATCCCATCAATCAGTGTTGGGAAAACTCCCCCTTAAAATGTTTCAAAATTTTGTAAGTCACACTTGGGCCAAGTTGGGGATGTGAAGGGGTAAAGCCATAACGCAGGCATTATAAGGAGCAGACAGATCTTAATAAACTCATCAACAACAAGATAAAAACATAACAATTCTCCGTTTCACATTGTCACACACGATTGACGCATGCGAGAATTCAACACTTCTTCAGAATCTTCGCCAATGACCATGATGGTCTTCAATACTTCATGGTAAATATATTGGCACTGTGACAGATGCCAAACAGCCAAAATATATAAACATAATAAAGCAGCAACAATAAATAGAACAGAAATAAAGAAATATCACATGTGTACCTCAACTAATGTCGACTGACTAAATTCATTAGCTTGTAAAACGCTTTGCGAAGCCATTATTCCAGAAAATACGTCTTAAGATTGATTTTCGCCTGGCTCAGCCATCTTTAGAACGATTGGCTATTATGTTCGAATTCTGCAAATAAATGAAACGAATCATATAAAAAACTACTTCATGTAAAAAATTATTCGTTTCTTGCGTATGAGAATGATTTATGTAAAGAATTAAAACAAAACAAAAATTCGAAAATACCAAGATAGCGGATCAAGGCAATGCCACTCGGAGTTCCCCGGCCATTTTTATCGAAAATACAAAAATCGCCGAGGAGCTCCGAATGTAGTTTGCGAAAGTATGAACATTTCTCACGATTCTCCTAGTCAGTACAGGGCAGGATTCCCGGTTTTGTTGTTAATTTTAGTAAGGGTCCAAGAACTTAACTTCTGTCAATCTAAATTTTGACCCTTTTGAACACCTCATGCAAAATCTATCTATCTCTGTCAACTCCTCTTCCTCTGCAAAAGCCTACATTAATGTGTTAATTTTTTAATTTAACTTTATTTTGCACAATTTAAACAAAAAAAAGAACTTGCAAGAAGGATTGCATTGGCTTAATATGATATACATATTTCCAGGTATTTGGAAAACAGACATGTACTGGTTCAGTAGTGGTGCACTACTATGAATTTGAAGACAGTCTTAAAGTAGTCATTCTAAAATGCCGTCCAGGCTTTTTTTTTTAAAAGCCTGGACGGCATTTTAGAATGACTAAAGACAGTCTGTACTGCTTTCCAGGAGGAGCTATCACCCGGACTTGAAGACAGTCTGTACTGCTTTCCGCGAGGAGCTATCACCCGGACTACTGATCACCCCCAATCAGCCTGGGTTTCTCTTAGAAAAGACGTCGCCAATGGCCTCTGTGCACATTGCACATGTATGGAAAGAGATAAAAAAGGGTTTGAATATAGCTATATTATGCACTACCATAATATTGTGAGCGGTTTTAGAGCATAGGAGAATGATGTTAAAATAATCTTTTGTATAACCTTTTAAAGGTTTTCAACTACATATTTAAACACACTCAAAATAAATCAAAATAAAATTGTATATTTTTTAAACAACTGACTAAAAAAAAATGGTAAACCAAACCAAATATTGTGTTTTAGGCCTTACTCACAAACTTACAAAACACACATGAGCTAAATCTATGTGATATTGACATTAGATATTGGTACAATCCACAGGCTGTAGCTTGATTTTAATGGATGTTTCCATTTATAATGAAATGAAGCTTCAAGGTAGTAAAATTTATGAGAGAAACTTAGAAAAAAAAACTTAAGATATTTAAATAGGACCAAGTGAGTTTTCTACTAAGAAACATGACTCATGTTAAGTCATCATTGGCAATGGTTCTTTCTTTCATTAGACTTCATTCATCATTCATCGTCCTATACCCCCAATAAACTATGGCACTATGTTACGTGGTGTCTTGGAAGATTTAGCTACGAAAACGTCTGACATTATCATGAATAAAAAATGGGGCAGTTTCATTGGTTTGGCAAGGAAAACTTTCAAGAAATCTGACTCTCACATTTGCACAGAAACTCATACTTATGTTTTCCCGTAGAAAAAGTATACCTGGCGAAAGCTCTTATTGAACTCGGTCTGCCTGATCACTTCAAATTACAGGCTACTTGTACCTGTCACCTATGGAGACAATTTACAGTACAAGGTTATTGAAGAGTATTTAATTATTACATGCGATTTTATTGGAAAAGGCATTGTTTCCCCTGCCTCGTGCATATTCATTAAAATGAGATTTTGTCAGTCAATTCTCCTACTGTTTATATCTTCTGTGGTTGCCGATAATGCACATTGTCAATGTCAACGTTGAATAACTAGCAGTTTTATAAGGGATAAGCATTGTAATTTATCTTCATGATAGAAATTGTTGGGGTAATCCCAGCCTACTTGCAACATTTTTCGATATGGGAGTTAATGTGTGGACAGAAAGAAACAAATCAATTTAACACATTACATTGAAGAAAGACTTGCTTTATCCTTGCAGGCTGCACAAGCGTGTGCATATTGGTTGGGAATAAGTGCAGACATGTTCAGAGTGAAGCCAACAAACTACCTGACCTTTTCAGGCAGCTGCTACACTGGATCTAGCGTCACAAGTGAACTTGTCTTTCAGGTATGTATATGACTTTTTATAAGTTGGGTATAAGTGTTATATATATGATCAAAGTAAGACCAACCAATAGCAGGCAGACAGTGATCCACTGAGCTTGACTGTCGGGTCTGTTAAAGAGATGTGCCTGAGAGCTGGCTATAAATGTAAAAGTGATCAAGCGAGATGAACCAACACCCTGACTTCACTGGATCTAGTGTCACCAGTGAACTTGTATGCCAGGTATGTATTTGGAGCTGGAATACAATGTTTTCTAATGTGGAATACCAGTAGTTCATGTGTCAGCATATCAGACTTTAAACCAAAGGTTCTCTGGTGCGATCCCACTCTGAGCTTCATCAATGTTGAGTACTAGTTTCCACTAAGAAATGGCAAATGGTTCTTAATAACATGTATATCGAAAATATCAAATATGTGTGGAAGGTTGTTAATGAAAATGCTGACAGTTATATGATTAAGTTTTCAATATGAAATATGTGTGTTATTAATAGATATAAATTAGAAATAGTACGAAAGTATCTGATGGCTTAATTTCAGTCATTTCATGAATGCTTGCAAGATTATCTGCTATAGAGGACCTTTGTAAAGGAGAAAGTGGAAGACCAAATGTCAGAAGGTACTGTCCTCTTTTTAACATTTCCTTATTTCATTTTCTTATTTAAAAATTAAATGTTTATCTGTTTGAGGTCGACTAGCATGTATCAAATGTTTTAGATCATTTTATTAAACGAATTCTTTCATTTCCAAGAGTGATCACAAAGAAAAATCAGAAACTGCTGTAATTTTCATCTCCAAAATGATCCAAAACACTCAACATTATCCTCTATCAGGGCTTCTAAAAGTTTGGAACCTCACTCAGTCTGGACTCAGTGACATCGAACCACACATACCGGTACATCCCAAAGTGGGAAGTTACACGCCCCTACAGCCTATGTGGGAGATAACACATTTGTACTACAAATTGATCTAAATCATGAAATAATCTATCAATTAAAAAATATCTAGCTTTTTAAGCTCAGCCAACATATAATACTTCTGTTGCAATCTATAAACAAGCTACATATAGTTTGAAATTTATTTATTTTGAGAAAAAAAAAAAATTATATTCAAGTTTACTAAACATCCCCTATCAATGATAGGGGTAGAATGTGCTGATATGAACTGAGGACTACCTGTATGCCTCAGTGGGTTTGCCTGGAATTTTCTTTATGCCCCAAAAGGTGGGCATATTAAAATCGCGCCATCGCTCCGTCTGTGTGTCAGGCTCAACTTCTGGACAGACTTTAAAATAACTTGCCACATGTGTTCAGCATATAAAGATGATGTGTCTCGTACAAGACCTGTGTTCCTTCCTTTAAGTTTAAGGTAACATTTAGTGTTTGAATACTATGGAGTTCTGCATATAAGGACATAAGAATGTAGGTTGTCAAATATGGGTGGGTTTTTTTTTTGATGTTCAGAATCAATTTAAAAAAACTTGTCATATGTATTTTACACGTAAAGGCAATGTTGCATTTGCAAGACCCACGCTGTATTGTTGTCAAGCATAGAGGAGTTTCAATCCTACGGCGCAGACATAATCATAATGCCATGTGGTCTTGCAAATGCATCAGCCATGTTGGTAAGACATAATGCCATGTGGTCTTGCAAATGCATCAGCCATGTTGGTTAGACATAATGTCATGGGGTCTTGCAAATGCACCAGTCATGTTGGTTAGACATAATGCCATGTGGTCTTGCAAATGCACCAGCTATGTTGGTTAGACATAATGCCATGTGGTCTTGCAAATGCACCAGCTATGTTGGTTAGACATAATGCCATGTGGTCTTGCAAATGCACCAGCCATGTTGGTTAGACATAATGCTATGTGGTCTTGCAAATGCATCAGCCATGTTGGTTAGACATAATGCCATGTGGTCTTGCAAATGCACCAGCCATGTTGGTAAGACATAATGCCATGGGGTCTTGCAAGGCCGCCAGCCATATTTGTTAGACATAATGCCATATGGTATAGCAAATGCACCAGAAATGTTTGTAAGACATAATGCCATGACTGTGGTCTTGCAAATTTATTAGCCATATTTGTTAGACATAATGTCATGTAGTCTTGCAAATGCACCAGTCATGTTGGTTAGACATAATGTCATGTAGTCTTGCAAATGCACCAGCCATTTTGGTTGGACATAATGCCATGTGTTCTTGCAAATGCACCAGCCATGTTGGTAAGACATAATGCCATGGGGTCTTGCAAGGCCGCCAGCCATATTTGTTAGACATAATGCCATATGGTATAGCAAATGCACCAGAAAAGTTTGTAAGACATAATGCCATGACTGTGGTCTTGCAAATTTATTAGCCATATTTGTTAGACATAATGCCATGTAGTCTTGCAAATGCACCAGTCATGTTGGTTAGACATAGTGTCATGTAGTCTTGCAAATGCACCAGCCATTTTGGTTGGACATAATGCCATGTGGTCTGGAAAATGCACCAGCCATGTTGGTTAGACATAATGCCATGTGGTCATGCAAATGCACCAGCCATGTTGGTTAGACATATTGCCATGTGGTCATGCAAATGCACCAGCCATTTTGGTTAGACATAATGCCATGTGGTCTGGAAAATGCACCAGCCATGTTGGTTAGACATAATGCCATGTGGTCATGCAAATGCACCAGCCATGTTGGTTAGACATAATGCCATGTGGTCATGCAAATGCACCAGCCATGTTGGTTAGACATAATGCCATGTGGTCATGCAAATGCACCAGCCATGTTGGTTCGACATAATGCCATGTGGTCTGGAAAATGCACCAGTCATGTTGGCTAGACATAATGCCATGTGGTCTGGAAAATGCACCAGCCATTTTGGTTAGACATAATGCCAGGTGGTCTGGAAAATGCGCCAGCCATGTTGGTTAGACATAAGGCAATGGGTATATAATATATATAAGTATATTATAATATAAACATATATATTTCTCTGACAGCTACATTCATAATGTCCATGTAAAACCAACTACAGGTTTATTGAAGCATAATTATAACATATTTAAAAAAATTCTTATTGACCATCATAAGGTTTACCTTTTAGCTTTCGGTTGACTTGGATTCTGCTCTTTGCGTAGCCTTGCCCTCATCTCAACCTCTGTTTCTGATGCCAGATCCAAGGTGTTGTCACATTGGCGCTGTATGTTCTCAAAATGATATTCATTAACATTTTAGAAACAAACAGTGAGACAGTCTTTTGTGGTTTCAAACATTTAGAAGCCCTGCTTACCGGATAACCAATGTTTTGTGTAACTGTACCTTAGATAACGTATGGTTGCCCATATTATTAAGAATCTTGCTTAGGAACAATTTTGTATTCGAGGTGGATTTTAAATAGTCGTACTGCACTTTGAAAACAACTCCTAGGTACAAAATTTCTCCTGGGATTCATACTGAAGCAATATCCTGGTTTCCTTAATAGGATTTGTTAGACGGTTTGGAAAGATGTGCCGTACAATTTCCCCTTTTCAATGCATGTCTATGATGCATGTATATATGTTTAATTTGTAGGGGATATGTCAACACCAGGATCCCAGGTTTAAGCCCCTGCCTCACCACTACGAAATATTAACCATCTTCCGGGAGGGATGTTAAATGGAGGTCTGTGTGACAGTGGAATGCACAGGTGCTTGTTTAAGATTCAGGCCCCAATTTCACAATTTGTAAGCTGAACAGGCTTATTTCAATATGCCAAAATATAACCTCAATTGAATTTTGATAATTGAAAAACGGTATATTGTGATTATCATAAAGATAATTCCTATCTTAAGTTTAAAAACTCATAAAGAAGTAAATGTTACGCAAATTATTGAAAAAACAAAAATGATGAGCTTAGCTTAATCCTGTTGAAAGTGACTTAAGAAGTTTCCAGAAATTGGGTCCAGTGTAGCTCTAGCCACATGCATAGTCTGGTCGCATGTTAATGTCCACTGTATGCACAGATAAATCTATACATTTGTATACAAGACACCCGTCATGGTTTATGTTAAATGTTTTTCAGTTTGATACCATTTTTGGATGTGTACCAGTTGGAAGGGGCGTTTGTATGGGCAGTGATAACTGACTTCTGAAAGAATTCACTTACCTCACAACCTCTGGGCGTTACCTCATGAACCAAACTTGGGTAAGACAATATGGATATTAGACCTCTGACAGTTAAAAGACTTGAAAGAGATATTAATATAAAAATGGATATACACAGAATTGTAGTTTAGTTATTATGTCTGCCTTCATTTCTCATTAGAATGTAATAATTCTACAACTACTACTAATAATAATTAAAATGTAAAATGAAATGTCGCAAAATATTCAGGTAAAGAAGACCTTATTTTTATGAAATCACACACACACTTCTTTATAATTTTTTTTATCAAACTGATTCAGTGAGCTGATTGTTCAGAACTTTGTTAAAGTTAACAACGGTGTTAATATCTTCATCATTAACTTTTAGATCAGTACTGCTCTTGGAGTTTCATCGATACACTTGTGATATATAGTACTAGTATGCGTAACCAGATTACAGATAGCTGTTTCAGCTGTACTTATTGCATTTAAATATTTGAGTACATTATAAACTATTTCACCTCCACCATAGATGTCATTTACTGCATTGTTAATTTTAACGAACTTCAGTCTTCTAAGTAATCACAACACAATCTGAGTGATTATTAATAACTATGTAATATCTTAACACTTCTTGACAGGTCTATTAACCTCATCTAAGGATAAGGCGGCAGATTTTCTTATCACATTTCTCAAGGATGCCCCAAACCCCCTTAGGGTCCTATGCTCCAAGGTGAGCAGATAAGCCCTACTCTGCATAAGCTGTTCCATCTTCTTCCCTCCAAGGTATGTGAAGAATGCCTACTCTGGATGAACTGTTCCATCTTGTTCGCACTCAAACTCGTCATCTAAGAAGCCCAGTCTGAGAATGGCCATGACTCATACTTTCCTCCGAGTGAGTATATGTGTAGCAACAGAACATTTAGTTTAGTTAACTTATTTATTGTAAAACGATTGTGAAACAAGTTATTACATAGAGGATAATTTTTTGTTTCAGGGTAAGATCATAATATGTATTTTACGGAGTGAGCACCAATAGTTATATTTCACGAGTGGCGCAGCCATGAGTGTTATATTCGTTTTTAGCTCGACTATTCGAAGAATAAGGAGAGCTATCCTAGTCACCCGAGTGTCGGCGTCGGCGTAACCACTTATGTTCATTTTTTTGTAAGAGTTTTTGTACCACCTCAAATATATTTAAAGTCCATTGACATATGGCTTTGAATCTTTGCATACTTGTTAACCTTCAAGCATTTTGACAAAATTATACCCCCTTTTTCTACTTAGAATTTACGTTAAAGTTTGCGTACCACCTCAAATATGTCCATTGACATCTGGCTTTGAAACTTTGCACACTTGTTCACCATCATGCCCCGAACCTGTACACAGAAGGAGATTACTCTATCAAGCATTTTGACAAAATTATGCCTCTTTTTCTACTTTAAATTTACGTTAAAGTTTGCGTACCACCTCAAGTATTTTCAAAGTCCATTGACATCTGGCTTTGGAACTTTGCACGCTTGTTCACCGTCATGCCCCCAACCTGTACACAGGAGGAGGTGACTGTATGAAGCATTTTAACAGATGTATGCTCCTTTTTCGACTTAGAATTTACGTTAAAGTTTGCATACCACCTCAAATATTTTCAAAGTCCATTGACATCTGGCTTTGAAACTTTGCACGCTTGTTCACCATCATGCCATCCAGTCTGTACACAGAGAGAGGTCACTCAATCAAACATTTTGACAAAATTATGCCCCTTTTTCGACTTAGAATTTACATTAAAGTTTGCGTACCACCTCAAATATTTTCAAAGTCCTTAGACATCTGGCTTTGAAACTTCGCACGCTTGTTCACCATCATACCCCCAACCTGTACACAGGAGGAGGTAACTCTATCAAGCATTTTGACAAAATTATGCCCCTTTTTCGACTTTGAATTTACGTTAAAGTTTGCGTACCACCTCAAATATTTTCCATTCAATTTATGTAAATATCTCAGCACATCATGTATTGCATTGAAATCTAATCTTACAGTGATCCATGCATATTTCGCCAAAACTTTTCAATCCATACACCGAAAAGCGGTGGAAAAGTCGAGTGCGCTGTCTCTATGACAGCTCTTGTTTATGTTCACAAGGTGAAATATAACATTATATTAAACACTCTTGTCAGCACAATGTTATTTGAGTGTGGTCTTGTGATGTGAGGGAAACCAGGGTATCCGGAAAAAAACAACTTGTCCCGTTTGGTGAACACAAACCAAACTCACATGCAGTGCCCAGGGCGTGAATCGAACTGGGGTCACCTAGGTGAAAAGTGAATGCGCTGACCACTGCGCTTACCGGCTCAAACAACCAAACAGAACCTTGAGAGTGAGCATATTTCAGTTAAAAACCGTTCGCTTGCTTCCTTCAAACTTTGCTGTTTCTTCTGACTTCTTGTTTGAATTTTTTCCTGTTTTTTGTCACTAAATTGTTTTTATTCAGAAATTTTTACCTTAGCAATAATAGGATATCCGTGTAAACAAAACTATTTTTTGATGTTACATTTTTTAAGAGATGAATGTTTGTGGCTGGACCAAAGTTAAATATAGTAAATGATATTATATTGTTTATAATAGATGGACTGGCGACAAGGAGATTGCACTGGCATGTCTGACAGGTCTCCCACAACTCTTCAAATTAGACAGAACGCTGCTCTTCTGGTTTTGAAGTGGAGGCTGATGTGCAAATACATGAAGACCCGGCTGACTTGAAGACAATATATATGCAAATAGATGGATTACAGGGCCTCATGTTTATTTTTGTTGTTTTTATCGCATTTGCCATACTTATTATTGCTTTTTTCTTCCTCACTGTGCCATATGTGTTAAACACAGGAATTAAAAATAATATTTATATAATTAAACAATCGGCAATCATTCTGAACTTGTTGTTTAGGCATCCAATCATTACTAAGTCTTTTCAAATTGTGTTTTGGCATTATATCTTGGACAAGTTCATTAACCAATTATATTGCTTGATTACTCATGAGTTATCACCCTTTAATAACTGAAATAACCTTAAATTGGTCTTGTCATGGCCTTTGTCCATTCATAACCAGCATTGGTCAGAATGTGTATTGGCATAATATCTCGGACAAGTAACCAGCCATATCGCTATTGTCACTCGAAAGAGAAAATTACCTCAAATCTGTCTTGTTTGATGAATTACTTCAGAAACCTTTGTCCGATGATCACCAAATATAGTCAGAATGTGTATGGGCATAATATATCGGACAAATGGATAACCAGCCATGTCCCTCTAGTCACCCAAGAGTTATGGCCCTTTAATTATATACATAACTTTAAATCAGTTTTGTCCAATCAATTAATAAAGTAGCCTTTTTTCCAATCATCACCAAATTTGGTCAGAATGTGTATGGGCACAATATCTTGGTCAGGATTGATAACTAGCCATCCGTCACTCCAGAGTTATGGCCTTGAATTAGCATGAAATGTTTTTAAAGTGTCCGCTCTTAAAAATTTGACTTCCAAATACAACAACTTATTATCAAACTTGGTGCTCCAGATTTAGGACGGGCATATTTTCTGATAGTTGGCGCTCTTTTTTGAAACTGTATATTGTGTACCGGGTATACATTATTTACTTCTAATAGTGCACATTTCAATTCTGAATTATGATAAAAATAACTGCATTGTAGGTTATTTTTTTAATTAAGAATAATAGATAGATCTTCTATTTTCCTCCACATATGGAGAGCATAACATATATACAGCAGGTTTAGTTGATACCAAAATACAATATGTTTATATATACACAACAACAGAAAAATATATACATACAAAGTTAATGAAGTCAATATTCATATGAATTTATACGGGCTATTCATTTACAATTGGCATGGAATAATACTTGGACATTTTTTATCATAAACTGTATAAATTGTAAATAGTAAAAGCTCATTTAATATTAGGGAGACTGTCTCTGTGTTTTGTCGAAATGCTTCTGCATGTTTACATGTATATGATATACTTGCAGTAGCATTTTGGAAAAACACAGAGACAGTTTCCCTAATATTGAATGAGCTTATATAGCTGCAGGGATTCAAACTGACGGGCTGCTGGGTGAGAGGTAGATACCTATAATTAGATGGTGGTGTGTAAGCTTATTTACTCGGGCCTTGCCAATTTGGCGAGTGCTCCATTAGGATTGTTAGTCATTTTAGTTTTTTTTGGAGCATAGTGCACAGACAGAATGTAACCCTGGTTAGAGCTTCCCCGGTTCTTTAAAGTGCACCAGTGTATAGTACTGTCACATAGGACCCCATTTAACGTCCCTCCCGGAAGACGATTAGTATTTTTAGTGATGCGACGGGGAATCGAACCATTGACCCCTGGATTGATAGTCAAGTATGTTACCACTAGACCACATCCGCCACCATATAATAAGATCACTCACAGCTAGTTTTTATAGTGACAAATCTGTTTGGTGACAGGTTGTGGGTTCAATATTGATTTATTTCGTAGCAATATTTCAATTTCCAGCTTTAGTTTTAAAATTATATGATTTCAATCAAACTTATTGAAAATGGATATAATTTATCATTCAAATTTAATACAAAAATAATCTAATAACTTATATTGCATACTTTCAATTTGTTAACAAGGATCCAACAAATTTAATACAAAAAATATATTAAACAATAGCATAATTTGCTCAAAACTTGACTCAGGGCTATTCCATTTTAACATATATCCCGCAGGTGGAAGTCACTTTGTTATGCCAACCCCCTTCAGAATTAAATTAATCATTTTGTGGTCCAAAGTAGCCTTTGGAAAAAACACCCACCTATATACTATTCAAATAATTGCCTTCCCCCCGGGGTTATATGCTTAACCGGAATAGCCTTCAAGAAGTAAGTGAATAATCACTTTTGTTAAATAGCATGAACAATTAATTCTTTAAAACAAACTTAATACAATAGTCTTTTAGATGTTTTTCATGCACTGCACATTCTGGGAAATGAGATATTCTTTGATTTTTTTTAAAAATCACAATGACATTTTATTTGAATTTCTATTAATCTTACAAAACATTACTGTACACATTTTGATTAGAGGGACTGAATGAGAATATAGTAGAGATCACATTTTGAACAAAAAAAAGCAACAAAACAAGAAGAGAGTCAGACAAAGAAGAAAACGAAACAAAGAAGATAGAAGAAGATACCAGGCAAAGAAGAGAACAAACAAGATAGCCAGGCAAATAAGATAGCCAGACAACGAAGAAAGCCAGGCAAAAAAAAACTTAACGAAGAAGATAACCAGACTTAAAAGAAAACTTAACAAAGAAGATAGTCAGACAAAGAAGAAAACTGAACACGGGATAGCCAGACAAAAAAGAAAACTTAACACAGGGGATAGCCAGACAAAAAAGAAAACGTAACACAGGGGATAGCCAAAGAAGAAAACTTAACACAGGGGATAGCCAGAAAAAGAAGAAAACAAAACAAAGAACATAGGCAGACAAAGAAGAAAACAAAACAAAGAACATAGCCAGACAAAGAAGAAAACAAAACAGGGTCAACAAGACACATTTTTCTATTAAACAAGAACTTTCTGAAATGTTTTTCCGAAAAAAAAAAAAATTAAAGCTGGATTGCCAAATTGTAATTAACATTCCACAATAATTTCATACTCTTGAAATTAATAGAAGAAAACATTTATGCATCCACAGATATGTATTTTTGTTTGTACGAAGTAATTCTTACAATAATGAAAGGTATCTTTTTATCTACATTCGTATTGCACTGATATTAAACTTTTTCATTACAATGAAATACATTTTGATATTACATTTAATAAATTTATTACTACTGCATAATGGTTAAAGATTATATGTAGTGCAAGCCATTATCAAAAACATTTATTTAAGTACATACAACACTTAACTTGTTGAGTGGTCTACATTATATTGTGTAAACTACCGACTAACTGGGCCAGTCACTGTTTGTACGGCTTAACCTGATTAAGATATAAATAACAGCTGACTGCAGATTTACTGAAATAAATGTATTGGAAAACTTGAGAAAAACTCGGTTCTGCATTATCATTGGACAAAATATAATGCTGACCACTACTTATTATTTAATAGTCATTCTCGTTCACCAGAGTGATGATGCTATGCGTTAGATTTATCACGATATAACCTCAAGTGTTTGTTTTTATTGTGTCCATTGTGACCTACATGTGTATGAAACACTTTGATTTATGAACATCTTTACTCGTGATCATCATTGTGACCACCAATGGGACCAACGGGCAGATTCTGATTTAACCATTTGGCTAATTTGCTTAATGAATGGTTAAGTACAGCCGAAATAAACAAAAACAATTACTTAAAAAGTACTTGTATGAATGTTCTAAACAATAGCAATTTACAACAAAAGCCAATATTTAATAATCTAATCATAAAAGTTAGATGTTCGAATAGTCTTTTTACTCTAACCTTGTTTCCAGCATCAACAGTCAAGAAAGTCTTGGGAGGTTTTCATAAAAACTCTTAAGTCATTTCCTAACTTAGGTCATTTTCCTAATTTTAATGTCTCTTTAGAAATATGAAATAAAAGATGAAGAATTTCCAAAATATATTATTTTCATTGACCATATTGAAAATAACATACTTAAATGTTAAAAACAAAATGTATATTGCTTTTAATTCAATTATGAAAATTTTAAGAAAATGACTTAGTTAGGAAATGACTCGAGAAGTTTTAAGAATACTGCCCCTGGACTCTGGATATTTGTTGTTCTGTTCAAGTAAGATCTTTCTTATTAAGTTCATGTTAAGTCGGGTCTAAAATCATTTTCACATTAAATTAAAAATCGACCTAATTTGGTCTTTCAAAATTTTGCAAGAAATTTCATAAAATCTATCCGAAAAAATAACAGAAAAACAATTGTCTGCTGGCAAGAAAAAAATAAGGATAGGTTAAAAAAAAAGTGAAATCGGAAACATTTTTTGTTACACCTTTGTTTCGATTTAAACAAAAAAGTTGAACATACTATGATAAAACACAATGAATGCAAAGTAATTAAATGTAAATACATCTCATTATAGTTGCATATTTTTACATTGTATGCACATATATATATATATATATATATATATATATATATATATATATATATATATATTATATATATATATATATATATATATATATATATATATATATATATACAGCCAAAACAAAGTCAATACACAACTAAGAACATGTCATTGTTAAACAGAACAGCCAAGTCATATATGGCGTATTGAAACATGTGAGCACCTAAATGGAGATCATTAGGAGTGTTGAAGGTGTCTTTGCCTAGGCAATAGCAGGCGCATTTTCACCCACTTCTGTATCGAGAATCCACATACACAGTCTGCAGCAGACGCTGATCCAATGATAGCAGTGTCCTCCATCTCCACTTTGAATGGACCAACAACCTGTTCCAAAACATTGGGAAATAAGAGCATTATTTTATTTATTAATGCTTTTGTTGAATAAAATATTCCATTTTCCTGACAATCTGCTCCAGTTCATCTTTAATAGAAATACGTCCAGATGGTAAAAATGTTGTTGTATTTTTTGTTTGTGTTATCTTTGGGGGGGGGGCACCATCAGAAAGCATATATACTAGTATAATTTTAGAGTAGCAAAATATAAAATGAATAAGGGTATTTTCTTATAATGTTTTTTACTTCTGTTGTCTGTTCTTATATTTTCACCAAATAGAAGAAATAGAAAATGTATGTACCTATCAGCCACTTAAAATACATATCTGGTTGTAACTTGTGCATTTTAATAGGGATGTCACTGGATTTAAAAAAAAAGGTTCTCTCGAAAAAAATACCCTATATTTGGGAGTAGGATTTATTTGTTATTGGTCCCAGTATATATACCTATATTTACAGTTATGGTCTTTTAAATTACGACTTTATAATAGTATAGATCTAGCTACATGTAGCTAGGGTAAAAGGGGAGCGAGACAAATCGGCCCCTATGGTTGAAGCAGCTACTACATTGTACTGTATGCGGGCATGAACAACATTTCAATTTTCTTTTGTTTCATATAAATGTCTTCCTCCATTCAATAGTTCATACATAGGGTACAAGGTGACTACCAGGGATACGAAATATTCCGTTCAAATTTGGCGGTTAGCTGTCAAAATTATGTTAGCCGTCAAAATGCTACTGTATGATTTTAAACATCAATATTCCATTAAAAGGGCATTGCAATGCAATGAATGTGCACATTTTTCTATTTGTCTACACCCTTTCAACTAAAATTCATTACCTGCACCCACTATTTCAGTCAAAAAGACACAAATATGTGATCTATTTTGTGTGTAGTAATATCCGGTTCAACGGGGCAGTTTACAGTGCGTACTAAGTTCCCATTTGGAACATCGCGCGTTGTGTACACACCGGTCTTACGGACTATTTTTGAGACAGGTGTGTACACATTGGAACATCGCGGCCATTTTCCATCGAAAATGTTTTCGATTGACTGAGTTGTAATAAAGTGAACCATTTTGGCTACAAATACGCCAGCAAATTTCACTATTTGTCAGAATGTTCTGTAGAATATTCTATCACACTTGGATTTACTGGAAATAAGGATTAACATTCTAGAACGACTAACAGGTTAAATCGTAAAAGTTAAAAAATGGAATGATTTTGAGAAATATAGTAACCGGAAATAGTAGCCTCATCAGTCCTCTGAAAGCAGTGAAACAGGAATTACTTAAACAGTGTTGTGATCTATCACCCAGATGTCCCAAGGTTCGAAATTTGTCCTAGGACGAGTGACCTTTTAGGACATGACCCAGATAAACCCATTAGGAACGCCTCGGTCATTTTGTTCCGAATATTAAAAATGGCCGAGGAATTCCTAGCTAAAGAACTTCAGCGAACACGTTATATATTACCTTTTTGGACGTGTTTAATGTGTTGTAAACATCAAAAAATAAATATCAACATTAAAGTTATGGAAGCCAGAACTTAGGAATTCCAAATGCAGTTGTGGCGCGTTGTGTACACACCGGTCGTACTCTCTATTTTTGAGACGGTGTGTAAACATTGGTTGTGGCCACAGTGACTTGAAGGGAATGTGCTGACTTTTGACCTCTACAAAATTTAGTGACATTATACCTAAAATAACCTAAAATATTATTTTTTTTCTTCAGATTCATCAAAGGGGTCACTCATTACCAACTATCTAGCATAAATAACTATGAATTACGGCACTTTTACAAAGTCAGAAAATCTCTATTTGTCTAAATAGAGTAAAGTGAAACAACTCCAATTTCATCGAAATGTGACAGCTAAGAACAACATGCCTACAAAGGCACCCAAACGAAAAGTTGCAACAAAAACATGCAGCCAACATGCAGATAAAACTTCAATCTTTCAATTGCAACCAATATTCTAGACAAATTTAGACAAATCGAGATTTTCTGACTTTGTAAAAGTGCCGTAAATCATAGTTATTTATGCTAGATAGTTGGTATGAGTGACCCCTTTGATGAATCTGAAGAAAAAAAATATATATTTTAGGTTAATTTAGGTATAATGTCACTAAATTTTGTAGAGGTCAAAAGTCAGCACATTCCCTTCAAGTCACTGTGGTTGTGGCGTGATTTACACTCAAAGTCAAATCGTCCCCGTAGGACGTTTTAACCTGCATTCGGAGCTCCTCGGCCATTATTTTCAAAAAAATTGAAAATAATGGCCGAGGGGTTCCGAATGTTCAACCTGGGAACGTTCTGAAATGCAAGCAAAATGGCGGCTATCGTAAATGTAAATGCAGACGTTTAACTTGTATTCAATATTAGAATATGAATAAAATATGGAAAGTCAAAGTATGCATATCACAATCAATTCAATGAAATATCATCTTATAATTGATGAACTAAATATGTGATACCCCAATGGATAAATAATACAACTTGAAAGTACTAGAATACAGTGAGGGTTATTAGTTTTATCATACAGTCAGTACAGTATTTAAAAAAATATTGTATTCGTAACTGATTGCCCTCACTGGTCATCTGACACTTTGATATAAAATGGATAAATGGAAATACAGCAGCTGCGGTAAGTCCTTATTTCTAAATGTATAAATGATTTATAATTTAAGGTGACAATAGTGAATACCTTAGATTAGAAGGTGATCCCTATCTCACCTGCTTTTCACTTCTTCTCTCCTGTTGGGTTGCAATATTTCTTGAAATTCGTGTTAACCATTTGCACTTATAATTTAGTGTCTGGGAAAGAATTCAAAACTCAAATACATGCAGCAGACTACAATTAAGGCTGACTCTTTTCCTAAGGATGCTGAAGGTAATAGGGCCGAGTTGACCCGACACCTCTTGAACTGATTTTGAGCAGTTTTTAGCTGGTTACCTACAGGATTTAAACAAAGGTTTTAAAACGGTTCTGTTTCCTCAAAAAAATATGCTGGTTCACATACTCATAATCTTCAACCATATCCTTCATAAGTCCATCTGCAACTATAAGAATATATCCTAAAAAGAGAAGTTCGACAAATCTTGTTATTGCCCATCCAAAGGAACATTTCCTGATGGGTAGACTAAAGCAGGTTAGGAGCAGGAAGCTCGTCAAATAGGTCAGAGGCTGCTGGGGTTGGTGGAAGTGGAACAATTGTTCTGGAAATTCTCATTGGCGGAAAAGGCTCAATGCTAATACTAAAATGAAATCTTATTCTTGCTCTCTGGTGTCGATTCTCTCCACTTTCATTGCGATCCATTGTAAACTAAATCCTGTGACATGTCCAGTAGTTAATGTTAGTTCAAATATTGTACGTTGACAAATTATATTTTTTACGATTTTTGATATGGCAAATCCTTGGAAGAATTCCGTATAACACGTCTACTGGTTGAGTTTGTAAATCCGAACAGTTTTGACAGTTTTTTAAAGATATCTTTGCGAGTTTTGGTTCTTGTAAATTGTTGGCATTAATAATGTTTGGTTCAAACCTCAGCCTATGCTGAAGTACACATTCACAAAATAGTTTGATTCATAAACGCGAAATGTTCATTTTAAGGACAGTACATCACCATTACCACGGTGAACGGTAAATATCGATCGATTTTATAAAATATTTTAAAATATTTAACTAAAAATAGATTGCTATTTCGACATAGTTTGTTTTCCTAAAAGTTCTATTCAACACACTCATGGGAATCCAAGTGGCTTGATGCCAACTAGGGCAGATTTCACGTTTTGGTGACCAAAAAGTTCACACACTCATTCCGGCTTATGTGCGACATTAACAGCATGTAAACAGAGAAAAAAAAGAGTTTTGAATAACTGTTATTTGGGTTCATTTTATTATTGCAATACCTTTTTGGCATTGAAATGTAAATTTTTATGAGTACAACTATTATAGTTTTTTTTTTTAAAATGAGAGTGTTTATGAAACCACCAATGCATTTTATTATGCTATTTTCGAGACAATACTAATGGGCATGATGCAATAACACAAACAAAACCGCTCCAGTCACAAATTGTTTATTATTATTTTCTGAAGAAGTACTTCCTTCTGTGTAAAAATTTGTTTATTTTAACCGTTTTTAACAAAACTATAAATGTACGACGCCAATCAATTGTCAACTGTTTTATTGAAAGTAAAACATGTTGGCAACACAGCTTGTCTTTAATTTACAAAAATACCATGAGAACAAAGCAATAGGAAACACAAAAATGCATTTAAGTTTATCAAAGTTAGATCAATAAACCATGCAAAACATAGGAATGTAAGATATCTTGATCAAACATTATTTTGATATTAATTTTGGACTCGTAAATGGTTAAAAAATGTCTCGTAAATTGCTATTTAGCATTTAAGTCAAAAGAAACATATTTCTGTTTACACTGATATTTTTTCTAAATATGATTGATATATTTGTTTAAAACAGATGTAAATAATTATCATTTGTGCTATTGATTTGTTTTATCCGGCATCAATATTGATGGTTTTTATCAATGAATTACACTGGGGTCATATTCGCGATACTAAGTATGAAATATTAACAGTTAAGCAGAATTAAAGAACTGTCCCTTGTTCAGGAAATATTTTTACAAAGAAAAATAACACTAACTTTGTAACTATGTTATTAACAATTGTGAACAGTATATGCAAACTATGTGTCCCGTAACTGGTCATTGAAACTTGGGGTTTCTACTTGGCCAACATAAATTAAAGGGTGTTCTCATTAACACTAAAGATTCTTTGTGTTTTCCCTGTGGGTCTAGGAGCCTCAATTACTTTCAATACATCGTTTCTTTTAAGCCATATCTTATCTGTGTTTCTTGGCCATCTGTAACGACCACTGACCTTACCACATTCCTCCATGTAGTTGACCTCTATCTCGTCATCCTCATCATCTATTTCTGTAACTTGACCTATGTAACGACAATCATTATACACAATCACTACATACTCTTTTTCTTTCAGATTCTCTCTAATTATCTGGTTTTCAGGGTTCTCTACATCATCATCAGCAGCAAGTGTTTGAGATGGCAAATCAATTACTTTTTCTGCACCGTCATCTGCAGCGAATATTGATTTTTAAAATTTATTGCAGATTTGTGATTTCAACATAATCTTTTACAGCAATTTCTGATCTATCATATTTTAGAACATTTGCAATGATTTATTCATGCATTTTTATAAAAAAAAAAGAATTTTGTATCACCTTTCCATTTGTGCTAGTGTTACAATATTGCCGGTAAAAACTTGTTTTTTTTTCTGGTAGCTGGAACTGTATGGATAAAATACACTAAGATTACAACTTCATATAACTCGTACATTATACTGTAACGAATATTATTTTATAGGTAATTAATAAAGTATTTTAATGATGAAGTCAATTTATTGCTAATAAACAATTATTACTTGCTGCTAGCTTTTATACCCCACCCACACTCAACAGTCAGGGCTTTTTTCACATTTAGGTGAAGCGGACCTAGCCCTTTTGGAGGGGAAAAATCGCACGTTTGTTTTTCTAATCTAAGACTCAGGATATCCATTTTTTCATGTTCTTGAAATCCCCCACTTATTTGTTATGGTTCACAGTGGCAGATCCCGTAATTCATAACTGGGGGACACAAGTGGGTTGGAGGGCTGTTCTTCCATCCACATGGATATTTTGTTTCAATAATGTATTGAAATTACACGTTTACACCATACATGCTTATTAAGATAGTAAATGTATAACATCAGACAAAACTAGGTGGATATCATTATGATGTCCATCAAAAGTTTCGTGGGTTTGCTGGAGCAGGTTTTGAACAGGGACTTGCGTTAGAGGGGCGTTACTTAAGGGCACACTTTTTTTGTACATGATCCCTCGAGTGGGCATGACATTAATATGTTTAAATTGTGGGAAGTGGGGTTAAGGGGTACTCCCCCTAGAATATATCAAATATTTTTAGTCTGAATTGGTGCATTATGGCGTAGTTAAGTACTTTTTTCTGAGAAATATTGTTATGCTGTACGTCATGCCATACTTTGGATAAAATTGTTTTGTTAATTGAAACCATTTTCATAAATTCAGCGTTGGGTTATTTACAAATTATTTGTTAGATGTTTTTACTACTGTTATTTGAAATATGCAACTGTGTCTGTAATAGGTTGATTGGCGTATTGATACATGTGAGCACCTAAATGGAGATCATTAGGAGTGTTGAAGGTGTCTTTGCCTAGGCAATTGCAGGCGCATTTTCACCCACTTCTGTATCGAGAATCCACATACACAGTCTGCAGCAGACGCTGATCCAATGATAGCAGTGTCCTCCATCTCCACTTTGAATGGACCAACAACCTGTTCCAAAACATTGGGAAATAAGAGCATTATTTTATTTATTAATGCTTTTGTCGAATAAAATATTCCATTTTCCTGACAATCTGCTCCAGTTCATCTTTAATAGAAATACGTCCAGATGGTAAAAATGTTGTTGTATGTTTTGTTTGTGTTTTCTTTGGGGGGGGGGGGGGGCACCATCAGAAAGCATATATACTAGTATAATTTTAGAGTAGCAAAATATAAAATGAATAAGGGTATTTTCTTGTAATGTTTTTTACTTCTGTTGTCTGTTCTTATATTTTCACCAAATAGAAGAAATAGAAAATGTATGTACCTATCAGCCACTTAAAATACATATCTGGTTGTAACTTGTGCATTTTAATAGGGATGTCACTGGATTTAAAAAAAAAGGTTCTCTCGAAAAAAATACCCTATATTTGGGAGTAGGATTTATTTGTTATTGGTCCCAGTATATATACCTATATTTACAGTTATGGTCTTTTAAATTACGACTTTATAATAGTATAGATCTAGCTACATGTAGCTAGGGTAAAACGGGAGCGAGACAAATCGGCCCCTATGGTTGAAGCAGCTACTACATTGTACTGTATGCGGGCATGAACAACATTTCAATTTTCTTTTGTTTCATATAAATGTCTTCCTCCATTCAATAGTTCATACATAGGGTACAAGGTGACTACCAGGGATACGAAATATTCCGTTCAAATTTGGCGGTTAGCTGTCAAAATTATGTTAGCCGTCAAAATGCTACTGTATGATTTTAAACATCAATATTTCATTAAAAGGGCATTGCAATGCAATGAATGTGCACATTTTTCTATTTGTCTACACCCTTTCAACTAAAATTCATTACCTGCACCCACTATTTCAGTCAAAAAGACACAAATATGTGATCTATTTTGTGTGTAGTAATATCCGGTTCAACGGGGCAGTTTACAGTGCGTACTAAGTTCCCATTTGGAACATCGCGCGTTGTGTACACACCGGTCTTACGGACTATTTTTGAGACAGGTGTGTACACATTGGAACATCGCGGCCATTTTCCATCGAAAATGTTTTCGATTGACTGAGTTGTAATAAAGTGAACCATTTTGGCTACAAATACGCCAGCAAATTTCACTATTTGTCAGAATGTTCTGTAGAATATTCTATCACACTTGGATTTACTGGAAATAAGGATTAACATTCTAGAACGACTAACAGGTTAAATCGTAAAAGTTAAAAAATGGAATGATTTTGAGAAATATAGTAACCGGAAATAGTAGCCTCATCAGTCCTCTGAAAGCAGTGAAACAGGAATTACTTAAACAGTGTTGTGATCTATCACCCAGATGTCCCAAGGTTCGAAATTTGTCCTAGGACGAGTGACCTTTTAGGACATGACCCAGATAAACCCATTAGGAACGCCTCGGTCATTTTGTTCCGAATATTAAAAATGGCCGAGGAATTCCTAGCTAAAGAACTTCAGCGAACACGTTATATATTACCTTTTTGGACGTGTTTAATGTGTTGTAAACATCAAAAAATAAATATCAACATTAAAGTTATGGAAGCCAGAACTTAGGAATTCCAAATGCAGTTGTGGCGCGTTGTGTACACACCGGTCGTACTCTCTATTTTTGAGACGGTGTGTAAACATTGGTTGTGGCCACAGTGACTTGAAGGGAATGTGCTGACTTTTGACCTCTACAAAATTTAGTGACATTATACCTAAAATAACCTAAAATATTATTTTTTTTCTTCAGATTCATCAAAGGGGTCACTCATTACCAACTATCTAGCATAAATAACTATGAATTACGGCACTTTTACAAAGTCAGAAAATCTCTATTTGTCTAAATAGAGTAAAGTGAAACAACTCCAATTTCATCGAAATGTGACAGCTAAGAACAACATGCCTACAAAGGCACCCAAACGAAAAGTTGCAACAAAAACATGCAGCCAACATGCAGATAAAACTTCAATTTTTCAATTGCAACCAATATTCTAGACAAATTTAGACAAATCGAGATTTTCTGACTTTGTAAAAGTGCCGTAAATCATAGTTATTTATGCTAGATAGTTGGTATGAGTGACCCCTTTGATGAATCTGAAGAAAAAAATATATATTTTAGGTTAATTTAGGTATAATGTCACTAAATTTTGTAGAGGTCAAAAGTCAGCACATTCCCTTCAAGTCACTGTGGTTGTGGCGTGATTTACAGTCAAAGTCAAATCGTCCCCGTAGGACGTTTTAACCTGCATTCGGAGCTCCTCGGCCATTATTTTCAAAAAAATTGAAAAAAATGGCCGAGGGGTTCCGAATGTTTAACCTGGGAACGTTCTGAACTGCAAGCAAAATGGCGGCTATCGTAAATGTAAACAAAAAAATATTTAACTAAAGAATTGGGATTAGTGGCCACCACATGAAATAACTACATAATAAATAGATGCTTGCAAGCAGACGTTTAACTTGTATTCAATATTAGAATATGAATAAAATATGGAAAGTCAAAGTATGCATATCACAATCAATTGAATGAAATATCATCTTATAATTGATGAACTAAATATGTGATACCCCAATGGATAAATAATACAACTTGAAAGTACTAGAATACAGTGAGGGTTATTAGTTTTATCATACAGTCAGTACAGTATTTAAAAAAAATATTGTATTCGTAACTGATTGCCCTCACTGGTCATCTGACACTTTGATATAAAATGGATAAATGGAAATACAGCAGCTGCGGTAAGTCCTTATTTCTAAATGTATAAATGATTTATAATTTAAGGTGACAATAGTGAATACCTTAGATTAGAAGGTGATCCCTATCTCACCTGCTTTTCACTTCTTCTCTCCTGTTGGGTTGCAATATTTCTTGAAATTCGTGTTAACCATTTGCACTTATAATTTAGTGTCTGGGAAAGAATTCAAAACTCAAATACATGCAGCAGACTACAATTAAGGCTGACTCTTTTCCTAAGGATGCTGAAGGTAATAGGGCCGAGTTGACCCGACACCTCTTGAACTGGTTTTGAGCAGTTTTTAGCTGGTTACCTACAGGATTTAAACAAAGGTTTTAAAACGGTTCTGTTTCCTCAAAAAAATATGCTGGTTAACATACTCATAATCTTCAACCATATCCTTCATAAGTCCATCTGCAACTATAAGAATATATCCTAAAAAGAGAAGTTCGACAAATCTTGTTATTGCCCATCCAAAGGAACATTTCCTGATGGGTAGACTAAAGCAGGTTAGGAGCAGGAAGCTCGTCAAATAGGTCAGAGGCTGCTGGGGTTGGTGGAAGTGGAACAATTGTTCTGGAAATTCTCATTGGCGGAAAAGGCTCAATGCTAATACTAAAATGAAATCTTATTCTTGCTCTCTGGTGTCGATTCTCTCCACTTTCACTGCGATCCATTGTAAACTAAATCCTGTGACATGTCCAGTAGTTAATGTTAGTTCAAATATTGTACGTTGACAAATTATATTTTTTACGATTTTTGATATGGCAAATCCTTGGAAGAATTCCGTATAACACGTCTACTGGTTGAGTTTGTAAATCCGAACAGTTTTGACAGTTTTTTAAAAATATCTTTGCGAGTTTTGGTTCTTGTAAATTGTTGGCATTAATAATGTTTGGTTCAAACCTCAGCCTATGCTGAAGTACACATTCACAAAATAGTTTGATTCATAAACGCAAAATGTTCATTTTAAGGACAGTACATCACCATTCCCACGGTGAACGGTAAATATCGATCGATTTTATAAAATATTTTAAAATATTTTATCTAAAAATAGATTGCTATTTCGACATAGTTTGTTTTCATAAAAGTTCTATTCAACACACTCATGGGAATCCAAGTGGCTTGATGCCAACTAGGGCAGATTTCACGTTTTGGTGACCAAAAAGTTCACACACTCATTCCGGCTTATGTGCGACATTAACAGCATGTAAACAGAGAAAAAAAAGAGTTTTGAATAACTGTTATTTGGGTTCATTTTATTATTGCAATACCTTTTTGGCATTGAAATGTAAATTTTTATGAGTACAACTATTATAGTTTTTTTTTAAAAATGAGAGTGTTTATGAAACCACCAATGCATTTTATTATGCTATTTTCGAGACAATACTAATGGGCATGATGCAATAACACAAACAAAACCGCTCCAGTCACAAATTGTTTATTATTATTTTCTGAAGAAGTACTTCCTTCTGTGTAAGAATTTGTTTATTTTAACCGTTTTTAACAAAACTATAAATGTACGACGCCAATCAATTGTCAACTGTTTTATTGAAAGTAAAACATGTTGGCAACACAGCTTGTCTTTAATTTACAAAAATACCATGAGAACAAAGCAATAGGAAACACAAAAATGCATTTAAGTTTATCAAAGTTAAGATCAATAAACCATGCAAAACATAGGAATGTAAGATATCTTGATCAAACATTATTTTGATATTAATTTTGGACTCGTAAATGGTTAAAAAATGTCTCGTAAATTGCTATTTAGCATTTAAGTCAAAAGAAACATATTTCTGTTTACACTGATATTTTTTCTAAATATGATTGATATATTTGTTTAAAACAGATGTAAATAATTATCATTTGTGCTATTGATTTGTTTTATCCGGCATCAATATTGATGGTTTTTATCAATGAATTACACTGGGGTCATATTCGCGATACTAAGTATGAAATATTAACAGTTAAGCAGAATTAAAGAACTGTCCCTTGTTCATGAAATATTTTTACAAAGAAAAATAACACTAACTTTGTAACTATGTTATTAACAATTGTGAACAGTATATGCAAACTATGTGTCCCGTAACTGGTCATTGAAACTTGGGGTTTCTACTTGGCCAACATAAATTAAAGGGTGTTCTCATTAACACTAAAGATTCTTTGTGTTTTCCCTGTGGGTCTAGGAGCCTCAATTACTTTCAATACATCGTTTCTTTTAAGCCATATCTTATCTGTGTTTCTTGGCCATCTGTAACGACCACTGACCTTACCACATTCCTCCATGCAGTTGACCTCTATCTCGTCATCCTCATCATCTATTTCTGTAACTTGACCTATGTAACGACAATCATTATACACAATCACTACATACTCTTTTTCTTTCAGATTCTCTCTAATTATCTGGTTTTCAGGGTTCTCTACATCATCATCAGCAGCAAGTGTTTGAGATGGCAAATCAATTACTTTTTCTGCACCGTCATCTGCAGCGAATATTGATTTTTAAAATTTATTGCAGATTTGTGATTTCAACATAATCTTTTACAGCAATTTCTGATCTATCATATTTTAGAACATTTGCAATGATTTATTCATGCATTTTTATAAAAAAAAAAGAATTTTGTATCACCTTTCCATTTGTGCTAGTGTTACAATATTGCCGGTAAAAACTTGTTTTTTTTTCTGGTAGCTGGAACTGTATGGATAAAATACACTAAGATTACAACTTCATATAACTCGTACATTATACTGTAACGAATATTATTTTATAGGTAATTAATAAAGTATTTTAATGATGAAGTCAATTTATTGCTAATAAACAATTATTACTTGCTGCTAGCTTTTATACCCCACCCACACTCAAAAGTCAGGGCTTTTTTCACATTTAGGTGAAGCGGACCTAGCCCTTTTGGAGGGGAAAAATCGCACGTTTGTTTTTCTAATCTAAGACTCAGGATATCCATTTTTTCATGTTCTTGAAATCCCCCACTTAATTGTTATGGTTCACTGTGGCAGATCCCGTAATTCATAACTGGGGGACACAAGTGGGTTGGAGGGCTGTTCTTCCATCCACATGGATATTTTGTTTCAATGATGTATTGAAATTACACGTTTACACCATACATGCTTATTAAGATAGTAAATGTATAACATCAGACAAAACTAGGTGGATATCATTATGATATCCATCAAAAGTTTCGTGGGTTTGCTGGAGCAGGTTTTGAACAGGGACTTGCGTTAGAGGGGCGTTACTTAAGGGCACACTTTTTTGTACATGATCCCTCGAGTGGGCATGACATTAATATGTTTAAATTGTGGGAAGTGGGGTTAAGGGGTACTCCCCCTAGAATATATCAAATATTTTTAGTCTGAATTGGTGCATTATGGCGTAATTAAGTACTTTTTTCTGAGAAATATTGTTATGCTGTACGTCATGCCATACTTTGGATAAAATTGTTTTGTTAATTGAAACCATTTTCATAAATTCAGCGTTGGGTTATTTACAAATTATTTGTTAGATGTTTTTACACCTGTTATTTGAAATATGCAACTGTGTCTGTAACAGGTTGGCAAACGTCAACGATTTAGGATGTTGCTTATTGCCAAACAAAGGAGGTGTCATTCGAAGCCATATTGACTTAAGCTAACTGTTTTATTGTTCCTTTGTATCTAATTTAGCACCTTGACATATGTTTTGATTAAGAACTATTTGAAATCAGAAGTAATTAGTTTGAGCTGAGCTGACAGTCTTTATGAAGTATTTCCTGTTTTTCTATTGCTTTAATTTATGGTAGGCTTGACCGGGCTGCACAATATAAGGTAACATATTTTTTAATTAGAAAAAAAGAGAGGAGAAAAAAGGTAGTTCTTCATAGAAAACAGACTCTTGAAATTTGTCTGAGCTCGAAGGTGGTTTTACCACAGTCCAGCAAACTATAGCGTTGTCGCTGTTGTACAATATATTTGGTGTTAATTTTTGGACTACACACACTGTGTTATTACATCAAGTATTTGTTAATGAAAGAACAACATAATAAAATCGTGAAAAGAACTTGGTGTGGTGAAAAGGATTTTGTTTTGGACTTTTAAAAGCTAATTCCCCGGTGTGCCAAAAGTAACGGGTTTATAGTTAAGAAAAACTATTCCCCATTGGTGCTCCAATCTACTCGTTAATAGATACAAAAACGCACGGCACAACACGTGTTGGAGAACAGCGGCTAGTATCTCCGTACCTCAAATCAACACAGCCAAGCGAGTGACTTCCTTCAATATCTATATGGACTAAATATGCACTATTTGGACATAAATACTTTCGAAATTGTGCGTTCTCAACGACGATAATGAGCAACTGGCGACGTACGGTTCCACTATACAAGCCGACAATGGAATACCATTTCAAACAGATAACCTGTAAAAGTTGTTTAAGTTGTGGACTCAAACATGCACGCAAACAATGCACTGCCAAAAACGCAATCTGCAACCAATGCTCACAGAAAGGTCACTTCAGCCGCAAATGCAGATGTGCAAGAATGTCAACACAGCATACCAAATCAAGAGATACAACCAGAATGACGACGTTTATCAATCGAAAAACTGCAGAATGTGCTTTACCTTTTTACCATGAAGATGATGCATACTTCAAGAATAACACAACAAACACCGCAGTGAGTCGCGTACCATTCAAATATATACAGAGAATAGAATTAGAAAACGTATCATTGAAAAAGACTTGTAAAGGACTTGCTGCTGAAAACTCTTCATTGATTTTAAAAAAATCAGAAACTGAAAGCCTTTAACGAACGTCTCCAAAATGATATTTCGTCCTTAAAGACAAACATCTCTGATACAAATACTAGAGAAAATATTTATTGAGAAAACTTACTGACCTTTCAAAAACATATAATGAATTGTGTGATGAATACAATCAAATTAGAAAAATGTTTGATATTCAAGTTGATAAGATTGCTGAATTTGAGTTTAAATTAAGAAATGAACGAACAGAAAACACAGACTTAAAAACAAAAATAAACGATTTGGAAACTCAAATAATCCACCTTAAAACTAAACCTGAGCGCAAAACTGGCTCATTTCGCCAAGCAGAAACAGAAAAGCAACGTTTACGCTATCCGGCTAACTTCAATGGATCTTCAGAACATCAACGTGAAGGTGCAGACCCAAGACATACAGGTTGGCATCAAACATGGCACCAAACACTGAGACGAGGTCAGTTCCGTGGAAATTCGAGGCGTGGGGGACAGTACCAATATGATTACCGCATTTCTGATGCGCATAACATTGTGAACAGTAGAAAGTGATTAAAATGCAGAAGTGATGTGGTGCTTTCGCTTTATTGGCAACCTTGGTACTTATAATTCACAGTGTATTTACTTGTTCTGTTGACAGTGTCTATGATGTAATCCGTCCTCATTTCATCTTTAACATGAACTTTAACGGAGTAAAGTTTTTTTTAAAGCAGGGGGATGTGTTATGCTGTACGTCATGCCATACTTTGGATAAAATTGTTTTGTTAATTGAAACCATTTTCATAAATTCAGCGTTGGGTTATTTACAAATTATTTGTTAGATGTTTTTACACCTGTTATTTGAAATATGCAACTGTGTTTGTAACAGGTTGGCAAACGTCAACGATTTAGGATGTTGCTTATTGCCAAACAAAGGAGGTGTCATTCGAAGCCATATTGACTTAAGCTAACTGTTTTATTGTTCCTTTGTATCTAATTTAGCACCTTGACATATGTTTTGATTAAGAACTATTTGAAATCAGAAGTAATTAGTTTGAGCTGAGCTGACAGTCTTTATGAAGTATTTCCTGTTTTTCTATTGCTTTAATTTATGGTAGGCTTGACCGGGCTGCACAATATAAGGTAACATATTTTTTAATTAGATAAAAAGAGAGGAGAAAAAAGGTAGTTCTTCATAGAAAACAGACTCTTGAAATTTGTCTGAGCTCGAAGGTGGTTTTACCACAGTCCAGCAAACTATAGCGTTGTCGCTGTTGTACAATATATTTGGTGTTAATTTTTGGACTACACACACTGTGTTATTACATCAAGTATTTGTTAATGAAAGAACAACATAATAAAATCGTGAAAAGAACTTGGTGTCGTGAAAAGGATTTTGTTTTGGACTTTTAAAAGCTAATTCCCCGGTGTGCCAAAAGTAACGGGTTTATAGTTAAGAAAAACTATTCCCCATTGGTGCTCCAATCTACTCGTTAATAGATACAAAAACGCACGGCACAACAATATTGCCAAAAAAATAACCTTTAAGTTTACTTGCTGGCCAACTGGGGGGGGACACAGGCCCTATAGCCCCCCCCCCCCCACTGAACGACCCGCCCATGGTCCACTTGTAAATAAAATAAATGAACAATTTTTGCCTGCTTGGGTATATAAGTAAAAAAACTGACAGTGGCAGTATAAATCTGGGTCCGTGAGCCCAGCTCAGATACATGTACACCCAACTGCAATTGACTAAATACTATGGTGATTTAAAACCCATTTAGGATCGTCAAAATTAAATAAAAGATGAAGTTAATTTTAGTTTTTATTGTGAAATAAGAGAGAGTACTCGGACTTACAACCGGGAATTTACAGGAGGTAGGCGAAGATGTTATCTCCCTTGCTTGATTCGACGGAAATAAACGAAAGAAAATCTGATTCGTTAGCTCCGCCCATTCACCTTCGTTTCTTTCGGTGACATTTACCATATAAGGTATATGCGAAATCGTCTATCCTTGTAATTCTAAACTTGTCAATTGACTTTTGTAAACCTGGACTTGTTGGACTGCAAATGTTCATTTTACGAATGCGAATGTCGACTGTAGGATTGCAGTTGTACATATGCATGATTTGGCTTTCTAAATTACATCATCATATTGTTAAAGGCAAGTTATACGATCTATGTTTTAGTGAGTTTATACAGGGTCGATCTGACAAATATACATTTTGACTACTATAATGACAAATGACAAATCAATACGGAACAACTGACGAATAGAAACAACAAATAGCACGTCTACATTGACAAATGTAAGAGATATTTAGTACGATTAAGAAGCACATTGTGGGAATTACACGTCTGGACTTTTGGCAACGAATAGCCTCCATAGTCCCCATGGTTGCTGAGAAATCTCTCTCTATCGCATTCCGTGATGATACCTCGGAGCTAGAAGAAGCAATGACTGATTTAACATTCTCTATAGTATTTTTGTGCAAGTAAAAAGGGTAGTGCGTTGTAATGTATATATTTCTGTATCAAAAATGCATTACTGAAAATTAAAATGCATTCTTGTATTTTGCATTTATTTACCGGAATGCAAGTAAATCATGAAAGCCATTATACATTTATCATTTTGACTAAATCAAACTGCAACTCAAACTGCAACTTTCGCTGTTTGTTTTGACTTCGGTGCTTTCGAAGGATCTCCCTTTTCAAAATTTAATTACTATACATTTCATAGAGAACATCCTTACACAATAGGCTATTGATAAACACTGTTAGTTTGTAGGATGGAAGCGCCTTAACGTTGGAGTAACAAATACAAATTCGACCCTTACTTCTTGAATAATACTTCGAGCATCCATCGGTAGGACTCTCCAAGTGTCATCTTCAAAGGCTGGACTACTGGTGTCCGTCATGAAGTCATACAACTGCTCATTCAGACGAAGACTACTGGGGCCGTCGTAGGCAATAGACATTGCCAACAATTGTCCAGCTAAGAAGTAATGGTTATTATGGAGGCGCTCAACGTTGTGTGTGAAATACCGACAACCTTCAGGACCATCAAACAAATCAGATGAATGGAGTTCCTGAATGGCAAGTCTGAAATAATAGATCAACCATTTATTACAATTATCTGTTTATCTGTTTAAGAGTAAACGGAATTATTCAACACAAAGCATTTTTCATCTTTTAACAGGATATGTCATGTAACCGGGGGTTATATCAAATCGTCAAAACTCTCAATGTATTATTATTATTAGTATTATCATTTTTATCATTATTATTATTATTACCACTTTCAAAATTGTAACTACAGAGTTACAGAAGTGAAGGCCAAAAAGTTTGTGTCTATTATCTCTGAATTATGATTTACTGTATTTTTAATGAACTGTATTTATCTGGTGGAGCCTTGCTAATCCGGAATCCTTCATTAACCGAACGAATCATGCGGTCACGATTGTTTTGTTCATTATTTAATACATGTACATAAATAACTTCTTCTCCGAAATCCGGACGATTTTTTCAATTTTCCAGTTCATTTTAAGTTTGCCATGTCTGAAGTTTTGACAATTATTAAAACATGCACATCAAAAAGGTGGACACAAACACTGTATTTATTGGACAACGAAAACGAGGCTCGAGTGAAATGGCGGATATATTTTCTCAGTGATATTTTTTTTTTAATTTAGTGACGTTTTTTTGGATCTAAACTAGCCTAAATTTTTGCAAAAGTGACAAATAAGATTAAACTAGCATAAGTGCAAATATTCTAAAGGAATTTTATCCAAAATGCCTGAAAACAAAGACAATAAAGGTGCTAACAAAGGAAATGGCGCGAGCGCCACAGGCGGAGCAACACCCAAACCACAGAAAGCTGCGACAGGGAACCGCCCCCAACTGTATGATCAACACCAATTTCACGGACCCGGGAACTTCATCCCCCCTTACCCTGGTGCACAACCTACATATTTCTCTCAACCTGGATTCGGCGCGTTTCCGCATACACCTTCGCTTGGTCAAGAAATGTCGAGTATGTATGAACTTTTAAATGAGATGAATTCCCGTTTGAAATCTATGGAGTCAACACATGCAAGGGTTTTAGCTATGGAAAAAGATGTTTCTCACCTTAGATTAACAGTTGATAATATCCAGAATGTAAACACTGCAACAACATCCAGGTTAGCTGATTGTGAAGCATTTTGCCAGTCTTTTAGTGATGTCACTGACGATTACACGCAAAACAAACGTAAAACAAGTGAACAACTCTCCGATTTGAAAACACAAAGCAATGTTTTATCTTATAATGTTGAAATATATAAGCAAGAAAACGCTGATCTAAAATCCGAATGTCTACACCTGAGAACACGCCTCATGGAAAACGACCTCATTTTCTTTGGTGTGGATGAGGCCCGTCCGGACTCCACCAATGGTCAGGGAAATCGAACTCCCCAAGAAAAGACTGAGAGCGAACTCAGGGGAATGTTGCAATCATCTTTAGAGGAAAATTCAGTTGTATCCGACCAAATCAGCACCGATATAAAAGGTATATTATTCAGCAAGGTGTACAGGGTGGGTAGACCGAATGCATAGCCTAAAAATAATAAACCTAGGCCGATAGTCGCAACTTTCGAACGCTATGGGCAAAGGGAACAAATTCGCAAAGCTGGCCTCATCCTTAACAAATCCCAGAGAAAACATCAGATTTATGAACATTTTCCAAGAGAAGTAGAGGAAAAGAGAAGTGTTATATCCACTAACTCGACAATACGGTGAAACTGGGAACAAGGTCTCGATTGTTAGGGACCGCTGTATGTAAACAGTTGGCTGTATGACCCCGAAACAAAGAGTTTCTCACGCTCAGGCCACCAGTTGTCTGCACCGGGCATGCGCGATCAGCCAACATTGCGACCGACAAACCAAGGACCACGGTCCGCGCCCCAGTTTCCACCTCGGGCACCATTTCACGGACAAGGGATGCCGCAGACCCCCAGACCCCCGCCTACGCATAATACCTACTACACGCCACAAACCAAAACCCACCCATCGGGTTAACGAGTGCATGGGGCCCCTCCCAGCTATTACGACCCACAGACGCTGTCCCAGGTACATCGACCGTTGTCGAGTTACGAAACCCCGAATCGCTTTGCCTCAATCGAGCCGGATAATTCTAACAAACGCAAAGCGGTTTCCCTACTCGACCAAGAATGTGTTATTAAGCGCTCGGACAACTCAGCGTCTCCGATAAGCTGCACTGAGCCGCCAATAAATAGTGTCCATGACGATCACATATCATCTGCGCAACCTATGGATACCCCCGAGGAACCTCCGACCATCGAAGAGTCCCGTTTATAGGACAGTCACGGAGAGTCATGCTTGATCTCTGACCCAATAAACAGTGGTGACTTAGCTCGTCGGTCTGTTGACCACACGGCAAATAGTGATTTGTCTTCTGTTAACGACATGGTGAATATTTAGTAATGATGAATGTTTGGAACCTTTTGTTCATAAATATGTGTGCCTACTTATCATACTGTAATAACTATTATGCACATTATTTACATTATAGTTATGATTCCCGTTATTATACAAATAGCCATACTACATGTATTATTTTGAAACCACCTATTAACGGTACTTGTAAATTTGATGAAAATGATAAACTATCTAACGGTTTTCACGAAGGTGATAACGGAAATTTGCGCATTTTAACTTTAAATGTCTGTGGACTGAAATCAAAGCTTATGTGTCCTGAATTTAACGATATTTTGAACAATCATGATATTATCGGCTTGCAAGAAACAAAATTAGATGACATTGATTGTATTGATATTGATGATTTTGTGGTTTTCACAAAGAACAGACGAAGTGTCGTATTGAATACCCGAAAGTCGGGTGGCCTAGCTCTTTTAGTTAAAGAAAGTATTTCTAAGTATGTACATGTTATTGACACTGATTGTAAAATGGTTTTATGGTTTAGCATTGACAAAGAGTATGTAAATTCTGAGTCAGATATATTATGTGGTATTGTATATGTCCCCCCTGAATATTCTTAATACTCTGTTGAAGACCATTTTAATGATATTCAATTAGAGCTAAATGAATTGATCTCTAAATATAAGCTTATATATATATTTGGGGATAACAATAGTAGAACTAAAAATATATACGATATTATCCCAGTTGACAAAGATTTGTCTAAAGTAAACCATTTCGAAGAGATATATGATGAATATATACATGAGATAAATCAATTTGAGTGCGCAAAAAATGAAGAGTTAAACAGAGAAAGTTGTGACAAATATGCTAATAATTATGGAAACCGATTTATTGAGTTCCTCCAGTTAAATTATTTATATATTCTAAACGGTAGAACAAAGGGTGATATTCCAGGTAAAGCAACATGTAAAGGAGTCAGTACTGTGGACTATTTCCTGTGCAACGCTAACATGTTTAAGTATGTATTATCTTTAAATATACAAGAATTTTGTTCTCTTTATTCGGATGCACATAATCCTATATCGTTGACGTGTAATTTTAATTTGTCTAAATACAAACAGAACCAAGACACGATAGAGCCAACGTTAAAATTATGGGATAACACAAAACAAAATGAGTTCATAGAAAATGTTAAATCGCATAAATTAAATGATATATTAAAAAAACTTGATACTCATAATCAATCAAAAACATTTACGTAAGCGGATGCAAATCTAATTATAAATTATATTTCCGACATTTTTGTAAATGCTTGCAAAACGACATTTGGCTTCAAAACGTTTCGAAATAGCACTGATTGCAAAACTACACGGGGATGGTTTGGTCCAAAATGCAATAAGGCTAGAAAAATTTTCCATAGAGCAAGATATCTTTATAAAATCAGAAAAACCGAAACAAATAGAATTAACTTAAACGAAAAAAGCAAAATGTATAAAAATACAATGAGAACTTTTCATTATAAACATAAAAATAACGACATATTAAAGTTAAGAAATCATAAGGTCACAGAACCTCGCAAATATTGGAAAATATTAAATAACAAAAGTAAGAGCAAAAGTGAAGCAGGACTTGAAGACCTGTCTAATGTCTTTAAAAGCATTAACTATAAGGATATACAATCCACAAGTAACCATGCAGTCTGGTGAACTTAATGTAAACGTGATAACTAATGATGAAATTAATATTCCAATTACATTGGAAGAAATTGAAAAAGCTGCAAAATCATTAAAAAATAACAAAGCAAGTGGACTAGATAAAATAACAAATGAACATATTAAAACTACTTTTGACGCTCTTAAGAACATATATGTCAAATTATTTAACTTAATTTTTGAATATGGTGTTAAACCTCAATCTTGGACTGTTGGAGTTATTAATCCTATTTTCAAAAATAAGGGTGACCCTACACAACCTGAAAACTATCGACCTATTACTCTACTTAGTTGTATGGGGAAATTGTTTACTTGCGTAATAAATAATAGGCTAAAACACTACGTCGAATCTAATAATATCATACATGAATGTCAGGCAGGTTTTAGAGCTGGTTTTTCGACATCAGATCACATGTTTGCCATAAACCACATAATTCAATATTTGAACAGTAACAAAAAAAGCTATTCTGTGCGTTTATTGATCTCAAACAAGCTTTTGACACTGTCTGGCGAGAAGGGCTTTGGGTGAAACTTCTAAAATGCAATATAAACGGCAAATGTTTAACTCTTATTAAAAATTTGTTCAACAACATCAAATCATGTGTCACAGTTAATTCAGAATTGTCAAATTATTTCCCAAGTAATATAGGTGTCAGACAGGGGGAAAATCTGTCTCCACTTCTGTTTTCCATGTTTCTAAACGATTTACACGAGTATTTTATATGTAACAATATAGACAGCAGTGTACAATAACCAAATCCGAACCATTTTCAAAATTTGCAAAATTTCATAAAAATATTCATACTTCTATATGCTGATGATACAGTTATAATGTCTGAAACTCCAACAGGTTTACAAAATGCACTAGATGCATACGCACAATACTGCAATTCATGGAAACTAACAGTTAATATTGCAAAGTCTAAAATACTAGTATTTGGAAAGGGAAGACCGGTTACATTTAATTTCTCATTCAAGCAAGCCAACTCGATATAGTTAATGAATATAAATACCTCGGTATATACTTTAGTAGAACTGGTTCTTTTCAAAAATGCAAAGTACATATTGCAAATCAGGCTACAAGAGCAATGTTCAGTTTATTACGGAACGCAAATCGCCTTTCTTTACCTATAGACTTACAAATTGAAATTTTTGATAAAACTGTGAAACCAATACTTCTTTATGGAGCTGAAATTTGGGGCTATGGAAAAAACGATGTTTTAGAGAGAGTTCAACTTCAATTCCTTAAGTATATTTTAAAGCTAAAACGATCTACTCCAAATTATATGGTCTATGGTGAAACCGGGGTAATACCGCTTTCGGTTGATATTGAAGATAAAATGATTGCCTTCTGGACAAAATTATTAACAAATACTGATAACAATATTACGAAACTCTCGTCTTTGATATATAAGAGTATTTATAATAACTCAATCAACTATAGTGAGCAAGTATTAAAAAGAAAATTTCCATGGATCTACCATCTAAAATGTATTTTAAGTAAATGTGGTTTAATTAATATATGGGAAGGCCAAAACGTTGTGAATCAAAAGTGGTTGAAGGCAACGGTTAAGCAAAAGCTAAAAGATCTCTTTATTAATGAATGGTTTAGTGCTACTGAAACATCCAATAAAGCAACGTTTTACAGAATATTTAAAACAAAATTCGGCATTGAGCCATACATTTTAGATCAACCGACTAAAAACTTACATTTTATAGTTAAATTCAGAACAAGAAACCATAGACTCCCAATTGAAACTGGTAGCTGGAACAGAACGCCTCTAAATGAAAGAGTGTGTACACATTGCGATAAATTAGGCGATGAATTTCATTATCTTTTAGAATGTAGAATTTTTGATGAGGAACGAAAGAAATATTTGAAACCCTACTTTTATAGACACGCGAATATTTTTAAATTAGAGAAACTTATAAATACCCGGAATAAAACGCAGATGTTTAACTTAATAATGTTTGTTAAAGCAATTTTATTGAAATCATTATAGTTGTAGGACATGCCTGTTGACATATACAGAATTTGAGCCATTTTGTTTCTAATTGCTACGATATTTTATTGACTCTCCATTTATTTATTTATCCACTAATGTATGTGACAATAACCAGATTAATTACACTGGTAATTTACTATATATATCATAATCATTGTCAAACGTTTGTAATATTAGAAAACAAACCTTTAAATGTACCCATTTCACTCGTTTGCTTATGTGACATTTATCATTTGATATTACCTCATTTATCCATGTTTGTATTGGACTGAGTGAAATAAAGGAAACTTGACTTTGACTTGACTTAAACTTGACTTGTTCGGTGAAAGCATGTGAACAGCACAGGTGCGAAAACCACACTTAATTTGTTTGGTCGGTGATTTGATCAGTTTAATGCGATCAATAATGGACACATTATTGATTGAATATCAAATAATAATTTAAATGTTACGTAATATGGGTAAAGCAGACCCACGTACGTACTGGAAAATTATCAACGGAAACAAAAAGACCGAGGTAGCTGCCAGCTTAAATGATTTGTATGATTACTTATTCACCATATTGTGTTTACGTTAATTGGCCATAATGCTTTAATTGGACTGCGTCTTTTGATTAGATTAATCAAGCTTATAATTAAAGAAAACTGATAATAGATTTGGATATGCACAAATAATGGGGCGAGTAAAATTTCTTGACCGATTCTTCGTGATTAGAAAGATTGAAGTCACTTTTTTACAATGGTCTGTTACTGTGATTTGTTATATATACACTTACAATGTATATACAGCACAGAAGCTACGACAAGAGTGCAAAAATATAGAAACCCTTCTAGTACGGAAACCTTTCTTATCCGAACTTCTCTTACGCTACGGACGAGTTCGGATAAGAGAGGTTCCACTGTAATAGGATTGAAAACTATGAAATATAAATTTTCTCACCCATCGCCGTGTCCTGCAGCACTTTGAATGCTTTGCTCTACTGCAATAGCGATCTCTTCATCTTCACTATCGCACACATCTATAACTTGTACGGGGCTAAAATTAAACAAGAACATGTCATAAGACACGATTACAAGGTTGTCCATGTGCCATTGTCAGCAGGTTTGGCAACAGGAGCTGTCCATAACACCTCATACAAAAACTTCCGCCCTGAAAATCTGAGAAATTCCGCCTAATCATTAGACGGATTCCGTCTTAAATTCAATTCAGGTTAATATTACACGGATTCCTCCTATTAGCAAGAATAAAGTGAGTACACTGGATTTTCGAATAGTTTTGCTAGACGTTAATTTTACCTTTCTCAGTAAGGAACTGCTTAATAAGGGAGGTAACCTCAAAATGACAAATCACAAATTAAAAATTGTATAGAATTACTTCCTTTGAATTTTTTTTATAATTTTATCAATCATCCTTTTGTTTAAAGGTCCTCTAGGGGATGCTTCATACCGAATCTCAAAGCTCTGTGCCTTCTGGTTTCAGGGAAGATTTTTGAAAGAGTTTACGATGGACAATAAGGATGACAACTGGCCACAATGGATGATGACAGGCGAAAGTTAATGACTAAATAAAACTGAAACTCAAGAATAATACCATGAGATATGATCAGGTGTGGTCATTGCAGTAGCAGATGGTTGCTGATCTGGTGCTGGTGCTTATGCTGATCTGTTCCGACGCTGAAGAAAAATAATAAGTAAAATGACATCAGCATTGAACTGTTATCAGATTCTTGGCAGAAAATACTTGAATATATACATACTATAAAATACATGCACGGATCCAGCAATTTTTTCCGGGTGGGTGGGGGGGGGGGTCCCGGCAAAGAAATTTTTCCAGTGGGGGGTCCAAGAAAAGAACATTTTCTTTTGAATGCTAAATTCGAAGTTTTAAAATAACAAAATTCCAGAGGAGGGGGTCAGGACCCCGCCCCTCACTCTTCTGGATGTGCGCATGAAATAACCTGTAATAAAATGATATAGTGACTTTGCTATCTTCCTGATGCATTATTGCTGTTTGTTTTTTTTGAACTTCTATTAAAAGTATCTAGAACACACTGCTTCCCACACTATTTTCAAATATAATGCAAATTAGAGCTATCACTGAAAGTGATTCATACCCCCGCAGGACCACCTTATTAATAAGCAAAAATGCAAGATTTCCTATCAGTGACCTTATCAAAATAACAAAATATCATTTTTTAGTTTAGTTTAGTTTATTTGGGGTTTTACGCCGCTTTCAACAATATTTCAGTCATATCGCAACGGTCAGTTGATGCATCTTTCCTGGGCAAGCTTAGACCATCTAAGCGGTTTACCAGTACCGAATGCTAAAGTATGCAAGTAACTGACAACTTGCCTTACAGGAAAATGATTTCGGCTAATCTCATGCTTTACAACGCAAAGCATGGGATCGAATCCACCCTCCTGCTGGAATCTAGAGTTTGAAAGATTCCAATTGTTAAAGCCCGTTTAGTCGCCTTTTACGATATACACCAGAGATGTTTTGACAAATCTCTGGAAACACGCAGGGCTGCACGGTGGTTGCAATTCTGTTCCCTTTGCCATTAAAGGGAGCCCCTCAACCACAAGGGGCAAACACGTAGGGCTGCACGGTGGTTGCAATTTTGTTCCCTTTCCCATTAAAGGGAACCCCTCAACCACAAGGGGCAAACACGTAGGGCTGCACGGTGGTTGCAATTCTGTTCCCTTTGCCATTAAAGGGAGCCCCTCAACCGCAAGGGGCAAACACGCAGGGCTGCACGGTGGTTGCAATTCTGTTCCCTTTGCCATTAAAGGGAGCCCCTCAATCATTTTTTATGTAAAGGAAGTCATAGCTATATCACCTATAGCAATGACATCACATATGATGTGCACATAATTGAGAAGTAGAATCACTGCTGGATTTTTGCAAAAGGGCCATGATGGCCGTAAATCGTTCAACTTATAGCCTACATAACCCAGTTTCAACCCTGAACAAGATTTTATGGAGACAAACATTTCCACCAAGTTTCATGAAGATTGGACCAAAAAAGGGGACTCTAATGTTTAAATTGTTTTACTTAGAATTTGCCATTGTCACCTAAGTTTTTATCCCACATCACCGAGGTTCAACCCTGAACGAGATTTTATAGAGACAAACATTTCCACCTAGTTTCATGAAGATTGGACCAAAAATGAAGCATCTAGTGTTCACAAACTTTTCTAAGGTTTGTCGTAATGACCTAGGGTTTGACCCCATGTTACCCAGTTTCCAACTTGACCAAGATTTCATAGAGACCAACCTTCTGATCAAGTTTGATGCAGATTGGACCAAAAATGAGGCCTCTGAAATGTTCACAAACTTTAACTAACTCAATTTTATAGAGAAACAATCTGCCCAAGTTTAGTGAAATTTGAAGAAAAAATGTTTCTTATAAGATTTGCCCTAGTGACCTTGTTTTTGATCTCACGTGACCCAGTTTTATATTTGACCACCATTTTATAGAGACAAACATTCTGACCAAGTGCCATGAAGATTGGATAAAAAATTGGGCCTCTAGAGAATTAACAAGAATTTCTTAAGATTTGACCCAGTGATCTACTCCATATCTTCCACTTACAAGGTGAGTGCTTTCCAGGCCTCGTACACATTTTCCCACCAGGCAGTTAGCATATTTAACTTCACCCGATTAAAAGAGCATGTCTCTTTTTAGTTGAAGTGTGGTAATTAGAAGCCCTTTAATATATATTCAGCGAAAGAGAGTATCTTAGTCAAGAATTAATAATTCAAAGTCAGACAACTTACCAGTGAAAGATTTCTTTGTACTCTGAACTGAATCACTGGGGTATCTGCATTTACAAAAGTCGTTTCAAGCTGTTGCTGCGCTGGTGAATCTGGTTGTGTGTTGATACCAGCAGTTATGGGAAGGTTTTCCTCAACAATATCTGGAATGCTTGGAGGACTTCATTCATCTGAGCTTTCATTGTTTGTGGCAGTGGTTTCAACAGCTGGGTTCTGGGCGACTTCCATAGGGGGTGAAAGGACCTGGCCAAGCCGACGTTCAATAGCCACTCCAGATGTTGGTATGTGGGACTGCGAAGTTGATGACTGAGACCTGTTTGTGACCTGAAAGATTTTTGAAAATTACTTTGGTTGATAGAAGATACATTTGAAATTTTGTATTTACTCTGGATGATTTATTTTACATTTTCAAAACGGTCCGACTTCAAGGTCAGGCCTGTTTCATTGCTAAGCTAGTACATAGGCTTTCTTTAAGCAAATCACAGGACATGTCAGCCTAAACTAAAAGTTATAGATATTTGCACTGCGGATATACCTTACACACCATTTCAACTATGACTCAAATACTGTTACATTAACACTTACATTACAGTATTACTAATATCAAAGTTAATATCTTAACCTAGTATTATACACACACAATCTCTGAAGTAAGATTTGTAAGCTGGTCTGAAGGAAGATGTCACTGGACCGTGTAAAGAACTGGATGTCGCATCCCTCACTTGTCTGATCTACTTATATAAACTTAAGTGAATTAATAAGTCCCTGCGCTGGGGCTTCATGACCCAAGGGGTCATGATTTGAACAAACTTGTTAGAGGTCCACTAAGTCATGCTACATACCAAAGCACAAAACTCTGGGCCTTGTGCTTTCCGGGAAGATTTTACAAATGTTTCCGATATATAAAAGACATGTAAAACCATATACCCCGGGGCGGGACTATTATGACCCCGGAGGTCATAATATGAACAAACTAGAGATTGTTTTTGTGAAAAACATATGTCTCCCCCGCGGTCATTTGACCATGAAGAATACTGGAAATTACAAAGGGCCATAATGCAGGAACAGAAGACGCGCAAATTGTCTCATGATGGTGAAACTTTTTGCCAAGTTATATGAGGACCCCTTCATGAATGAAGATGTTATGGCCCGAACACAAGAAATATTCGACCTTTGACCTCCTAGTGTGACCTTGACATTGTGGTTAGGGACGTGGGTCTTGCTCTCTTCACATCGTCTCATTTTGGTGAAGATTTGTGCCAAGTTTTTTCGGAATCCCTTCGTGCATGAAGAAGTGATGACGCGGAGATGAAAACTGGACCTCCTATTTTTAAGTTTTGACCTCTAAGTGTGACCTTGACCTTGAAGCAAGGGACCTTGGTCTTGCACTCTGCATATCGTCTGATGTTGGTAAACATTTGCGCCAAGATATTTGGGAAACCCTTCGTGCATGAAGTTCAGCACCACGACAAAAACGTAGCCACATATTCAAGCTATGCTCAATCTGCGATAATTGAAATGTAGAAAATAAGTAATCTATTTAAAATCATCCGACCGCAACACGCCGATAATATGCATAACTACACGATTATTCCTGTGAAGTTTCGTCAAAATCCGACCTGCTGTTATGGAGATATGCCCAAATGTATTCAAATTTGAAAGAATCAAGGGCCGCAACTCCGCGAAAAATCATCAAACCGCAACACGCCGATAATATGCAAAACTACACGTGCTAACGATCATTCCTGTGAAGTTTCATCAAAATCCGACCAGCGGTTATGGAGATATGCCCAAATGTGTTCAAATTTGGATGAATCAATGACCGCAACTCCGCTGAAAATCACTGAACCCGAACATGCCGACGATATGCTCAACTAGGCTTGGTACCAATGAATCATAGCAAGTTCCATTAAAATCGAACCAGCGGTTAAGGAGAAGAAGCACAGACAGACAGACAGACGGAAAGTACAAAAACAATATGTCTCCCACATATGTTTGGTAGAAGTTTACTAGTCTAGGTGATGTTAAATACCAAAGCACAAAGCTCTAGGCCTTGCAATTTCAGAGAAGATGTTTTAAAGATTTTCCTATATAAGTCTATGTTAAACCATATGCCCCCAGGTTGGGGCAAATATGACACCGGGGTTCATGATTTGAACAAACTTGGTAGAAATGTACAAGGTAATGTTAAATACCAAAGCATAAGGCTCTAGGCCTTGTGGTTTCAGAGGAAGATTTTTGAAGTTTTTCCAGTATCATTCCTATATACTGATAAGCCCCCAGGGCAGGGCCATTTTGAACCCGGGGGTCATCATTAATTTTGAAGAAAACATTTAAAGGTCTTCTAGATGATGCTTCGTATAGAATCTCAAGGCTCTGGGCCTTGTCGTTTCAGAGAAGATTTTTAAAACGTTTACGGACGGAGACGAGGACCACGGATGACGAATAGATTGTGTTCACTTAAAACTCAACTGGCCACGAAGTGAGAGGTAGCCTATTAATTCGTAAAAGAAGCGTTTCCCTTGGGTTTAAGGATTAGGATCTGCCATTGCATGCAATGAAAATAACCGATACAGAAGACTCAATAATGAGTGATTTTGGACAAATTAACCACATCTGCTACCACCAAAATGCATTATACCACAACTTCACACGGATAGTAAGCTACACCAGACTGACCTGATGTTAACCTTATGATAATTATTCATATAATGAATATGTTATCTGCATATACATATAACTGCCAAATTTATTATTATAAGAATTATCTCATGTAACTTGTCAGCTTATGTTTTAAGGGAAGCTTGTACTTACTCTATTTCTAGTCCGAGAAAGATTGCTGAGGCTGGGCAACTCATCCTCTGATGTATCATCTATAAAAGTTGAGTTTACATTTGGTGGACAAGACAGTGGTGCAGTTCTGCCAGACTGTAAAATAAATCATATGTATTTTGACGATAAACTTGATCAAAACTATAGTTTTGGTACCTATTAAAACTTTAAAATATTTAGATTCAAAATGCTTTTGATTTATTGAAAATATCTAAAAAATTAGTAACCTTATGATGATTTGAAATGGTGACAGAATTTTTGGATCACCCTGTACAATACATTTTAATCCAGCATTACCCAGATTCAAACTTGGCCAAGAGATCATCTTGATGAAAATTCTGACCAAGAATCAGAAGATCCAAGCAAAAATGTGGTCTCCATTGTATCAACAAAGAAGTTCTGTGATTTGACCTAGTAACCTATTTTTCCCCACGAGACCCAGATTAAACCTCTACCTACATAACACCAAGATGAACATTTTGACCAAATTTCATGAAGATCCGAGCAAAAATAAGGTGTCTATTGTGTTGCCAAGGTTTTTTATGCTTCTAGTTACCCAGTTTTGACCACACATGACCCAGATTCAAACTTGACCTAGATATCATCAAGAAACAACTTCTGGCCAAATTTGATGAAGATTGGATAAAAATGTGGCCTTTATAATGTTGTCACAGTTTCTATGATTTGACCTAAAGATCTGGTTTTTGATCCCACATGACTCCGTTTCGAATTTGACCTAGATATCATCAAGGTGAATATTATGAGTAAGTTTCATGAAGACTGAACAAAAATAGGGTGTCAAGAGTGTTGTCAATGAAATTGTTTATGGACGAATGGCGAATGGACGACGGACAAAATGTTATCACAAAAGCTAACCTTGTCACTTTGTGACGCCGTTTTTAACAATATTTCAGTTATATCGCGGCGGTCAGTTTGTACATCTTTCCTGGGCAAGCTTAGACCATCTAAGTGGTTTACCAGTACACAATGCTAAGGTTTGCAAGTAACTGACAACTTGCTTTACAGGAAGGTGATTTCGGCTAATCTCACGCGTGGGATCAAAACCACCCTCGTGCTGGAATCAAGAGTTTGAAAGATTCAATTCATTAAAACCCATGTAGTCGCCTATTACGATAAACCAGAGATGTTTTGACAACTCTCTGGAAACACACACGGCTGCACGGTGGTTGAATTATGTTCCCTTTGCCATTAAAGGGAGCCTCTCAACCACAAGGGGCTGTGATTAGAGTAATGTTATGTTACTAACCTCTTTGTATGAAGTATGGAGATAAAGTCTGACAGGTGAGCACTTAGTAAATTGAAAATAGTTCCCAACTGTGAATCCACCATATTCTTCAAGTTTTGGAAGTTCATGTCCAGAAAAACCGGTAATAAAGAAATTTAAATTTTCCAAATCCAATCCCTTTGCTTCTGATCGTCCACCAGGAAAGTACACATCTAATATCCTTTTCTGTAATTTTTCAAAGTCACAATCTTTTGGCACGTCTATCATTTGTTTACCACCATCATCATTGGGTCCAACCATCTTATAAACCTTTGATGTCCAATGCTTCCACCCCACGTATATACGCCGTGTTCCTTTTTCTGTCTTTGGCTCATTTCTTTTCCTTTTTCTCCTGTTTGCTAGCTCCCTGAACTTGGACACTACTGGTGATGACTGTATACCTGTAAGTGACATTAACACAGGGATGTACTACTGACAAACAAAAATGCATGAAAAACAAGTTCCGGAGTATTGCTGTCTGCCACCAGTTGGAGACTGCTCTCCAACTCTGTGATCGACCGAGATAGTTGGCATCAACACTGCTTAATTGTATTGGGATCGGTCAGAGCCCCTGCGAAATGTTTAAGAACAGTTCAAGAATAATTGATGCATTTTTCAAGAACAAAGTTCTTGAACTGTACTTGAAGTGTTCTTAAAGTGTTCAAGAACATTTCAAGCACAGTTAAGAAATGAGACAAATTTTAAGAACAATTTGTTCCTGAAATGTTCTTGAAAAAAGTTCTAGAACAGTTCAAGAACTCATGTTCTTGACCTGTTCTTAAAATTATATACAAGAACAGTTCGTAAACTGTTCATGAACTGAAGTTCTTAAATTGTTCATGAATGGTTCCTGAAAGTGTCTCATTTAACATTTCTTAAACAGTACTTAAAATGTTCTTGAGCACATGAAGAACAATTGAGGAAGAACTGTTCTTGAACTACCAGTTCTAGAACTGACCATTTCATGTTCATGAACCAGTTCCAGAACTGTTCTTGAACCAGTTCTAGAACTGTTCTGGAACCAGTTCTAGAACTGTTCTGGAACCAGTTTTAGAAGTGGCCATTTCACCCTCTGGAAAGTTCTAAATGATTCTCACAACTTTAGTTCTATGGAAATTTCTATATGCTTGTGAAAGATTTTTTTACATTTAATTAGCAGGCATCTTAAATCTAAATACATGTGCCGGCTCTGAATGGTCATGAAAACTGGTGACAAAAGTGCTTGCATCAAACCACTGTCTACGTGAATTAAATAAAAGCAAGTGAAATATCCTGTTTTACTTCTGAATTACATTTCAGTTTACTTTCATTATAAAGACACTTACTTTAGTTTAACTTGTTCTAGAAACATAAATTAGCTGTGTTCCAGCACATATTTCCAGAGTTTGTTGTCCACAAAATTTGGTGATATTTTATTAACACATCATGAAAATCACTCTCAAGACCAGGCCATTTCATATTCATGAAACAGTTCTAGAACTGTTCTGGAACCAGTTCAAGAACTGTTCTGGAACCAGTTGCAGAACTCTGGCAAATTCTAAAGGAGTCTCCATAACTTTAGTTCTATCGGAATTTCAATGTGTTAATTATTTAAAGCTTATCATTTTAGATTTCATTGAAAAGTAATATGCTTGTTATTATTTGAGGAAAATTTTAAGAACGTTTTGAGAACACTACAGTTCTTAAACGATTCTTAAGTTGTTCTTGAAATTGATTCAAGTACATTTCAAGAACATTTCGAGAACAGTGCAGTTCTTAAACTGTTCTTAATTTGTTCTTGCAAACACTTTAAGAACAGTTTAAGAACACACAATGTTCAGGGACTGTCCTTAAAATGTCCAAGAACATTTTTAAGAACTTTATAAAATCTTAAAATGTTCATGAACTGTTCTTAAACTGAGTTCATGCACAGTTCAAGTACAACTGTTCTTGAACAGCCATCATGAACAGATCAAGAACTGTTCTTAATGTTCTAGAACAATTCTTGAACAGTTCTAAAGCATAAGAACTCATTTTCGCAGGGGAGATGATCTACCCCCCCCCCCTCCGTGCCTGCAATAAATGGCACAATTCTTGTAAAGAGTCATACAAGCAAGCAACATTTTCACTGAAATATTATAACATCGGCCCAGCAGTTTCAGTGAATTAGAATTTTAAAGTTTCTCCATAGACATATAAGGAAAACAAGCTCCGCCCCTGCTGGTGGCCACGTTTTTAAGGGACCCAAGGACAGCTGTGAGTTTCATAATTTATATAGAGGGTCAAACAAGGAATATTTCTGCCAATTTTTTTTTTCAAAACAGATCAGCAATTTCTGAGTAGACAATTTTTTAAAAGTTTTTCGTTTCTGTTGCCATGGCAACAACATTCCTGTTCCAATAAAAAATTCAGAATAACGTGCATTATCTCCTCATTGCCTTCTACTGGCATGTGAATTTTTATGAAGCTATCATGTATAGTCTAAGACTTAACCCAGGATCCATACTTTCAGTCTTAAAAAAAACAATATTTTCACAATTGTGATGCCATAGCAACCAGAGTGCTAATCCAATAGAAGTTTTCGAATAATGTTCATTATCTTCTCATTGCCCTCTGTCAATATGTGAAGTTTCATGAACATGGCATATATACTTTTCAAGTTATTGAAGAATCTGAAATAGCCCAATTTTTATCAGTTTTGTTGCCATAGCAACCAGAATTCTGGTCCGATCAAAATTTTAAAATGACGTGCATTGTCTCCCTATTGCCTTCGTTCAACATGTCAAGTTTCATGAACCTGGACCGAATACTTTTTGAGTTATCGCAGGATCCAGATTTCCGGACGGACGACCGGACGGAATGACGGACATTCGGACGGAGGGTAAACCTAAAGTCCCCTCCGTTGAAACAGGTAGGAAGATAAAGAAGGACGGACAGAAAGAGGGGACTACTGTAGTGCAATTTGTCAAACAGCATTTCTGCAAATTATACCTAAATGACATTCGCAGAGTTGCAAGCGATGTTTCTAAGGGAAAACCCAAAAGAATTAATATTTATGTGACTATTATTTGTAGATTACTGCATTACCATATATGGGAATGAAGTACTTTGACGTCATCAGTCTTATACTGGCAGCTCTGACAGCTTATTTTGAGCTTGTATAATTTACCCTTACTTTGCTGTTCCTAGACTGATTTAAATAAATCTTTCACTGCTATCTTTATTTAATTGAGATCTATCTAACTGTAATATTGTCCTGTTAGTGCCCAATCTCCTTTAAATAAGGTTGTTTAAATGTTGAGATTTATCATTTTAATAAGAGCCAATCTTTGTTTTCATGTCAGTAGGGACAGTTCTGACCAGGCAAAAGTGACTTTAACCAGCGAGTGAGTCTTGTGTTTGCCTACATTTTTTCAGTTTTTATGGTCATCTATACATTTTCAGTGTTGGTCCTTCTTAGTTTGGTGCACTTTGTTTCCACTGAATCTTCAGAGGTTGACTTAGGATTTCAAAAAAGTTGGATCGCAAGACCAGACTGTTTCAATTTCATTTAAACCAAAGTAAATTGAATAAGACCGAAAGTAAAACAATAAGGTGTCAGAGAAGTTCCTTCAGTGGACAACAAGCCGGCTCAGATGAGACTGAGCTTGAACCAAACCTTATCAACCTGATCCAGTCCACCGGTCAAATGCTAAATCAACCTTAACTTTTGGCTACTAGGTAACCCTAGTCCGGTTAGTCCGCCCCCTGAAGTCTTCTGATACTTTGATTATATTAATTCAAGCTTACATGTAAATGAAACAGTAGCCCTGTTTACATAATGGAAAAAATCATTTGCTTAACATTTAAAGCCACTTACCTTTCAGGTATGTCTGACAAGCTTGTTTTATTTTCAGTCTTATCCCTATTACATTTACGCCAAGTGATAGGAAGTCGTCATCTGTCATGTATTGTACATGCTCAATAGCAATCTGTGAAGAAAACATTGTACATCATTACAATAGTCATGTACAGTTAACGATCAATGTACAAGGGATGAGCCAGAAATAATGGTAAAATGATTATAACATTTCTATTTGGACATATACATATATTCACACCAAACCTATCTTGTATGTTCATGAGAATATGTATCGTAGTAATGAGTTCAGAAATCAAAGCATTTTTTTTCAAAAACAAAAACAAGAAGGAATTGGTGTTGCGACTTAAGATCCTCGATTTCAGAACTTATAAATTTAAGGGTTAAATACCGCTTAAACCGGTGCCAGGGGGGCGTGGGCAGTATTGCAATGTCCATTACTGTCCATGAACAGACTCAATCAAACCGAGTCTGCAACTTTCGCTGTTTGTTTTGACTTCGGTGCTTTCGAAGGATCTCCCTTTTTAGAATTTAAGGCAACGATAGGTGTCAGAGGCGGGGCAAATTTGAAAGATTTTGATATCAATGTGTATATTTTCATTTTTTATTTCGAGTAATGTAAATTTACTACGAAAAATACAATCAACTAAAACTTGAATAAATCATGCATCTGCACTTCAGAGCACCAATTCTCACATATGTTATGACATCATTTGTTTCTATGAGCACATGCTAATGTTCTTTTGTTGGAAATCTGATGGTTTTTCCGATGCTATGATTATGTTGTATTTAGTTTTGGACAAATTTAAATTAAAAGGGTCGGACAAGGCTATTTAAAAATTCACTTGAATAATAATGAAGGCTTTTTCCCATGAAAAGTGAGAAATCATATTTTGTATGCATTACTGTAGGAGTAACGGTATAGGTGTTCAAAATTACGAGGGGTGATCAATATTTCGCTACCTTGTGTTGTAACATTTTATTTCTGAAGGTACACGATCCAGGATCCACAGATAAATGTATCATTTATTTATTCAGATCATTTCGTATAAACAGTAACTGTGTCATGTAATGTGCACCTGTTTAGAAAGCGTCTATGGTTGGCCATCGCCACCAAAAATAATTAATTTAGCCGCGGTAAAAATATTTTAGCTCCGGCATAAATGTGAATTTAGCCGCGGCTAAATATTTAAGCTCCGGCATAAATATGATTTAAGCCGCGGTTAAAATATTTTAGCTCCGATAAAAATGCGATTTTTGCCGCGGCTAAAATGTTTTTACCCCGGCATTAAACTACCGCGAATAAAAGATTTAATATTGAGTGACAGCGGCCGAGTATGGTTCGCCATTGTCATCAAAAATAATTATTTTCGCTCCGGTAAAATTATCATTTTAACCGCGGTTAAAATATTTTATGTCCGGCATAAATGTTATACATTTCTACCGCGATTTAAATATTTAATACTGAGTAACAACGGCCGACCTATTAAATGATGGCCATTCAAAATTAAAATTTAAAGTTTGAACGCAATATATAAATGCAGTATCTGGCCGAAGCTATCAAAAATAAGTATTTAAAATATGCAAATTTAAACGTCGATTCGGCCAATAGATACCACCGTTATAAATACTGTCCAGAGTTTTCATTCCCGTGCGCACTCGCAGACTCTCAGACAACATGGCGGGAACTGTCTTGCAGGACCCACTCGTCAGACTTCAGGCGAGCCGGGATCGGTTCTCGAGTCTGCAAGGTCGGCGGCAACTACTGCTGACACAAACGGCGCTGGCAGCAGGCAAAGAATACAAAAGACATACAAATCCGGTCTTTACCATTCCTGGTTTTTTTCGCTGCCTCTGGACCCTCCCCTGGAACAAATTCTTTGCCTGGACCCCGGCAAAAATTGCTGGAACCGCTCTTGCCAGTAAAGCAGGTAGACAATGTGAGATTCCACAGAGCAACATGATTCAGCGTACATCCCTCAAAACCTTGCAAGCCTACTCATGCGCGAGTCCGGAGTCCTTTTTTATTCAGGCCCGTATGAAAAGGGAGGGCATGGGGGCTGGGCGTCCGCAACAATAACTGCCCCAACTGCTTCGATTCATATCAAACAGGGTTTTTAAAAATTCTGGTCATAGACTAGTCAGTGGAGTTTGTCTTCAACTATGTTGTGCCCACCCTCAATTTGAAAGTGCCCCCCCCCCCCCCCCCCCAATTAAAATATGCTTCATACGTGCCTGAGATTGCTATTATAAATAGTAACAAGCTGCTAGGGATTGATTGAATATAATCGAATAATTGATCGGAAAGCTCATAACCTGACATACGACACCTGGTGGACACATTGATTGTGAACATGGTCAGTGTTTATTTTTACCGCACTTAAAATATTTACACCGGAGGTAAAAGTTTATTTTTGACAAGGCCGGCCACATAATTTCGTTTTTTACCGCGCCTAAAATAAAGTGTAACATTTCTGCCGGAGCTAAAATCGTATTTTTACCGGAGCTTAAATATTTAAGCCGCGGTGGAAATACTGTTTTTATCGGAGCTATAATATTTTAACCGCGGCTAAAACAATTATTTTTGGTGACGTTGGCCAGCATAAAATCAGATTTTTGCCGGAGCTTAAAGATTTTAGCCGCGGCTAAAATCATATTTATGCCGCGGCTAAAATCATATTTATGCCGGAGCTAAAATATTTTTAACCGCGGCTAAATTAATTATTTTTGATGGCGATGGCCAACCATAAGCGTCAACATTTGAGTCGGATATTACTTATACGGGAAAGTTCGTGAATATATTGATCATCTCTCGTGCCTCCATCTACCAGACTGTAGCGGATCATAAGCGAGTGTGTACATGGTAAAATAGTAAGAAAAAAGTAGGTCGTACGAGGCCTTTAAGGTGCAAAAGATCCCTACCCTCCGACCCACTCTTCAAATCTTGGGTCGGGTTGTACAAACAAACAGTTTTCAATGATGGCCTTACCACGTTTTCTTGGAAGATCTGTGCATACTGCCCAAGTCCAATTTCGGTAAGTAATTCCCAAATTGTCTTCAGTCCTACAAGAGATAAAAGAGCTCTACTAACAATGGTTCCAGCCTAGCAAACTGTCTTTTCAAACATACACTGCACATCTTGGTCACCAGTCAAAAGAGAATATGCTCTTACTGCCATGAGAACTGATCAGGGGAGGGGACACTTTGAAGTACTTTGATATGGACGTGCGTCAGGATTTTTCAAAAAGCACCCCATTCATACATCTTTCATTGGAAAACATATCCCTTCACATATTTGTTACAAAGACATCGGAAACACGTCCTATTCAGATATTGTCAGGCAGAGCTTTTTTTCTTTATATTGTAGCGGCCTGTATAAGGTGTCTTCCCCTCAGAATATTTCTTTAAAATCATGCTCTTTTCCCCTAAAACTGACTTTTACCCTAGGCTTCTTGTTCCATAGCTCTATTTTGTTCCAAAATATGTCTAATTTCACACTGTTTTTTTTCCTATAATGAACAGTCGGGGCCCCTACCCCTCAAAGTGAGAAAAAACCCTGTCAGGGGTTGAAATAAAGAATGTTTACTGGCAATTTGCTAGTTGATTTTGAAAATTGCCAGTTGAAAATGCTGCAACAAGCAATATTTTGCTAGTACAAAATTCGACGAAATTGACACTGATCTTTTACGTACAGCCAGGGTCTATCCAGACGCAAGTTCGTATATGTCATCACAGATTTATACAGATTCAGTGATGTCATATAGAGCAGCCCCCCCCCCCCGCCCCTACCCCCTCGAGGACAACAGCACTGCATTTTAACTAATTACACACATCTGATGCAAACTACCTAGATAAGTATATTGCACACATGGTCACAATTTGGAGAAAAATATTGACAACAAACTGAATGGAAGTTTGAGACTTTGTACAGATCTGACATGCATGTACTCAAACTAGTCATTCTAAAATGCCGTCCAGGCTTTTTTTTAATGATGGTTAGTCCAGGCTAACCATCATTAAAAAAAGCCTGGACGGCATTTTAGAATGACTAGTACTCAAACTAGGTCATGTCACGTGTAAATAAATAAAATGCGTCCAAACAAAATATTTACTGCATAAAGCGTCTACTACATGTGTAATATACTTTGCCAGGTAGTCCGAGTGTTCAACCGCAATAATAATAGCGTCGTGCAAAAAAGAGCAATTTCTTTTGTGTTTGACACTGTCAATGACAGTTCTAGCTTCACTTTCGAAATCGGTTTTCCTAAGCACAATGAATATTTCATTTTTCTGCTCCGAATTTGGCGTTCGGGTTCATCTCAAACTATTATGATCTACCTTACTAAACACAATATAACAGCTTAATCCATTAGTTTGCCAATGGATCAAACAAAGTATACATACACACTAATGTGTCTCATCTTCAGACGCTATCTCTCTTGTTGTTGTGGTTTACGCATGTCTAACCGGAAGACAAAAGTGCGATATAAAAACATCGTGTTTTCGCGCTTTCGCCTTCGCGGTTGAGAGGGCGAAAACGCGAAAACACGATAAGAGATCGCGAAAACACGATGCCAAAAATATCGCGTTTTCGCGCCATTGATATCGCGTTTTCTCGTTTTCGCCCTACTTTCCACCGTTTTGCGAAGGCGAAAAAGCGAAAACACGATATTAATAGCGCGATAACGCGATATTTTTCGCATCGTGTTTTCGCGATCTCTTATCGTGTTTTCGCTTTATCACATCGTGTTTTCGCGTCAAGGTATCGTGTTTTCGCGATTTCGCCCTTAGGACGACAGCGCGAAACCGCGCTGGCCCTAACGGAACATATCGGCATAAAATAGCCTTCGGCCATTAAGAACATAAATATGGCAAAAGCATAAATTGACTATAGAGAATAACGGAATAATAATAGATATACATTATGTCATTAAATTTCACAACATAGATTCAACATTTACAAGGAAAATATATAAATAATCACACCTTAATATATGGAGCATTGCTATTGTACAAGGAAAGTATTTATTAATTCATGGCTTCTTTAATGTAGATTGCTTCATTAGTTGTTCTTACGCTAACATTATTCGTTTAAACATATTTAAATTTGGCCATGATATATTACCTAAGTATTTCAAGCGCGAATGTCTAGAATAACTACAGCATACTAAAAATATTATTCATTTTCAATTACATAAGCGTACAGCATTTGCATAGTCTGTTTTCTCTCGCAATACCTGTAGATCTTCTTATTTGAAAAATGCTTGAAAAAAGTGTCATTTTCAATTTTATCAAGATATTTTTCGTATTCAAATTAAATTTTTTTAGTAATTTAATTAATATAATAGTCTTTAATTGAAAAAAAAGGGTCGGAATGTTTATTGCGAGATACTCGTAGTGGAAGTCACGATCTTATATCTACATGACACCTGTACTCCACCTAGAATCTTCCTGTCGCATAAATCCTACTGAAATGTACCTGTTTATTTGCCAAATTGATGACACACATAAATGTGTTTTGTATGCTGATTCCTGTTAACATGACACATTGACAAATACACAAAACGCACGTTAGGACAGACATACAGTTTATTCCGACTTGTACAATGGACATCGTCAACAACACATATTTTTATTATCACTAATGCCAATAATGTATAGTAACAAACAATGAAGTACAAACGCGTATATTCACAAAAGTTGATAGGTTACAACAATTTTTTTATGGTATTTGAATAGTTGTATTGTATCTTCCATAAACACAAAACATTTACACAGTCACCGTTTTAGAAATTATTAAACGCATGTGAGTAGTGGTAAACACAGAAATTTATAACATAGAAATATTTACAGTAGTATAAGTCATTAAAATAAAAAAATAAAAAGGAGAAAAATAAGAATAATGCTGAAGATTACAATGAATGCGTATTTACTCTTTTGTATTAAAAACTACTATCAAATTACAGCCGCAGATTTATTTAACATTTAGTTCTTCGGTATTAACCAGGTCGGTAATTTTCCCTAATGAAGATGGTGCCTTTTTATGATCACCGTATAGGTGTGATTTATTGGACTCTAAGAGCAATATGTATTTTATGGACAGTTGTTTATTGACACACCGAAACTCTTTTCTGATCGAACGGAGCGCTACTGTAAGTGGGCGTGTCTAAGCCAAATAAGGGCAGCCAATAGCTCCACTTCCCACTTTCAGTGGTCAGCCAATAAACCTTATGTTTCAAAAGTTAATGTGTGAAAGTGATGTTTTAAATTTAATTTACGTAAGCAAATTCTTCACGATTATACTTATTTTTTAAGGAACCCACTGGAAATTTAATAAAGCCAAAGAACATTTAGCCCAACAAGCAAAAAAGGCGCTTGATTTCCTATACAGAAGAATTAATAAACTTGACTTACCAATTGATCTCCAACTAAAACTATTTGATCATACTATTGTTCCTATATTAACTTACTCTTGTGAAATCCTAGGATTTGAGAATACCGAAATTTATGAAAAAATACATCTAGATGTTTTAAGGAAAATAACAAATTCAAGGAAAAGTGCACCTGCATATATGTTATATGGCGAGCTTGGCAGAGAACCGCTTAAAATTACAATTCAAAAAAGAATGATTGCTTATTGGAGCAAACTAGTACGCACTATTTGAGGACTTATAATGCATCAATTGTTTACCGCTCGATGCGACAAACTAACATAAATTCTAAATGGCTTAATTATATCAACTATATTTTTGACTCCACTGGTAATTCAAATTTGTTTGAAAATCAAATAAACGTAAATGTTAAGTTCACAAGTTATAGTATAACGAAAATATTAAAAGACAAGTACTTACAATTTTGGCACGAAAAAATGAGATCGTATAATAAAGGAATATTTTATAATAGCTTTAAGCAAACGATTACACTAGAGCAATATTTAACTATCATTCCACTTAATCATGCTTTAAATTTATACAGACTTAGATCATGTAACTTTAAATTTCCAGTTGAAACTTTAGCATGGCAAGGAATTATTCTAAAATAATAGACGTGTTATACGGGATTCTTCAAATCCCTAACGTCTAAACTGGTTTGTGCAAAAACTGGGTGGGTATGAAAAATATTGAAATTGTATTAAGTGAAATATTTTATGTCATTTAATGCTGAATAAATTTTATGTTATGTTATGTTATGTTTGTGGTGTATTGACACATTTATCTAATTAATTGATTTAACAGGTTACAGGGTCGTGTTTTTAACTTAGCCCCGGTATGGCATTGTGTATTTCAACGATGAATTCGAGACAATTTCATTACACCCAAGATATAAATTTAAAAAACAACAACAAAAAAACAGCTTGTGAAAGCTCATGATTTACAAAGTTGATTTAGAAATATTGGAATTATACCACAGAGCCATGTACGTCATACCTGCTATCACTTTACGGTATAGCACGTTTGCAAAGATGAATTCAAGGCAAACTTATCATAACTTTTCACAATAGGAAATTAATTACGAAAACATTTTCAAAAAACTGGTTATGTCTACTTTGCAACGCTACCAAAATTTATTAAATTGATGAAGAATTAAAATAGAACGACACTAGGGCCGTGTTTTTCCACACTTGCGCTTCTGTGCGATATTGCGCGAATTTCAACTGTGACTTTTAGACATTATTTGCGTAGCTTATAAAAGTAGGAATTTAAAGCCAAAACCATTTTCTGAATGCTGGTTGTTTCTTCTTTACAACGATACACAAATTTATTAAATTGGTAAAGAATTAAAAAAGTTAGACCCTAGGGCCGTGTTTTTCTTACCTATTCCTCTTTAGAGACCTTATAGGGCCGGATTTTATACTTTGCCTTGTATGGGTTGTGCTAGTCTAAATAATTGTACGTTGACGGATTATTTTTAGATTTTTGATATGGTTAGGGATTTGAAGAATCCCGTATAACACGTCTAATATTTTAGACTAGGGTTGTGCTTACTACGCGCGGTCCCTAGACTTACCGAAATACGATTATTAACCGAAAGACGGATAAAATTACCGAAAGACGCATGAAAGTTACCGAAAGACGCCTTCTAATGCATTTATTTTATTGTTTTTATATTAATATTATACAAATACATTACCAAACCAAATTTTAGAGAAAAATATTAAAATATAATGATGTAATAGGCAGTTGAAATTTCAGTGTTCGAGATCGAATTCCGCGTGCCGACTCACAAACCGAAAGACAGATAAAAGCTTCCAAAATAATCAATTATTCCAATTAATGATGATCTCATAATATTCATATAACTAAAACACACTCATGAAGATATTTACTTATTGTTCAATTGAATAAACCCAATATGTCAGTGAAATAGTTGGCTCCCTTCGCCAACCGAAAGACGATTTAACGCAGGTAAAAATAACTTATTAGTTGCTGTATTGTGAAAATGATTATGAATTTGGATTCAAATAATAGCATTTATATTCTTATGGAAATGTTAGATCAATAGTTCTCATCTTCAGATAAATTAGCTTACTTATGGACAATAATAACCAGACCACACCAAATACACAAAATCAGGCGATGTTTAAAACAACATAATTATCACCCGGTATATGACACCCCACAAAGTAGCGGCACCTTTTTTGGGGGACAGTTTGGTATTATTGTAAGTGTGTTAATTTGGGTAAACCCTTTTCGGCCCTGTGACACGTGTTGAGTAAATACCATAATAATTATGCATTAAAGGACCGCATTACGTGTACATTTATAATTGCGGGTGATTTCAAACAAATTGACGGCTTCATTTGAAGATTCATAAATAACAATCGCGAGTAAAAAGGAAAGTTATTGCTGTAAGTATTAAAGAAGTCCAAATTAATAGAACTTTAAACTCTGAAATCATTAATGATGGATGAGTTTCCTTGTGCTATATGTGCTGTTGACTGTAGTAGTGATCAATGCATACATTGTTCTAATTGTAGGAATTGGGTTCATGCTAAATGTTCTGAATTGTCCGAGCAAGACCTTAAGTCATGGAGTGCCAAAAACCTCAAATTAAGGTCAAAAGAAACCCCACCAACTGTATAACAAACTCAAGAACAAGTATGATGAGGTCACCCGTCCGACCGGTCTGCAACAAATCTATAACATTAATAAACGCCAAAAAAAGCAATGAGAATACTCTATCAGGTCATCACACCAACGTTGCAGACAAATTTCAAGTGCTGGACAACTTAGTTTCCCAAGGTCACCCATTTGTTAGGTCCATAGTTAGAAATAGTTCCCGCCCGCCCGTCATCATCTTGTACACCGACGAACAGATGACTGACTTAAACAATCTATGTATGTCTGGACAAACATTCCTTAACATTGACAAGACCTTCATGCTTTGTAAAATGCACGTGACAGTTACTTGTTAACGCCCTGTTAATGTCCGCACAACCAGCATTAAACGCCCACGTACGTCAGAAGACTCAGACTAGTCCAAATCCATTGCAGACACTGGAAATACAGGCTATTATTTCTAATGCACCATGCTAAACCATAAAAAAATAAAGTATTTTAACTTTAACTGTTTGATTTCAACGATGAAGATATCTACATAGTTAATAATAAATATTGCACATAATAATGAAACATAATTCAATTCGGGCAACATGTGCACGTATGAACTTAGATAACAACAACTTTCTTTTCGTGTTTAAATGTTTGTAATCAAACAACGTAGAGATGACTTTATTTGTGCGCGATTGTTGATTCGTACACGCGCGATTCGTACTTATTATTATTAACGAACATTCTAATAATTTAGAATTAACATATTCTAATGACAACAATTTAGCCGCAACTAAATCACCACACATATTTTAACAGAGGCTTCTATTAGGACTGAGTCATTTGTGTCACATAAAAGAAACATTGATTGTCCTTTATCTCATAAAAAAACATGAATTATTTTTTTCAGAGAGGAAAAGCCAAAAGACAGACCTAGAAGAGGACAGCACAGATGATCAGCAGCCGGCAGTGGACAAGACGTCCCCGGTGATACAGATGTTCCGATCCTTCCAACAGCAGCTTGACAGTAAACACGATAAACATGAGAGGATCGTGAAGCTGAGCCGTGACATCACCATCGAGAGCAAGAGGACAATATTCATGTTACACAGATTTAAAGAGTAAGCTTGAGTCTGGTTAATTTTTATCATAAGTTATCCCCAATACCCACTGAGCTTTGCTTTGTTATGTTCCATGGGTATTTGCTAAGAAAATATCGTAATCATGAATAAATATATATATCACATAGTCCACCTAATGCACCAGTCAATTGTAACCACGGCCCCTCCCCCCCGCAGGTCCGGGGGTATACCGGGGATAGCCGGGGAAAAGGGCCGTGTTTTATCTTTCCAGGTGGCCCCGCAGGGCCGGGTGACAGCGGTGTTTTTGTCATAGCGCCAAATTTAGCCGAGATTGGGCCGTCTGGGGTGCGGGGGCATTTGGCCGTGGTTTAACCAACAGTTCGTTCCCGTAGGGTGGGGATTTTACCCGGGGTTGGCTGGACCAAAAGTCAAAGTCCCGGCTATTCTCCGGACCTGGGGGGCCGTGGTTACAAATGACTGGTGCATAAATGGCCGTCAACGAGTCTTTTGACAATTTCTTTAATTGGCAGAATCGAGACACTTACAGGGATACGTAAGAAATGTCAAAATAATAAAAGAGTATCCCTGATCGCTCATTATTGTATCTAATATATCACGAGGCAGTTTCATTGGTTTCGCCAGGTATCAATGTGGATGTATGCACTGACACTCATACTTATGTTTCCCCAAAGGAAAAGTATTCTAGCCAAAGTTTGAATTTAACTCCACCTTTATCACTACAATTTTTAAACAGCTGCTTTATTTAGACCACACACCTGTGGAGACAACTCACAATACAGGGTCATTAAACAGTATCTAACTGTAACATTCAATTTCATTGGAAGAAGAGTTGTTTCCCCTGCCTCATGCATATTCATTAAAACAAGATATTGTCAGTCATTTTTTTTCATGGTATGTATGAATTGTAATAGAAGAAATTACCAAGGTTGATGACGATTTGTGATGTAAAGCAGGCCAAATATAGGCCAACACTTGGTTTAATGCACTAAAAAAGGGGGGCTTTTTTAACTGGAGAATTTGTGATTTTTTGTGCTTAGAACTCTTTTATGCTGTTTATATTAAATTTATAACTGATAAAGTTCAAGTTTTTCACATCTTGCGATTCATTTCTAACCTTGGAAACTTATGATTTTTTGTAATATATATGAATTGTCAGCTTTCTTGCATTTTACCTGTTGTTGAGCAATATGCCTTCAGATCAGCTGAGGAAAATATGATAGATAATTTCAGGAATGTAAATTAGTCTGCCGATTTTTGTATTTTACAGATCTAATGGCTCTAGGGACTAAAACGTTTATTTAACTGTGTATAAAAAGTTAATTGGTTGCTTTTGATTGATACTTTATTTGTTTTTAGTATTAACACTCAAGTTTGTTTCAAATATGAAGTCATGAGAGCCCTCAAAAGGGCTTCTAAAAAGCCATTCTGCTTCTGTGGCAGGGTGCTTTACCCCTTTGACCCTCATTGTGAGCCTAAAGCACTCCAATCCATCGCCAAAATGGTTTAAGCCCATCGACAGCTCATCCTCAGCCCTGATAGACATTTGCTAATATCTATATTTGACAATATATATTTTTTTAATCTTTCTAAATAAATAAACAGGAGAATATTGGTATGACCGAACAAGAGTGTTTTTAAAACCAGTTGTATGCTCATTACTGTGTAAGGATGGATTAAATGTCTATGTTTCAGTGTTACGACAAGTGCCAGTCTTCTAGAGCAAGCAGAAACCAAACTTGTTGAACTGGAAGGGTCAAAGTTCAAGCAGGTTGCTAAGAAGCTTCAGGGAACAGATCCATTGATGTTTCTAAGAGCATACTCAGCAGGTATGTGTATTTCTTGCGGTCAAGGATATCCTAAGAAAAAGCTAGCACTTGTTTCCAACAGGGTCCTTTGTTTATGCTGAAGGGACAGCATGTTGAAGAGACAGTGGTGGGATAAAAGGAAGTCGGAGTGCATCACCCAGGTCTTTTATCGAAAATACCCTAAAGCACCAATACATGGGGTACAACTTTCCTTGGCTAAACCAGTACTGATTACACCACTTTTCCAATCACTTCTCTTAAATGCCTAGGGCTGGGCAAGGGAGCTACTTGTACCAACTTTTAACGTAATTGGTATGACACGGCCTCGAATTGAACCCACAACCTTTCGCTCGGTAGGCAGACCCTTAACCAAAAGACCATGGAAAGGGTATTTATATTTTTGGTTGGTATAATAAAACTATGGAAACTATAAAGACATACCACTTAGTCTGAAATTTTACCGGAATATCCTGGAACAGCCAATTGAAATTTTACCGGAATATCCTGGAACAGCCAATTGAAATTTTACCGGAACATCCTGGAACAGCCTGTTGGATGAAGTTGGTTAATTAATTCTTTTGTTTGGTTAAAGTCAGTCAAAAAGGTTATTCATTGGTCAACAATTTGCTGCTGTGGTTTTCTGTGATTTTGTTTCATAGCTCTATAAGTAAAGTCTGGAAGTAGACCTGTAATATTTCTCAGCTTTTTCATTACATATAAAGTGATATAAGAAATTTTTCCATGGATTTCTAAAGCATATTATTATGGGTTGACTTTGTTTCAGTAGACAATTGGAAGAAATGTCTGTAAATACAGGGGCAAGCTGTGTAGGGAAAGCACTATTCAATAGCATCAAATAAGAGTCCTCCTTACCTATACAACGACCTGAATTTCAGAAGCCCTTTGGTTAAAAACTTAAAACAGAATAACTTTACCAATGAAAATAAGGCAGGAATAGTTAAGGCCCACTGACAGAAACTCTGTATGGTTTTTAATGTAGATGTAGATTTTCTATACAATAACCTGAGTCAAGATAGTGCTAGGAAAAATCTAACCACAAAGAACTGCCAAGAGCTTTCTGCTATTATTTAATTTATCATAAAAAAGTGTGTGCTCATTAGCTAACAGCTTAATTTAGCAACTCAAATTCAGAAATGTACGGTAAAATAAAATACATGTTGATGGCCTCACTTAAAAAAGCCATGTCTGCATTTTTTTCTGTTTCAGACTTTTTACATCACAAAAATCATAAAGGCGAGAACATCTAAATTATGTAAAATGAAGAGTTAATAGTCCAATGAGTAAATAGTGTTATATCTTGTGATCAAAATGTCGACCAATGATTTGACATCTCACAGACACAGAGAAGCAAAAATGCCGAACCTTCTAATATTGTAACCACAAAAATTGTAACTTGGGCTTTTTGTAAAAAAAAATGTGTGATCAAATTACCAAGATTAAATACTAAAAATGTTGCTACTGAAAACATGGGATTTTGTAGCTTCGACACTTGGAAGTGAGGCCATCGATATTATATACTCATTACTTAGTTTCTGACTAATTGGAAGAATTTCAACTTCTCTTTTCAGGGCTACAGGAATACATAGAGGCACTTACATTCCTGTTTTTCCTGAAAAACAATCATCTGATCTCCCTGGAAGATGTTCAGAAAAGACTGACCTTCACTGACACACCTCCAGTAGATGACAGCCAATCAGAAGGCTCCTCTCAAGCTCCAGTTGAAACACACTCAACCGCTGACCAATCAAATCCTTCGGAACTGTAAACTCTTACAGTATGGGTTCCTACATCAGAGTATGTCTTGGGAATCGCTGATCTGACCGGGGAGATGACGAGAAGAGCTATAAATAGCGTAGGCGATGGCGACCTTACGAGGCCATTTGAAATATGTACCTTTCTTCAGGAGATGGAATCAGGTTATAGCGGACTGACCAACTGTAACAGAGAGGTGAATCGAAAGTTGACAGTTTTGCGTCAAAGCCTGCGAAAAGTTGAAAACGCATGTTACACATTAAGAGTTCGGGGCTCAGAAACCCCTAAGCACATGTTGGTAGACATGATTTCAAAGTCAAGTGGAGCAGCACAGTTTATTGAAGAGCTTGGGGTTGACGAAGATAAGCCCAGCTTTAACTGTTATCTTGTTTTAAAAGCTAATGACTATGTATTTTGTGAACTTTGTGGGAAAAAATAAATATGGCTTTGAAGGTTTAAATGTGGAACAATTATGCTGAACAATTGGCATTAAAAACAATAATATCTGAGATTTGCTCAGTGTTCTAGAACTATGTACTTGGTTTTACAAACATGGTACATGTAGATGGTGTTTGGGAACAGTCAAAAATATATTGTGATCTGCTGTATATAACCTGTTTTATAAACCGTCATGTAAAACCAGCATGTAACACTAACACCATCATTAAACAATAAATCTTTACATTTCCAGTCTTTAGATAATCTTCAAAATTATATGTATAAAGTCCATTTCATTTTTTTTTTATTTATGAATTTTGATAATACAAGAATTTGATATTTAAATACACTTCTTGTTAGATGCATATATATATATATATATATATATATATACATTAACTAGAAATGTTGTTTTCAAAGCACCTCTTTGAAAACTGATAAAGTCCTTTAAATGGAAGCTAATTTGAAGATGAGATTTACCTTTGAGTTGTTAAAAACTGATTGCAAAATGTCCAAAAGACTATATATATTATTAAATTTGTCCTGAAAATCTTTGAATTCATGAACTTTTCTGCATATTTATCACATTTATGACTATATTAAATGTTGTGTATGCCTCAAATGAGTGTTTACAGGCCTTTTTCAAACTTTAACAGTAGTGGCAGATAGTTTTATTTGTGTAAAACATTGCTTTTGTGTCTTGCTTGCAGATCATGATGTGCCAATAAGCTCCAGTTAGCTGCGGCCTTTTTCCCAGGCAGTAGTCCTGCAATCTGAATCCAGGAGATGCAGCTCTGAATCCAATATTTCAGAAGAATGAAGATGTTAGTCAACGCTGTAGTACTTGTTTGTGTGTAAATGATTCCAATGAGTGAGATTTATAGCAAATCAGGTGTAAATAAGCATCTTATAGACAATGGTGAAGTGCTGTACTCTGAATTTAATGCCAAATCTAGCCTTTAAAACAGATTCTTAAAGTATTTTTTTTTAAATGGGCATAATAATGCTATCTCCGCATTTTCTACATCATGTAGCCACCTCATACATGAAAACACTAGCAGTTGTCATCAATCTTTAAGTTTTGGTGTGTTTTTTGCCATTTCCTTTGTTGCACCATTTGTCCCGGAAGCCAGCAATTTGGCATATAGTGTTGTTTAGACAGTCTATTAACTCATGGTCGCTAAATTTCTTGTGTTAAACAGAACAGTTCTGTTACCTTTGTATATAAGTGGACCAGAAAAGCAAAATATCGACAAGTTGAGGCATTTCAGTTTGGCTCTATGTCATTTTTTATATAAAACACTAAGCCGATGAAGTGGAAAAACCTTATTTTGCTTAAAAAAAAATCTTAAAAGAGTAGGCAGGCCATTTTTGTGGTGCTGTTCTATAGACACCATTGAAAGCTACAAGGAAAACTTTACTTGGTCAAATTGATCCAATGCATAAATAAAGTGAACCCTTTCAAAATGGTCACTACCGACACCAACACATTCATCTTTCAGGTCACTACTGACATCGACATGTTTTTCTTCCAGGTTATTACCGACACATACAGGTTCTTCTCCCAGATCACTAAAGAAACCGACATGATATGTTCTTCTCCCGGGTCACGACCAACACTGACATGTTTTTCCCCAGGTCACTAGCGACACCGACATGTTCTCTTCAATATCTAATTATGAGGCTTCAATGATCCATGGTAACCTTAAAATCATACGATAATCCAACTTAATAAGATATTACAAAGCGCAATATATTTCATTAACTGATCAAACAGTGTCAAGACAATATGATTTCTTTATAAATGACTCCGCATTTTCAAGACAATATGATTTCTTTATAAATGACTCCGCATTTTCCTCATCGGCTGGTGACTTCTCATCCTTCAAACGTGATTGTAGAAGGTGGCGTCTAATGTTTTTGCATTAGGAAGAGTAATATTTCTGCTCTAACTTGTACCAAGTGGGCAAGCATATTCAATCAAGTGTTTTCTAACAATTTCTGTGCCAGTGATCCCTTCATGGAACAGGCTTTTATATCATATTGATCAAGTGCTTATCCATCCGCGCTGATAGGCCTGCATCCTATAAAACACGATATTGCTAAACAATTTCATATCTGGACAGCATTTCCAAATTCCAGACAGAAGAAACAAATTCTCAAAAATAGGAAATACATGAATGTCAACATGTTCATGTCGTACAATTGAAGTTGTTTAAATCTTACATTGAAAGTTACATGAGAAGACCAGCTTATCGATAACTAAACTGTGTATCATTATCATTTTGGGTAAATATAATGAGATGAACAACACATCTGATGATAAACCTTTTTTTTATAAGAAACGTATTTTTTTCTAACGTTGTTTAATGGTTAATTCATAAGTGGAACTTTATTCCCGTATGTGGTGTTGTGTTCGTGAAACACTATAAATCACTAGTGATCTTCGCGTGCAAATCTGTCAATTGACTTAAGAGTATATAGCTGTGAACAAAAGCTTAATAAACTGATTGAAGATCATATCCAAACCACAGTTTCATCAGGGAATAAAATGAAGAAACCTTTGATATACAGGAGTATCGGATCTAAACACAAACAACTGATTTTTTTTTCAAAACAGAAAACGTACGAAAAGGCTGAAGACCGTAATACACATGAAAAGCCAGAAGCACTACACAAAAACTGGAACACCAGGCTAATCGGAAACCTATAGAAAATTTGATAGAAGGGGATGATTATGAAACGGAAAAGCAAAAACGGTTATGGTCATTCATCAAGGCTCTTCGCAAAGACAGCTATGGCATTGTATCCCTAAAAGATAAAGGATAACTTATCAGTCAACCAATTTACACAGCAAACATCCTAAATCAGCCTAAACAAACCATCTTTACTCAGGAGAACACAGCAGACATTCCTACACCAGATGAAAACCTATAATCCATCATGCCTGACATTGAAGTAACAACAGAATGAGTGCTGGCTCTATTGAAGAAACTGAACCACCCAAAAGCCACTGCATCATATAAAACAAACGTATTTATTTAAAGGACCAAAACCCAGTTGACCATGATGTAAAGATCGTCAACAAGCTTTTTCAAATTCCGGCTGAAAGCTTTTTTTTTATTTCCGCAAACCGCTCCACAATACCCTCAAACACCATGAAGTATTGACAGATCTCTACAGCTACGTCTTACTACACGTTCCCCTTCTTCCCACGGACCATCACTGTATGAAAGGGGCTACCATCAGAAGTCGTTGAAGCCACAGACATGGTACCCTGCAAGCAGGGGCTGTTCACTATTTTCATGTAAGGTTAGGGTTCAGAGCTCTAAAGGAAGCTTCCAATGATTCATGGGACTGTGCCGGCCGGGGCGACCATAACCGGAGAGAATTAAGTTGAGGAGGTGAACAAATAGCTGATCTGCACTTTCTTTATTTTTTTATCTCCTTTAACTATCCCCTTATTCTAAACTTTCCTATCACTCCTACTTTTCCTTGATCTGTAACCACCCGTCGCATAAAAGTCAAGAGTGACTAAGAAGACGAATGCTGTATTGTAGGTGTAGGAAATCATTCAGAGCTCCTCGAACATTTTTATCACAATCAGAGCTCCTCGTCCGTTTTCACGAAAACAACTTCGGATGTATTTGGATGGCTTACATACTCAAAAAGTGGTACATTTAAGTCTGCTGCAAGTAGATCGCGTAGTAATTTTATATAGCAGTTAAACTTTATTACTTAACTCTTGGGAATCTTTATTATGTTTGCAATATAATACTCTTCACTGGCAATCGATTTAAACTCAGATCAATAAATACAACTCTAAAACAATACATTTAATTAATGATATAATTAAAAAAATTACGAACTACTTCATTGAAATGATGTACCGGCATACATTGTTATTGTTATTTGATGTGTTATGTATGTTTGTTATTCATGTCGAAAAATAGCTCATTGAGCTAATGTTTTTTGTTAACACATACCCGACTTTAGATAAAGATTCTTGTATCTTGTACATCCGTTGTTGTATTCGATAAAAAATGTCCGAGGAGTTCCGAATGTTTTTATCGTTGTTTTCGATAAAAATTCCGAATGGTAGGAAAATTGTTTAGTGGTCTCTCACCTCAACGGGCATAGAGATTGGCTAATATGTTCGAATTCCAAAATAAATGAACACACTATATGACATATATTGTTTCAATTCATGAAGAAATTGTAGCGTTCTGCCATATAAGAATTAAATAATATGAAGGTTTGATTAAAGTAAAATTTAAAATTCGAAAATACCAAGCCAAACAGGTCAAGGTCGAATGAACTCATCAACATATTTCATTTCCGGTAGATTTATGAATGAACATTTTCTCACGATTTTCCGAGTCGTTTCTTTGTGTCACTTTTCAAATCTGATGACTTTACCACCAGAAAGGGAAACATAATGGCATCAGGTAGCATTTGAAAGATTTTATTTGCAATTTCTTATTGTTCTTGGCGGTTTTCAAGGTGCCCATCCCTTAAATAGTTTTCGGGTTTTTCCAAATCATAATTTCTGTTTTCAAAATATATTGCACTAGATGGGATATTGGTCATGAACATTTCTGCCGGCTGGTGACTGATGTTTGTTAGGAAATTTGGCACCCTGCTATGACAACAGTCAAAAAAGAGGATTTATAGCCAGGATTAACATGCCAGAAGTTCCTTAAACTAGCCATTATTACTGGCAGGATGCTGGAAATGTTAAACAACTACAATCTCATACCATTCTTAGAGGCTTCATATATATTACATATCTACCAAAAATAATATAGAAATGTTTCCACACACATGGAGAATGTGAAGCGAAATAAATGATGAATTCTGAGGATGACATTTTGATATGTTGTAAATTCAGGGTTCTCAATTAGTTTCAGTTAAACTGTCTCAAATAGTAAAGTAACCGACTAGCTTCTACTTATTCTACTTAAAATTCATTTAGTTTTCCAAATTTGAACAGGCCCAATTGCCATTTGAACCTTCCATTTTGGCCGGCAGCCGGTTCTTAATCTTATTGAGGACACTGAAATTAAATCTTAATTGGTAAATTACTTTATTTTTTTTAATTTTAATCAACAAAATTAAATGACAGATGCATGCAGAGTCCATCCATCACGTCAATTTCAGATTTAAAAATAATGTGTACATGGTTGTAAAACCTCTATGTTTAGGAGGTATTTGCCAGGTAGAGGCAGTTAGCCCAAAACGCTGAACATTTTGTTATCTTTTAGCCTAATTTCAGTAATCTGGTCATTAAAGGAGAACTAGGAGGACACAGACTTAAACGGGTTTTACTATTGCCTATACAGGTCTTTGTGATGTATTTGCTCACATTGACTGAGTAGTCGATATAAATAGCCGCTTCAGAGTCTTTGACGATTTTTGTGTTAGCGACTAAAGGAACACAATAAATATCCAAATGTTAAAAAACGTTTTCTATACGCGCATTATTGTGGCTAATTGACTGAGGTGAGGCTGTTCTGATGAGAAACTATAGGTATAAAAAACAACACTTAAATTGTTAGATCTGCTGGTCCACATTTCATGAGCCTCAGGTGTATGACAATTTAATATCATGATAGACATTGATATATATTGATTTGACTGTTTATTTATTGAATTTTGTCAACACATGTCCATAGTAATACTAATTATTCAAATAAACTGTTGTAAACTTTCAACATTGTATATTCATACAACTTTATTCATTTAAGGTGGTGAAGCCAGTTCAAAAATGTCAAAGTCCAAACAGGAAGTGAAAGTAAAGCCTCGTCTGCTCTCTACCAGACATCGTCTACATAGGTCATCTGTTCGGCCATTCTTCTGCTGTGGCAGCCAACTTTCACTTAACAGTATTACAGGTATATGTCTTGGTTTATAAGCTCTAATAAAAGTTTGTTTCAGGTTACTGAAAATAAATATAAAAGAAAGGGTAGTCCCTAAACCAAATAATTGTTAATCGGCCTCAAATAAGAAGAATAAGTATAATCAAAGGTACTGGTTATTTTTATCTCTACCTACCAACCCATATTTGTTCATGCCCTAACCAGAAACAAACCTATCTTTTACAGGTCTAATACATAAGTTATACAAGGTTGAATAAACTTTATTTATTTTTATCTTGCCTTTAATCTTGTATGGCTGTATGCCATTTTTATTTCTCTGAAGGTTGGCTTATAGTAATTGCACTGTCCGTCCAACTGCCAATCCTAACAGTTTTTAAAATAATCCTCTATTTTTTTTGTTGTTTTCAGCTTTTTAGAATTTGCTTTAATTTTTAATATACATTTTAAAAAAATCAGAAGTTTTATATTTGTTATTTCCAAAGGGCAGATTATGGTCCTTAAATGATTATATTTGAAGTCAGACGAAGTGCTCAAGTCAGGATGTAAACCACATACAGAGGGCAGATACTATGGGCTCTATTCCAAAATCTATCTAGTCTACATCTTTCCAATATTTTGAACCATCAGCCCAATGTATTTCTGGGCTTAGTTAGATTTATATATAAGAGTTCAGTTATACCCATTTAAGAAACTGAGAAAATGTAAATAATGGTAGCATCTGACTGTGGTGTATTTTAAAAATCATTTTCATTTCTACTTTCAGAGATAAAAGATCTGCCAGTGGATAAAGGAAAATCCATTGAAGACGATTATGTTGACGTATCAGATTCGGACGACATGCTTGAAGATCTTGACAACCTACATGTCTCACATGCAGCTGTGAAAGTGGAGCTGCCCACTTGTACAAGAGGGGCAAACAGCAAGCGCAAAAAGCTGGGTAATCAGACGAATTCGCGTAAAAAGTTCTGGACTGTAAAGTTAAAGGGGAAACTAACTGTTTCAAAGAGGTCTCATTTTGGGTCTGATTCAAAGCTAAGTGCTACGCAAGTGGAAAATGAAGGTGCTTCATGTGTATGCACATCTTTAAAGTCCTTACAGTCATTGCCGAGCGCAGACAGGGAGTTTCCACCAAATACAGATTCCAGATGGTCTCTTTCTGGCTCTAGAGGAAATGTGATGCCATCAGTTTCGAACAATGTAGGTTTGGCTGTTGATTTAGACATTAGGCAAAGATCAAGTAGGGATAGACCTTTGCGGAATTTCAATCAACCACTACCATTTATACCAAATTTCAACACCCTCTACCCAATAAATGACATCGATGAACAGCGTATAGCGCAAAGAAGATATGAAATGGAGCATGGGATATATGAAAGGGAAAATGTAGAGGATGTCTGGGTGCTTGGTTCACAACAAGAGACTGAAGCCAGTGAACCGAGTGGTGACACTGAAGGAATTGGCCAGTACCCTTCGTATGGTGCTATGGGGCTTCTGTCTCCGGGGCTTGTCCAGGGCCAAGTCGCGAACGAGCTACATGTAGTAGGCCGGGGCCTACTAGAAGTGTTGAGTGTTCAACCGTCAATCTGAGTGCTCCACCCTGGGTGCGCAATATCCCACGACCAACAGGAGTACATACACAAGTGGACTACAAGCATTTCCTTGTCCCCGATATGGATCGCATAGTGAACTCAAGCTTCTACTGGGGTGTGATGGATCGCTACCAAGCAGAAAAGCTAATTGAGAACAAACCGGAGGGCACTTTCCTTCTGAGGGATAGTGCCCAGGATGAGTTTTTGTTTTCTGTCAGCTTCAGGCGGTATGGCAGATCTCTTCATGCAAGGATTGAGCAGTGGAACCACAAGTTCAGTTTTGACTCACGAGACCCTGGTGTGTTTGCGGATGACTCTGTGTGCGGTCTCATTGAACACTACAAGGACCCGAGCTGTTGTATGTTCTTTGAACCAATGTTGACACTTCCCATGCATCGGAACTTTCCGTTTTCACTTCAGCATGTAGCAAGGGCAGTTATAAGCAGCCGAGTCTCCTACGACGGGATCAACAAACTGCCTCTGCCAATCAGCTTGAAGGAGTACCTTCAGTTCTACCATTACAAACAGAAAGTCAGGGTGCGAAGATTTGACACTGTTGTTGCTTAGAACGGGCGAAGTGCAATCAAATATTTTTTTCTTGATGCAATGTCAGTTATTTTGGTTACGGTAGTGAATTCATTAACATTATATATTCATCACAAACTTGCATACATATATATCTTGTGCTAGTAAGTTTATAATGTTGAAATGCCATAATTAGAAGGATTTTCCATGTACAAATATGACAAATTTAACACTCAATTTAATTAGCTCCTTAATAATCCTTAATTGTTTTTACAAGACTTAAGGTTAATTTTACAAGACTTAAGGTTAATTTTACAAGACTTAAGTTTTTTTTACAAGACTAAAGGTTTATTTCACCAGACTAAAGGTTTTTTACCAGACTAAAGGTTTATTTCACCAGACTAAAGGTTTATTTTACAAGACTAAAGGTTTATTTTACAAGACATTTTACAAGACTAAAGGTTTATTTTAAAAGACTTAAGGTTTATTTTACAAGACTAAAGGTTAATTTTACAAGACTAAAGGTTTATTTGACAAGACTTAATGTTAATTTTACAAGACTAAAGGTTTATTTGACAAGACTAAAGGTTTATTTCACCAGACTAAAGGGTTATTTTACAAGACTAAAGGTTAATTTTACAAGACTAAAGGTTTATTTGACTAGACTAAAGGGTTATTTACAAGACTAAAGGTTTATTTTACTAGACTAAAGGGTTATTTCACAAGACTATAGGGTTATTTACAAGACTAAAGGTTTATTTCACCAGACTGACTAAAGGTTTATTTCACCAGACTAAAGGTTAATTTTACAAGACTAAAGGTTTATTTGACTAGACTAAAGGGTTATTTACAAGACTAAAGGTTTATTTGACAAGACTAAAGCTTTATTTTACTAAACTAAAGGGTTACAATGTATTTACAAGACTAAAGATTTATTTCACCAGACTTAAGGTTAATTTTACAAGACTAAAGGGTTATTTTACAAGATTAAAGGATTATTTTACAAGACTAAAGGTGTATTTCACCAGATTAAAGGTTTATTTTACAAGACTAAAGGTTTATTTTACAAGACTATTAAAAGAAGATTTTCTATTGTTCAGTAGCTTGGAAATTCATCACAGAGCTCAAGATAGATAAGGTTTTGGGTTAAAGGGCATTCCCCCCTCCCCCCCATATTTCCCCCCGTTGTTGTGATATCCTCAGTAGAAGTTTATATTCCCAAAGAATATATCACATGCTAGATCTACGCTTTACATCAAATGTTCTATACATGTATTTTTATTGTGACACCTGCAAAGCATGTTAGATGTATTGACATCTCTTAAGTCTTTCCGGGTGGCATCTCACTTGCTTACAATGATATCAATAACTAACGAATGACTTGTTGTAGTGAAATTGAATTTTGTATACACAATGGTCATGGTCAGTAGGTGACCCTTATGATTTTGGGGTCAAAATTGCAGTGACCTTTGTATGAAAAAAACATAACGTCTTGACCGTAGGTCTATTTATGCCGGACTGCTTTTAATTTTGAGATCAGTAGGTAGATGTTGTAATGACCTCTTGATTTGAGGTCAGTGCATGAAGGTCAAGGTCGTATTGACTTTTACATTAAGAGAGTACCGGTATTACATTTAACAATGATAGTGACACAAGCGAATCATTAAGGCAAACTTGTATTTCAAGTATATTAATTTTGATTCATAAACTGAACATTTTGTCTTTGTATTGGCTCTAAGACACCTTTGTTGCTATTTATTAAGTGTTTGTTATGTTTGCCTTAGTGACTATGCATGCACATAATTTATTGTATGTTTTATGATATATATATATATATATAATATATATCTGAAATATATATAACCCAGCATGCTTTTCAGTTTGTCGTAAGTATTTATGTCTCCCCCTCTCTGGGGGAGACATATTGTTTTTGCCCTGTCCGTCAGTCCGGTAGTCCGGTAGTCCGGTAGTCCGTCAGTCCGTCAGTCCGTCCGTACGTCACACTTCGTTTCCGATCGATAACTGGAAAACCGCATGACCTAGGATCACCAAACTTGGTAGGGAGGTTGGTCATGAGGTGTAGAAGATCCCTATTGTTTTTGGGGTCACTAGGTCAAAGGTCAAGGTCGCGGCGACCCCCAATGTAAAAAACATTTCCGCTCAATATCTTGACAATGGTTTGACCTAGGTTCACCAAACTTGGTAGGGAGGTTGGTCATGAGGTGTAGAAGATCCCTATTGTTTTTGGGGTCACTAGGTCAAAGGTCAAGGTCGCGGCGACCCCCAATGTAAAAAACATTTCCGCTCAATATCTTGACAATGGTTTGACCTAGGTTCACCAAACTTGGTAGGGAGGTTGGTCATGAGGTGTAGAAGATCCCTATTGTTTTTGGGGTCACTAGGTCAAAGGTCAAGGTCGCGGCGACCCCCAATGTAAAAAACATTTCCGCTCAATATCTTGAGAATGGTTTGCCTAGGTTCACCAAACTTGGTAGGGAGGTTGGTCGTGAGGTGTAGAGGATCCCTATTGTTTTTGGGGTCACTAGGTCAAAGGTCAAGGTCGCGGCGACCCCCAATGTAAAAAACATTTCCGCTCAATATCTTGAGAATGGTTTGACCTAGGTTCACCAAACTTGGTAGGGAGGTTGGTCGTGAGGTGTAGAGGATCCCTATTGTTTTTGGGGTCACTAGGTCAAAGGTCAAGGTCGCGGCGACCCCCAATGTAAAAAACATTTCCGCTCAATATCTTGAGAATGGTTTGACCTAGGTTCACCAATCTTGGTAGGGAGGTTGGTCGTGAGGTGTAGAGTATCCCTATTGTTTTTGGGGTCACTAGGTCAAAGGTCAAGGTCACGGCGACCCCCAATATAAAAAACATTTCTGCTCAAAATCTTGAGAACGGTTTGACCTAGGTTCACCAAACTTGGTAGGGAGGTTGGTCATGAGGTGTAGAAGATCCCTATTGTTTTTGGGGTCACTAGGTCAAAGGTCAAGGTCGCGGCGACCCCCAATGTAAAAAACATTTCCGCTCAATATCTTGAGAATGGTTTGACCTAGGTTCACCAAACTTGGTAGGGAGGTTGATCATGAGGTTTAGAAAACTCCTATATTTTGGGGGGTCACAAGGTCAAAGGTCAACGTCGCTGTGACCTCTAATGTAAAAAAATATTTCCGTGCAATATCAGGAGAATGCTTTGATCTAGGTTCACCAAACTTTGAAGTGAGGTTGGTCATGATGTCTAGTTGATTTTGCAATCAGTTGGTCAAAGGTCAAGGTCACTGACCTTGAGGTGAAGAACCGGTTTCTGCTCAATAACTCAAGAACGTTTACACCCAGGAACTTCATACTTGGTATGCCAGTTAGTCATGACTAGTTGATGGCCCCTATTGATTTTGGGATCCATCATTGATTATTTCTCACCTACGACCACACAATGGGGGAGACATGCGCTTTTTCAAAAAAGCAATCTCTAGTTTTTTCATATTTTCGTGTATTAGTTTTCTGGGCACAATAATTATGCACTCGTGACTTGAGTTGGTATTTGAAAATCAGACTCGAAATGCAAATCTTTAAATTCCGTAAGTTATTTTGATTATAGGTAATTTTTAACATCATATGAGTAAGTAATTGTAAAAAATGGTATTTACAACATCAGTGATTTTTCTTGGTGCAATTTACTGCCTTCTAAAGGCTGTTTTCCCTTGTGAATAAATGTTCATTTTCCCCCAAAAAAATATCCCATATTTGATAAATGCAGATTATGTTAATGAATACCTAATGAAAAAAGCAATGAATTTTTAGAAAAATAAACAAAATCTTGACAAGACTAACTCTTTTACAGCATAATGTATGCATAAAAAGTGTAAACATCACATATATTTGCCATTATATTAGCTATTTTGGCCTGATTTTGTATTTTTCTCAAAGTTGACTATTTTGCAAAACACAGGTAGTGAAAATTATTTCAAAAAAACAAAATCACTGAACATACAAGGCCAGTTTAACTGTAATTGCTCTGTTAATAAAGATTGTAAGTAAAATGCAGATTTGCAGTTTCGTGTCCAGAGTCTTAAATTCCGGCTGGATACATTTGTGAAAAGGTGCCCGGAACTCTTACACTAGATCATTGCATAAAAACATTTCAGCAAGTTCTGCCATATATAAAAAATTGAGAATATATGTATAATTGAGAATTTGACAGACCCAGAAAGCATTTTAGCAGTGCGCGGCTTGCAAACTTGTGCTAATTTTAATCACAGATGCATAAGCATGTACTTTGTTAGTTCCAATTCTTGCTGTGATTTATTTTATTAACATAATAATGTATACTTAAACTTTCTGTCCAGGTTTGTACATTTTTCTGACTTATTGCAGATGTACATTATAAATTGGTGCTAGTATGATATTGCTATTCAGGTGAGAGTTATATTTTTTGTTGCTCGGATCTGCCAACTGGATTTTTATGCTAGTTTGTAAAAAATAAAGATAATAATCTGACTTGGAACAAATTTAATATAATCTTCCCTTTGTGCTGGACAATGCTGCAATTCAGTCTGATATCAATTTTTTCATCCGCTTTTTGATATATTTCAATCAGAACTTTCTAACAAAATCAGATAACTGTCAGTGATGACTCTAAAAACTTTAAAACTTGAACAAACTTTGAAGGAAAACTTGCATAAAATCAAAACTATTGATTTTTTTAATATATTATTTCCTTATCCCGAGACAATAATTTATTTTATTCTTTTTAAAGTCTGGGTTACCTATAATTTTAGAAACTCGCTATTAAAGACTTGTTGTTATTGGTGCTGACTTTGAATTTAAATGTCTTGAAATTAATGAATTAAGTATTAGAAGTTAAACCGTTTAATTATACACATGTTAATGAAACAGTATGTGCATTTGTTATTTAAACTTAACGTTTAGAGGGTAGTGTGTATAACCATGTAGTCTAGTAGTTATTGTGTTGTGTGTGCGTATTTATATTTCTAACATGAAAGTCTTTGTTTGAAACTGATATTACTGAATAAGCAAATGACTTAAGTAAAAAGTTGTATAATGTTTTTAGTCAATTTATGTATTGACTTAAAATTTAAAGAAAGGCTATTAATGATAAATTAATTTCTTTAAATTAATGTTGTAATTTATTAACTACCAGTGTTATACTTTAGATGAAAAGTTTCTCGTGTAAATTATATATTGAATGTTGCCGTATTTTCTTGTTACAGTCTTCTGTGTTAAAGGAATAAAGTTTTAAATGGTGATTTTTTTATATCTTGTCCAACATGCATATTCTGCAGCTGGGGGCTGTATTCATAAAACATCTCAAGTCATTTCTTTACTTGACTTAATTCCCTTACATTCTCAAAGTCAAATTCAAATTAAAAAAGGATAGTTGTTGTTGTTTTTTACATTTAAATATGCATTTTGAATCAAATCAACCAAATTAAAGTATTTCAGATATTATAAAGCGATTAAATCATATGATGTGTGAGTTACTCAACTTCAGAAATGAAAGAGGAAGTCAGTCAGGAAATAGCTTTCCGTTTCTGATTATTGTTCATTTGATGAGTTTGGCTTTCTCCTGGACATTTGCAAAAGAGAAAGGTAGAATTAACTATAAGTTATATAAACGCTTTAGAAAATGTTCAGGGCTTTTTCTGCCCATTTTGGGAAAAAGACCCTAGACATTTTGGGAAATATTGCGTTGTGAAAATGCTGAAATTGGGAAATTTTACTGTTAAAAGAAAAAGCTGTCTAGTTTTCTGCGATTTAGGAAATGATTTAATATTAGTTTATTTTCCCCTTAAAAGACCCTAAAAATATCAATCCTTGGGGTGTAAATATCTATTGCAGTAAATCATGACAGATAAAAATTCATACTGATCTCTGAATGTGATGAAAATCAATTATTTCCGAGTTCAAGCATCAAAAAAACTTTACATCACATAATTTATTAGGATGCACGTTAAAATTGAACCAGTTCAGGTAAAAAGACCTTCTAAAAAATAAAAAATATATTTATTTTTTTATTGGGATTTTTTTCTGAAGATTGGGAAAAACATCTTATATTTTGCTTTGGGAATGGGTCCGATAGTCGGACCCGTGGGTACTAAAGAAAAAGCCCTGATGTTCTAAACCTTGTGATCCTGTTTTGGGCCTGAAATCCTCGTACTCCCAACTAAATTTTCAGAATAGTGACTCAGTCTTTTCTCATCTTTGGTACAGTCATCATTTTGCCTATTCATTGTCTGGGGAGAGTTTTTTATTCCTTATTTCATGTCAGCTCTGGAGAATCCCACCTTATAAAGGCTTTGAACATTGGTATCTTTTTGTATATAAATAAACTATACGGTTACCAAAGTAGCTTGAAAACTCACATGTCATGTGGGAAAACAAGGCTAGCCAAGGATGGGTTACACCAGCTCAGTGGTAAATATACAGAACATTTACTAACAGGTTTTGGCATTTTTTACCAATGATCCTTGAGTGTGACCTTGACCTTTGACCTACTGACATGGTCTTGCACATATCACACTTTCTCCTCATTGTGAACATTTCAATGAGTTGTGCCTAGTGGTTTAAAAATTTCCGACTGAATGGCCAGCTTACAGTCCTAAAGAAGTCAAAATTCAATGAATTTTACCTATGACCCTTCACTTAAGTGTGACCTTGAAATACAGACAGATTATGCACATGCTACACACGGTTTTAGCATGATGATTATTCTTGTTATTTAAGAATTCCCAAATGCATGACTGAGTTTTTTGCCAAGACAAGCCAAAATCATACAGAGAAACTTTAACCCATGCATATACACCAAACTGCCAATGTGAAAATTATGACGAGCTTACCTCAAGCAGGCTTTACAAAACAAAATCATTTGCAACTGAATCGTGAAGACTCCACAAAAGAATTTTCAGACAATCTTTGTCAATTTAAGAAAAATGCAAAATGTGACTGTAAAAGTAACATTTACACCTGGGTTTAACATACATATTAAACTTCAAAGTCTTTCACCTTTTAATCTTAAATTAATGAAAATATAATCAGACTATGCACTGCTCAAAATGTCTTTCTAGAGACAGTGGCTACTTCAGCAGAGTTTTAAAGGGACTAGACACCAGATGATACGATTGCAAGAAAAAGTAAAAAACTTTCATAAAATTACTATTGTTGTCATTGAATCTTACTACCCCGGTAGCTCATATTGACAATTCTAGGCTTGTTTTGAGGAAATATTGTATTTGCCGATTTTTGGACCATCTGGTGTAGTCCCTTTAATGACTCAGTCAAATGGGAGTTTTCCAGCCTGGACACTTAGTCTAGTCGGAAGATGTTACTCAGACATGGTCAATGTGTATCCAACCATGCGATGAAATATATAGATCGGTCAATTGAATGGATGAATGAAAACCAGCTTTGTGTTATAATGTCTCCCCTTTTACTGAAAGGGAGAGATACTGTGTCATTCTTCTTCTTAAATTTCAAAAAAAATGTTGTCCGGAGCAGAACTTCAAAACTCCTTGAAGGAAATGATTGAAACTTAAACCATTCACAGATACTTATGTGAAGTTGTGCACATTACACAAATTATAACTCTGGGTCACATTATTGCAGAGTTATCTCGCCTTTGTTTATGTATTTTTTATAATATACATTTTGTTCTGCCACTAACTCAAAAACTGCTTAGTGGAATTGATTGAACTTTTAAATATAGATAGCAAGTGATGTGAAGTTTTGCACCTTGCAACAATTTTAACTCTGGGCCACTCTATTGCGGAGTTGTCTCCCCTTGTTTATTTTTTACAAAGCAAACTTTGTCCTGGCACATACTTAAAAAGTGCTTTAAGGAATTTGAATTGATTGAAACTTGGTACATACATAGATAGCAATGTGAAGTTGTGCACCTTGCAAGAATCATAACTCTGTGTCAGTTATTTCCCCTTGTTCATTTCAGGACAAGCCCAATTGCGTTCATATCCCCAATTATGACATCAACCCCGCAATTCATTACTTATATTTACGCCAATAGTTCATTATTTCATTCATTAATTGATAAAAAAAATACTTCATTTCAGAAAACCTTTCAGTAACTCTTTCCTAACCATTCTGTAAATAGAACGACCTGACTTTAACCGGAAGCATTTTTTCAAATGACGTCACAATAACGCGGGAAAAGATCAGCCACTTGAAATCACTTTTAAACGTAAAATTCAAACACTTATGGCAACAATTTATTTAAAATTGAAAAAAAATAATACTTTCTTAAATATTGATTTATATGTTACAGGACTTGCTGACACAATACAAACAATAACAAGATCAATACATTTCATGTATATTGTCATGCAATGAATTGCGATCCCAACATATCTGAAGATGTTGCGTTCATCGATTGATAAACGCAATTTCCGAAAGGCAATTCATTTAAGGAATGGAAGTTGAGGTGTAATTTATTTTTTTTGAAGTAATTTTGTCCAGACATTTACTCAAAAACTACTTGAAGGAATTTGAATTCTTTGAAACTTGGAACATAGATAGATAGTGATGTGAAGTTGTGCACCTTGTAAGAAACACGCACATAATTGCAAATGTTATTTCCACTTGTTTGTTTTTTATAATGCATTTGCCAAGACATTTACTAAATACTTGGAGATATTTAATGTAAAAACTATTTTACCTCTCCTTCAATATTGTCTCTCTTCAAATTAGCTTCCATTTAAAGGACTTTATCAGTTTTCAAAGACAGTGCTTTGAAAACAACATTTCTAGTTAATGTATACTGGTATGCATCTAACAAGAAGTATATTTTAATATCAAATTCCTTGTATTATGAAAATTCATACATAATAAAAAAAAAATGAAATGGACTTGAAACATATGATTTTGAAGATTATCTAAAGACTGGAAATGTAAAGATTTATTGTTTAATGATGGTGTTACATGATGGTTTATTAAACAGGCTATATACAGCAGATCACAATGTATTTTGACTGTTCCCAAACACCATCTACATGTACCATGTTTGTAAAACCAAGTACATAGTTCTAGAACACTGAGCAATCCTCACAGATATTATTGTTTTTCATGCCAAAACAGCATAATTGTTTCACATTTAAATCTTCAAAGCCGTATTTACTTTTTCCCCACATAGTTCACATAATACACAGTTTTCGCTTTTTGAAACAAGATAACAGTCAAAACTGGACTAATCTTCGTCAACCCCAAGCTCTTCAATAAACTGTGCTGCTCCGCTTGACTTTGAAATCATGTCTACCAACATGTGCTTAGGGATTTCTGAGCCCCGAACTCTTAATGTGTAACAGGCGTTTTCAACTTTTCGCAGGCTTTGACGCAAAACTGTCAACTTTCGATTCACCTCTCTGTTACAGTTGGTCAGTCCGCTATAACCTGATTCCATCTCCTGAAGAAAGGTACAGATTTCAAATGGCCTCGTTAGGTCGCCATCGCCTACGCTATTTATAGCTCTTCTCATCATCTCCCCGGTCAGATCAGCGATTCCCAAGACATACTCTGATGTAGGAACCCATACTGTAAGAGCTTTCAGTTCAGAAGGATTTGATTGGTCAGCAGTTGAGTCTGTTTCTACTGGAGCTTGAGAAGCGCCTTCTGATTGGCTGTCATCTACTGGAGGTGTGTCAGTGAAGGTCAGTCTTTTCTGAACATCTTCCAGGGAGATCAGATGATTGTTTTTCAGGAAAAACAGGAATGTAAGTGCCTCTATGTATTCCTGTAGCCCTGAAACGATAAAATGAAATTCTTACAATAAGTCAGAAACTTAGAAATGAGTTCATATATTCTATTTAACATCTCCTAATTTCAGTTGCTTAATTGAGCTGTTAGCCATTGAGCGCTGTTACAATTTTCCTAAACATTAAATTAGCAGAGAGCTATTGGCGGTTCTTTGTGGTTAGAATTTTCCTAGTACTATTTTGATTCAGGTCATTGCACAGAAAATCTACATCTACCTTAAAAAAAACACACAGTTTCTGTCGAAGGGCCTTAACTATTCCTGCCTTTTTTCATTGGTAAACTAATTCTATTTTAACCAAATCGGCTTTTGAAATTTGGATTGTTGAATAGGTAAGGAGGACTCTTATTTGATCTATTGAATAGTGCTTTCCCAACACAGCTTGCCCCTGTATTTACAGACATTTCTTCAAGTGTCTAAACATGCAAAGCTAATCTATAATGATTTGCTTAAGAAATGCATTGACAAAAATGTAATATCACTTTATATGTAATGAAAAAGCTAGGGAAATATTATACTTGCATACTTAACTTATAGAGCTATGAAACAAAATCACTGAAAACTGCAAATTGTTGACCAATGAATACACTTTTTGCTGACTTTAACCAAACCAAAGAATTAACAGGCATTTATGTATTTGGCTGCTACAGGATGTTCAGGTTAAAACTTTAGGCTACTACCAGGTGTATCCCTATAGTTTTCATTGTTTTATTTTACAAACCAAAAAGATAACTATTGTCTCTATGGCCTAGTGGCTTAGGCGTTCGCCTACATAGCAGAAAGTCCTTGGTTTGATTTCTGGCTGCATCATACCGAAAGACGTTAAAAGTTGGTACAAGTAACTCACTTGCCTGGCGCTCGGCATTCAGGGGTAGTGCTTGGAAAAGTGGTGTACTCAGTACTGGTTTAGCCCAGGAAAGTTGTAACCCGTGTATTGGTGTTTTACACGAAGCATGTAAAGGAACCAAGGGGTAATTTAGAAAAAAGAGCTAGGGTATCACCCCAGACCTCCTTTTATCCCACCAATGTCTATCAAACATGCTGTCCCATCAGCATAAAGAAAGGACCCATTGGCAACAAGTGCTAGCACTTTCTCAGGTTATCCTTGACCGCAAGAAATGAACAGACCTGCTGAGTATGCTCTTAGAAACATGAATGGATCTGTTCCCTGAATTTCCTTAGCAACCTGCTTGAATTTGGACCCTTCCAGTTCAACAAGTTTGGATTCTGCTTGCTCGAGAAGACTGGCACTTGTTGTAACACTGAAACATAGACATTTAATCCATCCTTACACAGTAATGAGTTTACAACTGGTTTTAACAACACTCCTGTTCAGTCATGTCAATATTCTCCTACTTGTCAGAATTCATGCTGTTTATTTTTTAGAAAGATTACATATAAAAATAATATTGTCAAATAAAGATATCAGCAAATGCCTATCAGGGCTGAGAATGAACTGGCAGCTGAAGGGCTTAAACCATTTTGGTGATGGATTGGAATGCTTTAGGCCCACAATGAGGATCAAAGGGGGTAAAGCCCCCTGCCACAGTAGCAGAATGGCTTTTTAGAAGCCCTTTTGAGGGCTCTCCTGACTTCATATTTGAAACTAACTGGAGTGTTAATACTAAAAACAAATAAAGTATAAATCAAAAGCATCCAGTTAACTTTTTTTACACAGTTAAAAAAACTGTTTAGTCCCTAGAGCCATTAGATCTGTGAAATACAAAAATCAGCAGACTTATGACATGCCTGAAATTATCAATCATATTTTCCTCAGTTGATCTGAATCCATATCGCTCAACAACAGTTAAAATGCAAGAAAGCTGACAATTCATATATATTACAAAAAGTCATAAGTTTTCAAGGTTAGAAATGAATCGCAAGATGTGAAAAACTTGAACACTATCAGTTATAAATTTATTATTACCAGCATTTAAGAGAAGCACACAAAATCACAAATTCTGCGTTATAAAAAGCGCATTTTTTTATGGTATTGCATTTAAATCAACCAAGGGTTGACCTATATTTGGCCCATTTTACATCACACATCGTCATCAACCTTGGTAATTTCTTCTATTACAATTCATACATACCATGAAAAAAAAATGACTGACAATATCTTGTTTTAATGATTATGCATGCGGCAGGGGAACCAACTCTTCTTCCAATGAAATTGCATGTTACAGTCAGATACTCTTTAATGACCCGGTATTGTGAGTTGTCTCCACAGGTGAGTGGTCTAAATATAAGCAGCTGTTTAAAAATTGTAGTGATAGAGATGGAGTTAAATTCAAACTTTGGCTAGAATACTTTTCCTTTGGGGAAACATAAGTATGAGTGTCAGTGCATACATCCACATTGATACCTGGCGAAACCAATGAAACTGCCTCGTGATATATTAGATACAATAATGAGCGATCAGGGATACTCTTTTATTATTTTGACATTTCTTATGTATCCCTGTAAGTGTTTCGAGTCTGCCATAGTACAAAAATTGTCAAAAGACTCGTTGACGGCCATTTATGCACCAGTCATTTGTAACAACGGCCCCCCTAGGTCCGTGGAATAGCCGGGACTTTGACTTTCGGTCAAGCCAACCCCGTGTAAAATCCCCGCCCTGTGGGGACGAACTGTTGGTTAAACCCCGGCCAAATGCCTCCGCACCCTAGAGACTCTATATAAGGCCCAATCTCGGCTAAATTTGGCGATATGACAAAACCACCGCTGTCATCCGGCCCTGCGGGGCCACCTGGAAAGTAAAAACACGGCCCTTTTCCCCGGTATACCCCCGGACCTGGGGGGGGGGGGGCCATGGTTACAATTGACTGGTGCATTAGGTGGACTATGTGATATATATATTTATTCATGATTACGAGATTTTCTTAGCAAATTGCCCATGGAACATAACAAAGCAAAGCTCAGTGGGTATTGGGGATAACTTATGATAAAAATTATCCAGATTCAAGCTTACTCTTTAAATCTGTGTAACATGAATATTGTCCTCTTGCTCTCGATGGTGATGTCACGGCTCAGCTTCACAATCCTCTCATGTTTGTCGTGTTTGCTGTCAAGCTGCTGTTGGAAGGATCGGAACATCTGTATCACCGGGGAGGTCTCATCCACTGCCGGCTGCTGATCAGCTGTGCTGTCCTCTTCAAGGTCTGTCTTTTGGCTTTTCTTCTCTGAAAAAAATAATTCATGTTTTTTTTATGAGATAAAGGACAATCAATGTTTCTTTTATGTGACACAAATGACTCAGTCCTAATAGAAGCCTCTGTTAAAATCTGTGTGGTGATTTAGTTGCGGCTAAATTGTTGTCATTAGAATATGTTAATTCTAAATTATTATAATGTTCGTAAATAATAATAAGTACGAATCGCGCGTGTACGAATCAACAATCGCACACAAATAAAGTCATCTCTACGTTGTTTGATTACAAATATTTAAACACGACCTGGTAAAATTATGAGTATAAAACATTTAGCGTAGGTCATGCATCAAAATAGTCAAAGGGCTTACCATGTCCTCTGTTTCTCTTCTTTCTGTCGCTCATGATGGATTGTGTTACTCTTGTGAGTACGAATATTGCGTAGTAAGCACAATACAATATGGCTGCGCCCATGGCAGTGGGTGACCTCCAAGAATTTATGAAAAAAACATAAAAACAAGCGCTCTAGATATGTGAAGGATTTGAATTAAGAATTTTACATTTTAATGCCACGTTTGACTTCACATTGTTTGATGTGATGTCATATTAAATGCTTATGTAACGACTTGGTTACGAAACGTGTTTTTTTCGGCTGTCACTTATGTCAGTGTCGTACTGTACCCATTTTGTCTGCTGCATGCTATCCGGGTGACCTGAAATTAATTAAATCATATGAGACTACAGGTCTGCTGCAAACCCAATAGCTTAAAGCCATTCAGCGTATGGGAAAGATACGTTCACACCAATTCAATTCACCGAGCTAATTATGTAATATTAAATTTAACAAGAAAATGTTTATGGTGCAAGTTTGCTATATAGTATATTATGTAAGTTCATCATATGATTTATCAAATTTGTTTTTACCTATCTATGAAGAACATGGCACAATAATTACACTTTTCCAACTCAACATCGCATGTATTCATGAATCATATAAATTTATGTTTTCTATACATCATTGTTCAACGGTGATTAGGCCAGACATCTAGTTGTAAGACAGATCCTGTAAATTCGGGATGACAATGGGTGGAAGTTTCTGAGTTTTCCTCCAATAAGAGGGTTTTATCTCAGTTTTTCCAGTCAGTCGACCGCATTTGTAAGCTCAATTGTCAAGCATATTACCCATATATACTTAACTCACAATTGCAAGTTCATGCTGTTAATGTTTATCGCTTTCCCAAGTGAGTCTCGATGAGATTTCCAAATAATAACATTGAAATGGTATTGATTTTGTTGTTTTCTATAAGAGGTTATAGAATGGTATTCTTAGGGCACAGGAAAGTTTAAGCCTTGCCAACATAAAGTTCACATGGTTTTTAACACACAGATTTTATATGCAACAATGTGAACAAAAAAGCGCTATCCTTGTTGTGAACAATGACTCTGTCAGATAAAATCTCTAATATCCAATAGATGTTATAATTGGCAAACACTTTGTAGCACAAAATACTGAAAGGGACATCTCAATCGCACATATGTTACAATTGTTCTTGGTCTATATTTTTGTGCTGTCAAATATTTACCATTATGGTAATTGAAATTTCCTTGGGAAATATACTAAGATTCAGTTTTACTTTAGTTGGTCTCATTCAATAAAGTGCACTATTGCTGTAAAATGTAACATTCATCATGATACATTCACATACTCTAAGTCTTCTAATTTAGACCTTTGAATGAACACGCTCAAATTTTTATACTATTGGCATTGCTTGGCATAATTTTTTTTAACAAGCCCTGATGAATAAAATTAAGAATTTTAGCAAGCCGGGAAGCAGTCATCGAAATTAGACTTTTGGATAAACAAGCCCTAATTATAATACTATTGCTTGGCATCAAATTTTTGAACAAGCCCTGCTATATAAATTTAGAATTTGAGCAAGCCCGAAAGACATTTAACCAGTGCAGGGCTTGCGGGCTTGTGCTAATTTCGACCACTGTGGAAGACATTTTACCAGTGCAGTGCTTTTGGCTTAATTTCAATCACTGAATGTACATATTGTGTAAAAAAAGAATTTTAGCCAGGTTTTTAAACAGTTCATATTTTGTGCTTAGGGAAAAAGGCACATTGTATAGGACTGTGGAAACTTGAACTTCAAAATAATTAATTTGACAGAAAATACAAGAAAATAATATTGGACAGAATTAAGCATTTGATTATATGAAGGCAGGAGGGTACACATGATGGATGGAGGGCAGAGGGGTGCTACCGAAAAAGGACAGGGTGCAGCACCATTCCATTTCTCTTAAGCTAAAACCCTAGGGTAATGTATAATAAATTATGATGTGACATGATAATGCGTGGATCCAATTATATAAGTATTCATGATTCGCTTCTCTTTACAGGTGAAAATACTTATAAGCAGACAAAATGCTGCGCTGTCCTTTGAAACATGTGAGGTCTGTGAGTTGGACTCTGATACAGAAGCCATCGAGTCTTCCAGTTACAAGAGGTGTGAGAGTTGTAGGCCCCCCTTCAACCTGCCACACAGTGTTTGCCCCTGTGAGTAGCTGGATTCCTCAGAGGCAACAACATGTAAGTAACAAGGTCTGCAACAAAATGGACCGACCGCATTACTAACTTAGTCTGACAGAGTCAAAATTAATTACTGTTGTCAGGACTGTCTGACCCACATTTTTCGCGATGTCTGCATTTGCAAGAAAAAAAGAAAATAGTCACGTGCACCTTTCAAGGTTTTGGGTCATTTTTCCAATTCAAAATTTAACCCTAACCAAACAATTTTTTTTTTTAGGCCTAAGTTTAAAAATAGTGTCAGTATATTTATCTTTACTCATTATGACATAAAGCATGATTTCAACTCCGAAAGCCTTAGGTGCTACTTTTTTTTAAGGGCGGGGAAACACAGATAAGACAGTAACATGATTGTTGCCTTTATTATTTTAATTATGTAAATTAATGTATACTTGATTGCATTGACATTTAAAAGAGAAATTAAGAGTTTCCTGGGGAAATAACTGATGTATAGCTTCACTTACGACACATGCATCTTTCACAGTTGATGCACATTTTTCCAATTTGAAATTTTACTAGGGTTGTCTGCCACGCAAATCCTAGGAAGTTTAAAAATACTGTTGATATAATTATTTGTAATCATAAACAGATATGATTTAAGAGGTGTAGCCATTATGCATTATTTCAAATGGGGAAACAAAGATGAGACAGCACCATGATTGTTGAGTTTATTTTTTTAACCATGTAATGAAATGTATTATCGGCCTCCTACTAGCTTGCATTGACAATTCTAGGCTTGTTTTGAGGAAATTCTGTAATTGCCTATTTTTGGATCATCTTGTGTCTAGCCGCTTGAAAGTTTAAACACCCTTGGATTAAAGAAATTGTTGACTTTTCAGGCTGCAAAACACGTTGAGTCTGTTGAAGAATCTGAGATAGGACAACAAAAATTGGAAGAAAATGTAAAGACCATCTCAGATGCAAAAAGAAAAAACAATAATAAAAAACGTGAAATGATGCAAGCAGCGTCAGAAGAGATAACTGCATTGAAAGAACTTCCACAAACAGTCAATGAGCTGAGTGCTGCTTTAAGGATCAGCCAACGTAAGGCAGACTTGTTCCATTTTTAGCATATCTAAAGTTAAGGATTACATCTGAAATAAAGATTTAGAGCATTGAATGAACTTTAATTGAGAATTTAAAGCTTTTAATTTGAGAATTAAGAGCTTTTAGTGAGAATTTAGAGCTTTGAATTAGAATTTAGAGCTTTTAACTGTTTTTTCAATTGTAAAGGTTGTTTTTTCCGTTGACATTTGCATAGATAACAATATGAAGTACTTTGAAAAGTATACAAATTATTTAGAAACAATTTCAATAGGGTCTTAGTCTCTTTACTTTGCTATTAGCATAAACCCCTAATACTGAATCAGACCCCAGCTTTTTTCAAGATTGACAATAAGCCGCTATTAACCCCTAATTTTTGAATCATTAAAATGGTACCTTTGGCGGGCTTGACCTTCTTAGCAGCTACATGTTATTTCTTGGCAACTTTCTTGGTGGGGGGGGGGGGCTTCTTAACAGCAAGAGTTCAGGGTACATAGGCATAACAAAATCAATGTTATGGTAACCCGACCTTCTCTATTTTTATTTTTTTAATGTCCTGACCCTTATGTTTTTGGAAAAAATAGTAAAATCTGTATGAAAATTAAAATGTAATAAAAATATAATTAACCCTTTTGAAAAATAAATGTTTTCCCTTTCTAGACTGTTTTTGTCCCCATGTCAACAGAACCCTACCATTATTTCTGTATGGTTTTATTATCTGGTTTGTGGTCATCAAGCCAGGCAAGTTGGTTTCCTCAAAGTACTTCGATTTCACCCAAAACACAAGACCACCCTCTCGCTTTAAGCTTAACAGGGTTTTTTTGTTAATTTTGGGTAACCCCACCGTACCTTATAAAGGCGCCAACCCTAGTATTTAAAAAAAAAAAAAAACATGAAGAAAAAAAAACAACAAAAAAACTGTCCTCCCGCCATGAACACAATTGCCATGAAGCTCCATAACAAGAAAAATATATGTCAGAGTGAATATTGCAAGAAATAATGCTTTTGCAAGAAAATGATCTTGACAAAGTATATTTGAAAAAAATAAATATCTCCACCTCCCTACCTAATAATTTTGGAGATGTTACCCTAAACAAACAAATTTTTTAGGCCTTAATAAAGCACAAACAGGAGGGATTCATATAACTATGTAGTAACCTGTTTTACAAATATTAAGAAGTTCATATATTAAACTTATTGCAATTAATAGTTTAGCTTTAATTTGTAATTTTCATATTTTTGCAGGTAAAGTCGAAGACACCATTACAGCAATTACTGGGGACAAAGAAATCTTACAAAATGGTTGGTTTAATTTTTTTTATTAAAATTTAATGTATATCTTATTTCATTCATAAAAATATTGCTTTCGATGAACCATTTCGATCTTACACCTAAACTCAACAATTTTTCTGTGTTTTTTTTATGGTTTAAGATATGAAAAGTGTCCATTTAAATAGGTGTTAAAATAAAAACATGAGGTATATTATATAACTTTGGGACACGATTTTGGTGACATTTAAAACATGTTCAATAGAAAAAGATTGAATGCTTTATTACTTTTGTAAAAAAAAAAAACGAAACCAAAATCTATACAAGCAGACAAAATGTCATAATTTATATTTTCACTGTACTATTTTGCCAATAGTCGTAAAAGAATAAAGTTTATTGTATGTCACGTCATCTCTTCTTGAAAAGATAGCTAAACTTTTTTTTAAGACTCATGCTCAAGTTCATTTCCATGGGTATAATCTAGTGGTGGTTTTGTTTGTTATTGGGCCATTCTGGTGGGTATTCACCTCTTAAATGAGTGGGATTTTTTATGTGGATTTAAAGGGTTGGGCCTTCCTGGTGGGTATTGACCTCTTTAAGGAGCTGCAATTTTTGTTGTGGATTTAAAGGGGCGAGTCTTCCTGGTGGGTATTGACCTCTTAAAGGAGCTGGAATTTTTGGTAAGGATTTAAAGGAGCGGGCCTTCCTGGTGGGTATTGACCTCTTAAAGGAGCTGGAATTTTTGGTAAGGATTTAAAGGAGCGGGCCTTCCTGGTGGGTATTGACCTCTTAAAGGAGCTGGAATTTTTGGTAAGGATTTAAAGGAGCGGGCCTTCCTGGTGTGTATTGACCTCTTAAAGGAGCTGGAATTTTTGGTGTGAATTTAAAGGGGCGAGTCTTCCTGGTGGGTATTGACCTCTTAAAGGAGCTGGAATTTTTGGTAAGGATTTAAAGGAGCGGGCCTTCCTGGTGGGTATTGACCTCTTAAAGGAGCTGGAATTTTTGGTAAGGATTTAAAGGAGCGGGCCTTCCTGGTGTGTATTGACCTCTTAAAGGAGCTGGCCTTCTTGGTGTGGATTCACATGAGCGGGCCTTCCTGGTGGGAATTGACCTCTGAGAGGACCGGGCCTTATTCCTGGTCTGATTAGATTTTTAATGGAGCAATGGATGCCAGTCAATGTTCCAATTCAGTCATGAAAATAAGGCTTGGATGAACAAGCCTTAATTCTTATTCTTATGCTAGTCCTAAGCATCATTAATTTATTGGAATTAAATTTCATACAGCTGAAGCTTTGTTTCTTTTTATTTCAGAAAAAATTGAATTAGCCCTTGTAATGCGGGTTGTCAAGAAGTTGGATAGCACTGGGTCTCTTCTGTCCAAAATCGACAAGTTACAGCCAGTGAAGTCAAGTTTATTGTCAAAAAAGTCCTCAAATATAGAGACAAAGCCTAAAGGTGGTGTTCTGGCAAAAAAATCTCAAGCAGGCGGTGAGATTTCTGAGAAGAAAGAGTTGATCTCAGGAACACGAAAACCTATGGGTGGACTTCTGGCCAAAAAATCACAAACCGCATCTGAGCAGTCTGAAAAGAGTGAGATTGTTTCTGGGACAGGAACCACAGAAAATGAAAGTTTACGAAGGTTGACAAAAATAAGTGAGCAAGTTAAAAAGATGTTTTATCCGTTGGCTCAAAATAAAGCACTACCTACATTTCCAAAGGATGACAAACCAAGTGGAAAAATTAAAGACAAAAGTCCATCGAGTGAAGATCATGTTATGTATAAAACTGATTTAGATAATAGCAGGAATAATGCGTTAGAGCGTCAAGTTAATGTTCGGAAAGAAGCAAGGAAAGGTTTATTGGACAGAAGAAAGTCAGAAACTGACTTAGTGGAAAGTGCAGAGGTGAAACCAAGGACAGGGTTATTGGCAAAAAAAAAGCCAGAAACACATTCAGTGGAAAGTTCAAAGCCAGAAACACATTCAGTACAAAGTACAAAGCTTGAAAAACTTTTAGTGGAAAGTTCAAAGTTGGAAACACATTCAGTGGAAAGTTCAAAGCCGGAAATGATTTCAGCGGAAAGTTCAAAGCCGGAAATGATTTCAGCGGAAAGTTCAAAGCTGGAAACTCATTCAGTAGAAAGTACAGGTAGGAAACAAGAAGAACCAAGGAGAGGGTTATTAACAAGAAAAAAGTCGGAAAGAGTAGAAAGTACCAAAATAGAACAATTTGAGCAAAGTAATGGGTTATTAACAAGAAAAAAGCCAGAAAGAGTGGAAAGTACCATAGAGGAACAAATTGAGTCAAGTAAAGAGTCATTAGCCAAGAGAAAGCTGGAAACAGTGGAAAGTACCGGTGTAAAACAACTTGAACCAAATGAAGCCTTATTGACAAGAGAGCCAAAAACACACCCTATTGAAAGTGCAGAACAGAAACGATTAGAACAGATTAAAGATGTTGAAAAGTTGTTACAAGACATAGTAAAAAGGAGTCAGATAAGTGAAAAGCGTGAAGAAGGAAGGGTTGAAATAGAAATGAGAGACTTCAAAAACATCTTGGATACTTTGCAAGCAGTTTCACATGATTCAGTGAAGCATGTTTCTGCTGGAACCACCTTACTCAAAGATGATGAAGACATATCTAAACAAAGTGAAACTGAAAGTATTGTGGGAGATATTAAAGGTGATATTAGAACAGAAATGTTGACAACTGAATCTGCTGTAAATGCAACAGGTGGTAAAGAGGATGTTTTGCATAGTGTTGAAGCAATTCAACAAGAAACAATTGAAGAAAAACAACCTGTTGAAGAACTAAATAAGACCTCAACAGAATTAAGTGGTTTGAAAGGTGTATTGAAATCCTTTAAACCACCCCCAGTTGTGGAAAAAGTGAGACCATTTTCTGTGCAAAATTTATTTAAAGACGAGTCTCCAGATAAAGAAAGTATTTCGGATTTAGAAACTTTCATAGGTAATGATAAAGCCTCTGTTCAAGAATTAAGTGAGATGGTAAGAGGCAAACATAATATGGAAAACAAACCTTCTCTATTCAAAAGGACTTTAAAAGACAATTCAACTCCAGTAAAAGATGAAATACCAAATGAAGTTATTGATGAGTTTAAAAATGTTCAACAAGATGAAAATAATAAAACTATGAAAGTAGACTTTTCTGAATTTAAGAATTCTTTAAGTAAGCTTAAAGAACTACAAATGAAAATTAGCAAATCACAAATGGAAGAAAAACCACAACTGACAAATGATATAAACTCTGTTAAGCATAACATTGAAGACGAAACAAGCATTGTAAATAATGGTAAAGAAAATGTAACAGGCAAACAAAGCAAGGATAGAACAAAAACTATGCAATCACCAAGATTGGTCCCACGTCCTCCAGTGGTGACCATCATGGGGCATGTGGACCATGGAAAAACGACCCTGTTAGATGCCCTCAGAAATGCTAATGTTGTGGATTCGGAGTTTGGAGGAATTACACAACATATAGGAGCATTCACAGGTAAGGACTGTCCGGAGCAGTATTCGGTATTGATCTTATCCTTAGACATGCCTCAGTGATTCCATTCAGCCTATTGGTCAGCTAAATATACAGGCCAATCAAAACTAGTGTTTCTAATCTTAAACTTAAGTTCAATCTTAGTTGGTTATTGAATACAGCCCCTGATTACTAATTTTCATTCAGATTTAGCCTAAAAAACAACTTCTGGAGTGGGTTTCCCCGGCCCTACCTTCAAAATAGGCGCCTATCATTTTTATAGACAAGATACAAGAAATCTTTATTTAATGTTGGGCATGTGTTAACAAGAAACATTAGCTCAATGAGCTATTTTCTGACATGAATAACAGACAAACATATCAAATAACAATGAGCTTGTGACCTGGACTGTTGGTTAAAGACAAAAATGTGTGTGTGTTTTAATATGTACTATTTAAAAGGGTTTATAAATACTGATAAATACCTGTTCTGATATACTGATTTCTTTAACTCCATTACCCAATGAGGACAGTAATGTTCTTATATAAAGCCTCAATATTTATATATTTTTTATTTATAGTCTAGCTACCTACATGTTCCTGTATTTGAATAATATGCAACTCTGTAAGTGGACTAAAATTAGAATGGAAAAACAATATGGGTGATCAGTTTATCTGTATAAATATGTACAGATTATTTTATTTTATCTTTATTGTTGTGATTATTTTCTAAATTAGAATATATTTATTTAACTTAAGGTAAAGCATTTAAGTTTGTCACTAAAATGATTTCAAACATGATTTTATTATCATTATTATACTTGGTTAAAGCTGCACTCTCACAGATTGACTGTTTTTACAACATTTTAATTTTGTCTTGAGCCAATTTTTGCGTAAAGATCTGCATGTTTACATCAACTGCTGATAAAAGATCAGATCACAGATTTTCATATTTCCGTTTGAAAATTTATGCTTTAAATTGCTAAAAGCGTTACTTACGGTTTAAGAAAAATGCATAAAACATCAATTTTTGAACTTGAATATGAAATATGAAAACTAATTTTTTGTCAGCAGTCTTATATGACTGGTTTACATGCATTTTCGCATAAATTTGATCATTCCAAGACAAAAAATATAAAATTATCAAAATGTTCAATCTGTGAGAGTGCAGCTTTAAAAGCCATTCAACTTTATTGTTGAAACACATAACCTTCTTGAAAAATCTGTCAACCTTGGATGTAGCTTGAATCTTTCTTTCAGTAAAATTGTCCTCAGACCAGTCCATAACATTCCTGGACACGCCGGGCCATGCAGCATTTTCGGCCATGAGAGCACGCGGGGCGTCTGTGACAGACATCATTGTGCTAGTTGTGGCGGCGGAGGACGGAATCATGCCCCAGACCATAGAATCTATACAACATGCTCAGGCTGCCAACGGTATTTTTATCTTGGGATTTGAGTCTTTTTGATAGGCCTTAAAAAAATTTATACATTTGGTTCAGGTTATCTGACCCTACCTACAAAATTGGCGCCAACCCTACTTTTTTATAGTCAGTTGGTGAAAAAAGTGTGTGTTTTAATGAGTAGTTTTTTGCAGATTTTGATTTCACTCAGACTGCACTAGATAGAGCCTTGTCAAATCTGAATCTCAAAAAAATCCATTCGAGTCAAATACAACCACCCTGATCAAACTCAGTATTATTAAACCTATTATATATTGAAGACAATGCGGCATAATGTTCTAGTGAACAGCTCTTGATATGTATGTGTATTTAGTTAGAATCATTATGAATATATATATATATATATATATTTTTTAATGTATATTTGTAAAAAAATTTTGACTACCATACTAATAACCCAAACATAATTTTTCAGTTCCCCTTATTGTTGCCATCAACAAAATCGACAAGCCTAAAGCTGATGTGGTAAGTTGTTTCGAGTCATAAAGTCATAAAGTATGTCTTATAATAAAACTGAATTAATTTTAATAAAACTGAATTAATATTATTTTTTTAGAAATAAGCCATTTTATGCCAAAAGAAACTTGTGGTATTGCTTAAATCAAAAATATATTTTACTCACAAAATGATATATCTGATAAGCATTTTTAACACTTGTAAAATTGAATATCGTGTTTTAGTTTTAAGCATGGCTATAAACTTAAGTTCTGTTCAAATACTGAAGTACAGTATCTGCCAATTGCTGTTCAGTGTTTGTTCATAAAAGGCATTTAAGTATCTAAATTTCAACAAATTACAAGTTTGAAAAAAATATTGTCAACAATAATGCTGTGTGTGAGTCCTTTTAACTAACGTTCAGATTACAGGCCTGATAAAAATGTATATAATATGGATTTTTATTTGCTTTTAAATTTTGAAATCTCAATCAGACTGGGCCTGAAAAAGAAAAGTAAATGTATAGAAATGGCTAAAAAAATCTGTCACACATTTTCCCGATGTGGCAAATTGTAATTGGTGCTCTAGTACAATCATAGCCGATTTACATAGTAATTTTTTTACTGGGTAAGCAGTTTTGGACCAAAAATTAAAATGGTCTGATTTTATTTGCTGTTTGCTGCAGATACTATTCTGCATGGACACAATCAGTAGTCATGCATAATGTTGGTTTTTAGAAGCCCTGCATATAATAGTTTTACATCAATGAACTCCATGCAGTATGTTTTCTGATCGATTACTTTGGAATCCTTTGTCCAATCATCCCCGAATTTGGTCATAATGTGTTTGGGCATAATATCTTGGACAAATTCAAAAACAACAGCCATTACGCTTGAGACTTACCACCCTATAAATATAGAAATTACCTTAAATTGGTCTTGGCCGATAAATTTAGAAGCCTTTGTCCAATCATCACAAAATTTAGTCAGAATGTGTATGTGCATAATGAGTTGCTTTTTATCCTTCAGGGTTCCATAGTGAACACTCTGACCAGTTATGGTGTAGTTGTTGAAGATTTAGGCGGGGACGTCCAGATGGTCCCTATATCAGCTCTCAAGGTAACATCACATCATGCTGAGCCCATGTTTACAGCCTTAAAGGGACTAGACACCAGATGGTACCAAAATGGGCAAATACAGTATTTCCTCAAAACAAGCCTAGAATTGTCAATACGAGCTAGTATTAGATCGATAATACATCAATGTACATGATTAAAGGACTATTATTTTGTTGCTGTCTCAGCTGAGTCTATCTGTTTGAAAATAGCACATAATGGCTTTCATGTTTATAGTGTGTATATTTCGCATGTGAAAGTCATGATACATAAACCAACGCATTTTATGGAAGTTTTTGGCAATTTTTATTTTTTTCTTGCACTTGTATCATCTGGTGTCTAGTCCCTTTAAGTTTGTTTTTAGAGACAAGATAACTTTTGGATATCACTCACTGTTTTGAAACAGCCGTGGTCCACTCTGTTGTCAAAATCCACCATCAAGCTTTAATGACATTATTTTCGTACATGCTTGACATCATTAAGAATTAAGCTTGCTATTGCTGTTAAATAACAAACACCATTGTGAAAGTCAGATTTTATACCATAAACTAAAAGAAATTCTTTTTTTCAGTGAGATAGCAATTTAATTTCATTTGGTGCACATTAAAAGTTAACATTTTCACTCATGGCTTTGCCACTTATGATAATAATATAGTTTTTGGTGCTCACTGGATTAAATAAATTTGATATTCCACTGAAATAAACAATTATCCTCTATATCTACATCAGTTTAACATATTTCAGGGTATGAACTTGGACAAGCTTCAAGACTGTATAGCTGGCCTGGCTGAGTTCCTGGAACTGAAAGGGGACGTTTCCTCACTCGTTGAGGCTTGTGTTATAGAGACCCATACAGACATCGGGCTGGGTAGGACCTCAACCATAGTGATAGAGAAAGGAACACTGAGGAAGGGCGACTACTTGCTGTGTGGGTCGACATTCACGAAGGTTAGTGTTTGGAGTTGGTAGGCATTTGTAAGAAATCGGTGTCTGTTCCTCTTCCCCAGAAAAGATTTTGAAGGGATTACTGTGACAGATGCATTTACTCAAGTATTAAACATTTTTGTACAGTCAATCATTGGCTTTTTATAGATATACCCTAGTATACTGTGTATAGGACACTAGCAAAGATAGGACACAGGCAAAAAATTGAAAGAAAAATCTGGTAAAAACTATACAGTAGATAATATTAGACGTAGTGGAAAAATGTTAAAGATACACTTTTACTCCCAAATAAGATTTACCACAATTAATAATATTGTTTTAATATTCCAAAAAAGGATGAATACATGTCTAAAACAATGGTTGTTGTGAAGGATACCGAGTTTAATTTGAAAGATCATACAACAAGGTATTTCTACCTTATGAGACTATAGTAGATCGCAGTAAATCTTTTAGCATTTACCAATCATTTAATATTTTTGCGCTTTCTGCTATTAAATACACGGTTACAATCTTGTTCTCAGTAATTTATTATTTTTTTTATCCTGCAAAGGTTAATATATATATAAAAACCATGCGATATTAAAAAGCAAAAAAATATGTCTTTCTTGATTATTTTAAGTTTTTTCGCTATTTGCGAATGTTGACATCATTTACTGCATACTGCAAACCAGCTGCATGATGGCTGTGCTCTTCAGCGTAGAATGTTTTCTTACATTGTAGCACCATGGTCAAGGACTTCATGATTACTTGTTCACAGACCATAGTTTTTCATACACACATGTATTGCAATATCATTTGCAAAATTTCCCTAAGATTCACAATTTTTTCTCCAGGTGCGCACAATATATGGTAGTAATCAGGAGGTTTTAAAGGAGGCAACGCCAGGAATGCCTGTGAAAATCGGGGGTTGGAAAGAACTGCCGGAGGTCGGGGAGCTCGTGCAACAGTATGCCACTGAGGTACATATGGGGATTTCATGTCAGGGGCTGGGCTTTTTCACCAAAAATTGTGAAGAGGCCTAGTTTTTTCATTTTGGGAAATTTAAACGCGTGAAATTCTGCAAATTGGGAAATCTAATGCGTAAAAGTCTCAAAATGGGATTTTTTTAAAGTAAGATCTTCCTTTTTGGGAAAAATATCTGGGAATTGTGGAAAAAAAAATCTGGAAATTGGGAAAATATGCCATTTTTCCCAATTGTGAAGTAGCCTTATTTCGGCCCCTAGCAAAGAAGGTGAAAAAGCCCTGAGGGGTCTAATTGGGGAAAGAGATATTAGGTCCATATTTATCAACACACATATCGCATGATCCCATTTTCAAATAAATTTCAGGGTAAATATATATTATATATATATCTTTTTTTTTAAACTATATTTTATTGGTCAGGTTTTGGAATATAATTTGATTTTTCTAATAAAAGTTCAATTAAATTGAAAACACTGACATAATGTTGAACTGAAAATCTTGATATTTGTCATAATGCTTTGTGAAAAGATGACCCCATTGGAGTCAGTTTTGATCTTATGGGCAACAATATTCTGAGCGCTTGTCACAAGCCTGATGTAACTTCCACTTAAAATAGAGTTACAACCATTTTTCGCTGAACCCTTAAGGTATTAAGACCGTAATGGTTTTCATCAGCTTGATAATTGATCTCCCCCAATGAATGGGGGGGACATATTGTTTTAGCCCAGTCAGTCAGTCAGTCAGTCGTTCGGTCGGTCTGTCACTTCATTGAGACCACTAAGACCCAGGAACTTCATGCTTGGTATGTTGAAAAAATGGCTTGATCAATAACTGAAGATCCTTTGGGGCCAGGAACTTCATACTTGGTATGCAAGTTCTTCATGACCATTACATGACCCCTATTGATTTGATATCAGTAGGTCAAAGGTCAAGGTTGCGGTGACCTACAGGTGAAAAAAATATTGTTGGCGGTGGCTTAAAGCTAAAAATGGTTATCCCTCAATAACTAAAGAACGCTTTCACCCAGGAGCTTCAAACTTGGTATGCCTGTTGGTCATTACTAGTAAATTACACCTACTGATCAAAATGTCAAAGGTCAAGGTCGCAGTGAAGAGAGAACAATTTAAACCAAGTAAAACCAATTATGGTTAATTCTCAATTCTGTGATTTACTCACTGTTTATGCATTTCATCTCTCCTTATTTTGTATGTATGATATGCATTTCTGTAGCTTAAATGCTTATTTACTTTGTTCAATATTTCCTGCAATAAATACTTGCAAAGAACCAAAGTTGCAGTGGTCTTGAGGTGAGAAAACGGATTCCGCTCAACTTAAGATGACTCGCACCCAAGATCTTCATCCTTTGTATGCCAGATTGTCATGACTAGTTGATGACCACTATTGATTTTGGGTTCAGTAGATGAAAAGGTCAAGGTCAAGGTGGCATTGGGCTTAAAAAATGTTTTCCTGTTGATTAACTCAAGACGCTTGCACAAAGGAAATTCATACTAATTATGCCAGTTGGTCATGACTAATTCATGACCCCATTGTTTTCTGGATCAGTTGGTCAAAGGTCAAGGTCGTGGTTTCCGTTCAATAACTTAAGAAGACTGTCACCCAGCTGATCATGACTATTTCATGACCCTATTGTTTTTGGGATTAGTAGGTCAAAGGTCAAGGTTAAAGTGACATTGAGGTAAAAAACAGTTTCCTTAAGAACATTTGCACCCATCGACTTCATACTCAGTATTCCCAATGGTCATGACTTAAACATGACCCCTATTGATTTAGGGATCAATGGGTCAAAGGTTGAGGTCACAGTGATAATGAGTTCTGATCAATTTTTGTTTGCAGAAAGAACTGAAGATGGCATTGGCAAGGAATGAACAGAAAGAAAAGGAGGTCTTAGAAGAAACTGCAATGGAGGAGGCAGGGAAAAAGAGGGAGTCAGAGAGAGAAGAATACATTGAAATACGTGAACGCAGGCGTATCCAGAAAGCAAAATCAAGGAGATGGAACCATAAGTAATTTGACTAATTAAAAAAATTGGGGTGGGAAGGAGGTTTTGAGCAGGGCTTCTAAAATATAACAATTTGGCGGTTTTGACCATGCTGGACTGATTTCAGTAACAGAAAACTGCTAAAAAAATGGTTTCCATAGTTCCAAAATTGCTTAGTCAGTAGAAAATGTAACACACAAACCTTGTTTTAGATTCATATATTCATAAATACCCCGTTAAACCTGACATGATTACAAATAGACCGACGCATCAAGTGCTTATCCATTACAATAATTAATCACATTTATTTATTTGTGGGTGGGGGGGGGGGGGGGGTCCTGGCCAACGGTGAGCCCCTGGGTTTTAAGGTATTTGTCCAATCTTAGAATTACAAGGTACAGTTAGTTGCCTTGATTTTGAATATATCTCTGTTGGACTTTGGACTTTTTCAACTTTAATGATGTTCGTTTGGGTTATATTTTCAAAAACTTTATAAAGAGTAGTTTTCTTATTTTTTAGGCAAGATCAAAATATGATCGAAATGGCTTGACAGATTTTTTTTTTATGATGGGTTTTGATTTTGGACCAATTTTCAATCTCCTATTGATGGAAATATTTTTCTGTTCCTAATTAATAGAACATCTTTTTCTTTTTCAGAACAAGGACAGCTTTTGAAGCAATGATTGAAACGGAGAAGAGAAAAAAAGAAAGAGAGGCTGATCCTGGAAATATGGTTTTCCCAATAATTATTAAAGGTTTGTATCTTTGTAAGGGTATTCAATTTAAGCATTCATTCCATGTTTGCATTTATGCCTATTTAGTTTGAGTATACACTCCATGTTTGTAGTAAGGTCTTTTCCATTTAAACATACATTGCACATTTGTAGTTATGGCTATTCCATTTAAGCATACACTGTTTGTATTTATGGCTATTTTATTTCAGTAAACACTCCATGTTTGTAGTTATGGTTATTCCATTTAAGCATACACTCCATGTTTGTAGTTATGGCTATTCCATTTAAGCATACACTCCATGTTTGTAGTTATGGCTATTCCATTTAAGCATACACTCCATGTTTGTAGTTATGGCTATTCCATTTAAGCATACACTGTTTGTATTTATGGCTATTTTATTTCAGTAAACACTCCATGTTTGTAGTTATGGTTATTCCATTTAAGCATACACTCCATGTTTGTAGTTATGGCTATTCCATTTAAGCATACACTCCATATTTGTAGTTATGGCTATTCCATTTAAGCATACACTCCATGTTTGTAGTAATGGCTATTCCATAACATGAACAGCTTCAAGTTTGGTAACATTAATTTATGTAAAATCTATATGCATGTATCAACAGGTGATGTGTCTGGATCAGTGGAGGCGATAGTGGACTCATTACAGACATTCAACTCAGACCTTTGCGAGTTGGACATTGTCCACTATGGTGTGGGAAATGTCACACAGGGTGACCTAGACCTGGCTGCAGTTGCAAATGGTAAGAGTTGAAGAAAAACAATTATTGACAGAAATTAGTTAATTGGCTGGCATTTTCTGATATTTTTATATATAAATTAATTCAATTAATTAGTCTGCCTATCTGTCCAAAAAAATACGTTAAAACATGCATTATAGCAAGGTCATTTTCTTCATTTTGTAAAAATTATTTCGATAATATACCTTAGCTTCTTGTACTCGTAAACATATCACCTTGATTGTATTTTTTATGAATAAAAGGAGGGGGGTTGTTCTAGCATTTTTGGCAGTGTCTGCGACGTAATTGTGCAAAAAATTTGGCCATAACTCAAAAAATATTCAGTTGTACAACTGAAACTTGGGACACATGTTGCAAAAGATTACATGTATAAGAACAGCAAGACCTGTAACTTTGGCTTTTTTAACCAGGTTTTCACATAGGCGGGCGGCGTCAAACTCACCTATGAAACTAAATAACTTTAGTTAGGGTTGACATATCTTGACCAAACTTGGTCAATAAGAAGAGTTTATAGATACCTTTCATGGGGTTGCGTTTGGGGTCCCTAGGGTCAAGGTCAAGGTCACTGTTACTAAAAATAGAAAAACGGTTGAAACTGGATAACTTTAGTTAGGGATGACATATCTTGACTTAACCTTGTCTATAGGAAGAGTTTATGGAGACCTTTTATGGAATTGCATTTGGGGTCCCTAGGTTGAAGGTCAAGGTGACTGTTACTAAAAATAGAAAAACAGTTGAAACTGAATAACTTTAGTAAGGGTAGACATATCTTGACCAAACTTGGTCTATAGAAAGAGTTTATGGGTACCTTTCATGGGATTGCGATTGGGGTCCCTAGGGTCAAGGACACTGTTACTAAAAATAGAAAAATGGTTGAAACTAAATAACTTTAGTTAGGGATGACATATCTTGACTTAACTTGGTGTACAAGAAAAGTTTATAGATACCTTTCATGGGGTTGCGTTTGGGGTCCCTAGGGTCAAGGTCAAGGTCACTGTTACTAAAAATAGAAAAACAGTTGAAACTGAATAACTTTAGTTAGGGTTGACATATCTTGACCAAACTTGGTCTAAAGGAAGAGTTTATGGATACCTTTCATGGAATTGCATTTGGGGTCCCTAGGGTCAAGGTCACTGTAACTAAAAATAGAAAAACAGTTCAAACTGAATATCTTTAGTTAGGGTTGACATATCTTGACCAAACTTGGTCTATAGTAAGAGTTTATGGATACTTTTATGGGATTGCGTTTTTGGGTCCCTAGATTCAAGGTCAAGGTCACTGTTACTAAAAATAGAAAAACAGTTGAAACTGAATAATTTTAGAAAGGGTCTACATATCTTGACCAAACCAGGTATAAAGGAAGAGTTTATGGATACCTTTCATGGGCTTGCGTTTGGGGTCCCTAGATTCAAGGTCAAGGTCACTGTTACTAAAAATAGAAAAATGGTTGAAACTGAATAACTTAAGTTAGGGTTGACATATCCTGACACAACTTGGTATTAAGGAAGAGTTTATGGATACCTTTCAATTGATTGCATTTGGGGTCCCTAGGGTCAAGGTCACTGTTACTAAAAATAGAAAAACAGACACAGGCTGAAGTTCTTCTGTCAATCATTTAAAACCTGGTTTCGTCGCATTGCGGCGTTTCTTGTTTAATATTTTTTTATTGAGAAAAAACACAACAGACCATGTTCAGTAAGCGCAGTTTTAAGTACACTTGCTTCTCACCTAGGGAACCCCAGATTCATAGGGTGCATGTGAGTTTTGGAAGTGGTCAACAACATGGACAAGTGGGTTTCCTACTGGTTTCTCCAAAGAAAAAGACCAAACTTTTACGCAACAGTGTGTCATTGACAGTGACTTATTATATACTATCATAGCCCTGTTCACAATGGTTGTAAAATATATAATGTTTACACTAACAGTCTAAAGTTGGCGTTCCCGTTGCATCGCTCTTGTTTTATAGTTACTGAGGTGAGGTGTGTTGTCCAGATATGTTTTCTGATATAATGTGTGATACATGAATTTTCATTGATAATTTCAGCGGACATATATGCCTTTAACCTTGATCCAGCAGCTTCCAAAATGGGTGAAGAAAGCGCAATCCGTATTCGTCACCATAATGTGATCTACCATTTATTTGCCGAGCTCATTGAATCAATTAACAAGAAGCTGCCACATCAAGACAAGGAGGAGATCATAGGTTGGCCATTAAATTCTCTTCCATGTAATAACATATCAAAAATCAGACAAGCAAAAAAACTTTAATAACTGAATGTTACCTAGGTTACGCCTTCATTAGTAGATAAAGAAACAATCATAAAAAGGAAGTGACATGAACGTCATACACTGTTTAATGATGGCACATTGTTATGAGATAAAACTAATGACTTTGTTTAAGCCAGAAATATGATAAAGACACATACATGTACTAACAAACATAAAAGTATAATGGATCACAAGTGCTACAATAGCCTTTTAGAAAGTGTGTAATAAAAAAACAGTTAAAGGCAAACATAGTATATTATGACAAATATGTGACGGTATTAAATAATACACTTCTATGTAACACACATGTAAGGGATGTTTTATCTACGAGCCTATTGTATGAGATTTAAAAAAACTGAGGTAAAACTGGTCATTGTGCAATTTATATAAAAACAAAAAGGTTGGATAGAAAGGTTATATGGCTTATTTGAATGTCGAAATAAAAATTTAATTTGAAACCTGACACTCAGTTAGTATCATATATAGTTAGCAAGATCTTACAATAGTTTGTCCTACGCTCATTGATTAAATGGCTCTGTTCTCAGCTCGCATAAAAGGGATATGTAAGAAAACAAAAATTGATTTTGGTATGACAGTATTCAAACAAGAAAGATATTTTTTTATTATACCCCCAGAAAACGAAGTTTGAGGGGGTATATAGGAGTGAGCTTGTCGGTCGGTCGGTCTGTTGGTTTTCATGGTTTCCAGAGGATAACTCATGAAAGGCCAGACAGATTTGAAAAAATTTTGGTACACAGGTGTAACATCAGAAGATACAGGTCATGTTCGATATTGGGGCTGGTGGGGCAATAGTCAAGGTCACTGTTACTAAAAATAGAAAAACGGTTTCCGGACGATAACTCATGAAGGGCTAGACAGATTTGAACAATTTTTGGTACACAGGTGTAACATCAGAAGATACAGGTCAAGTTCGATATTGGGGCTGGTGGGGCCAAGGTCAAGGTCACTGTTACTAAAAATAGAAAAACGGTTTCCGGACGATAACTCATGAAAGGCTAGACAGATTTGAACAATTTTTGGTACACAGGTGTAACATCAGAAGATACAGGTAAAGTTTGATATTGGGGCTGGAGGGGCCAAGGTCAAGGTCATTGTTACTAAAAATAGAAAAACGGTTTCCGGACAATAACTCATGAAAGGCTAGACAGATATGAACCATTTTTGGTACACAGGTGTAACATCAAAAGATACAGATTGGTACACAGGTGTAACATCAGAAGATATAGGTCAAATTCGATATTGGGGCTTGTGGGGCCAAGGTCAAGGTCACTGTTACTAAAAATAGTAAAACGGTTTCTGGACGATAACTCATGAAAGGCTTGACAGTTTTGAACAATTTTTGGTACACAGGTGTAACATCAGAAGATACAGGTCATGTTCGATATTGGGGCTGGTGGGGCAAAAGTCAAGGTCACTGTTACTAAAAATAGAAAAACGGTTTCCAGACGATAAATCATGAAAGGCTTGACAGATTTGAACAATTTTTGGTACACAGGTGTAACATCAGAAGATACAGGTCAAGTTTGATATTGGAGCTGGTGGGGCCAAGGTCAAGGTCACTGTTACTAAAAATAGAAAAAAAACGGTTTCCGGACGATAACTCATGAAAGGCTAGTTTTTCTTGTCAGCAGTGTAACTTCTAAATTACTCAACAGATTTAAATAAAACAATACATGCATGATAAAAGAAATTGCAGTGTGCAGTAACCTTGGAGTTATGGCCTCTTTTCAAAGTAATGGTTTGCCATTCCTGTGTCCAGGCGGCATTTGGGGGTATTCGTCACTCCTGTGACAGCTCTAGTTGTTCATTTAAAATACCTCTTCGAAAAACATCCAAAAAATAGTGTGTGTGACTTGTGTTTGTATAGATGTCTATAATAACATGATAAACATTTACATGTGTAGTTTTACATATATATCAAATATTAATATTTTAAAATGAAAAATTATTTTAATTATGCTGATGAATTTAAGGGATTTTTTTTTGATTATGTAACAAATTTCTGAAAAGATATCTTTCTCTAAAACTAGTACATTGGAATCTGTTCACTCCAGGAGAGGCAACGGTTATGACGCCATTTGAGGTGGTAATAAACAAGCAGCCTGTTCAGGTGGCCGGTTGCCGATGTACATCTGGGCAACTGATGAGGAGCAAGCGCTTCAGGCTTTTCAGGGGTGAAGAGGTCGTCTTTGATGGTAGGTAAAACATAAAGGAGAAGAAATTTATACAATGAATAAGATAACAATTAATATTCAATAAAAAAAAATTGACTGGTTGAACAAGCCCGAATTTCAACTCTTGAGCTTGGCATCAACATTTTTACCATTCTTAACAAGCCTGCTATATAAAATCCAGAATTTAAGCATGCCCAGAAAGTATTTAACCAGTGCAAGGCTTGTGGGCTTGTGCTAATTCAGACCACTACATATTTGAAATTGTATTGCTGCAAAAGTTAATGCAAGCAAAAATGTCAACAAAAAAACTGTGCATGTTAATTAATTAAGAAATCTAAAGTTAATATTAAAATAACATTTATAAAATACTGACTTGAAACAGTGAGGGTTTTCTGCATTTTCAAATACCTTCTTTGTGCATGTTACATGCATTTGCTGTTATATGCCCTTCTTCACTTATCAATTCTCTGCTACTATGTCTATAATCAGGGCTTTTTTACCTTCTTTGCTAGGGGCCGAAAGTAGGCTACTTCACAATTGGGAAAAATGGCATATTTTCCCAATTTCCAGATACTTTTTTCCCAATTCCCAGATATTTTTCCCAAAAAGGAAGATCTTTCTTCAAAAATTTACAATTAAAAATGTATTCTATTTGCGCAAATTATTATGTTTATCTTTTAAGTTAACATAAGAACAATGCTGTATAATTAAAACATTATTCGAGGACCATTTAGTCCATATATTGTTATCAATTCTTCCCCTCAAGTTAAGAATCAAATCTATGAAGATTAAAACTTATCTCTCTCCTTCTCTTTTCATTGCGTCATGTTACAAAAGGGATGTCACAGACATGATTTCTCCCCCAATAAGATCTACATGTGTATTAATTGGAAGTCCGTACGTTTTAAAAGTGTTTTAAAGGTGTCGTCAATCCTCATATGTGGATTTCCCAATTTGAGAACTTTACCCATTTGAATTTCCCAATTTGCAGAGTTTCACGCATTTAAAGTTCCCAAAATGAAAAGGCTAGGCCGCTTCACAATTTTTGGTGAAAAAGCCCTGATAATGTATACAGTACCTTCTGCCTTTTATATCAAGAGTCAGTAATTGAGTGTTAATAAAAAATATAACAAGCACCACAGCATTATCTGATATATAGCATTTTTAATTGTAGCTTAAATACATATTTTAAAACAAATACAACCATTATTATTCTCAATGCAATTTAAAGTTTGTTATCATCTGAATAACATTTCCTACCATGAGCTGCAATAACTTTAATTATAGGCAATGTCATTTACTTCTTACATTATTTATCAGCAAACATGTGATACAAATATTATATGCGATCATCAGGCATTAAAAGTTATAAATTGAGTCAAAATTCGCTATGTCAAACTCTGTTATCTCAATGTTCTGGTTATATCATAACTTTCTTCCAATGTGTTGGATTTAGTTAAACACTTGTATTTTGGTTTTATCAAATGTTTGTTATATGGAAGTATATACCAAAGTCCCAACGACTTCAACATAGCGAATTTTGACTGTATTGTTAATTGCTGGATATCATGACAAGGAACTTTACTTGCCTCTCTTTTACCATGTCTGTTAGACTCTTTGCAGCATCACAAACATAGACTGGCCTCTCTTTTACCAAATCTGCTTCACCTTTTGAAACATAGACTGGCCTCTTTTACCAAATCTGCTTTACTCTTTGAAAACATATTGACTGGCCTCTCTTTTACTAGACTGCTCCACTCTTTAAAGCTCCATAAACATAGGCTAGCCTCTTTTTTACCAGGTCTGCTCCACTCTTCAAAGCACCATAAAAATATACTTGCCTCTCTTTTACCAGGTCAGCTTCACTCTTTGAAGCACCATAAACATAGACTTGCCTCTCTTTTACCAGGTCAGCTTCACTCTTTGAAGCACCATAAAAATATACTTGCCTCTCTTTTACCAGGTCAGCTTCACTCTTCGAAGCACCATAAACATAGACTTGCCTCTCTATTAGCAAGTCTTCTCCACTCTTCAAAGCACCATAAAAATATACTTGCCTCTCTTTTACCAGTTCAGCTCCACTCTGTGAAGCACCATAAACATAGACTTGCCTCTCTATTAACAGGTCCGCTCCACTCTGTGAAGCACCATAAACATAGGCTTGCCTCTCTTTTACCAGGTCTGTCCACTCTTCGAAGCACCATAAACATAGACTTGCCTCTCTTTTACCAGGTCTGTCCACTCTTCGAAGCACCATAAACATAGACTTGCCTCTCTTTTAACAGTTCCTCTCCACTCTGTGAAGCACCATAAACATAGACTTGCCTCTCTTTTAACAGTTCCTCTCCACTCTGTGAAGCACCATAAACATAGGCTTGCCTCTCTTTTAACAGTTCCTCTCCACTCTGTGAAGCACCATAAACATAGACTTGCCTCTCTTTTAACAGGTCCGCTGCACTCTTTGAATTACCATAAACATAGACTTGCCTCTCTTTTACCAGGTCCGCTGCACTCTTTGAAGCACCATAAACATAGACTTGCCTCTCTTACCTGGTCCACTGCACTCTTTGAAGCACCATAAACATAGACTTGCCTTTTTTTTACCAGGTCCGCTGCACTCTTTGAAGCACCATAAACATAGACTTGCCTCTCTTTTACCAGGTCCGCTGCACTCTTTGAAGCACCATAAACAGGAAGTAAACATCATCAAGACGGACCAGGAGTGCGGTATGTGCCTCGAAAAAAATCTGAAGGCCGAGCCTGGGGATCGTGTCGAGTGTTATGACATTATACACATCGAGCAGAAACTTGATTGGAAACCGCAGTTTGATGTGGACAGTCGACATTGATTTAATTTTTTAACAACTTTGATTCCGATGTGTTAATGAATGAAATTCTGTTAACGGCTTTGAAGAAAATTTCGTCTATGACAAACCACAGTTTGAATTGGAAAGGTGAAGTTGAATTTAAATAAGGTCATAAATGCGGATGAATGAAATTGTGTTTTAATGAATATGAGACATATTTATAAGTATACATGTATAAAGCAAGAATTGAACTGTGATTAAGAGACCTGTACTGGTTTGCATCAATACATATGTACTTGAATAAATATGTACATTTTCCAAGAATACAAGTGTAAGGGCAAGAGGGGTCTAATGATTTACATTTTAAGTGTCCACCTTTTGCTTTAGAGTCTGTGGGTTTAATCCCCACCAGGGGTACTTTCTCAAATGGCCTCTGAAGGCTTCAGTACTAGTTTCTGCCAAGGAAACATACTTCAGAGTGATTTTATAAGCTGTCAACTGATTTTAACAATTGAGCTTAAAGCTGCACTCTCAAAGATTTATCATTTTGACAACTTTTTTAGTTTTAGTCTTGGAATGTGCCAATTTCTTTGTAAATATCTGCAAACCAGTGACTTAAGACTGCTGACAAAAGATCAGAGTGCAGATTTTCATATTTAAAATTAACGTTTTATGGCTAAAAGCGTTACTAACAGTTTAAGAAAAACGCATAAAACATCAATTTTTGAACTAAAATAAGAAAATCTGATTTTTTTGTCAGCTGTCTTATATCACTGGTTTTCATGCATACTCGCATAAATTGGCTCGTGCCAACAAAAAATAAAAAAGTTGTTAAAACGTTCAATCTGTGAGAGTGCAGCTTTAAATAGATAAAAAAAATAATCTTATTATAACAATAAGAATACCAGTTTATTTCTGGTGTGAACTGTGATGTTTGCACATATTAATTTAAAACCTTCACAAGGTTTCACACTTAACCCTTAGGCTGCTGATGGCAATTTTAAAGGCTTTGCAAACAGCTTGGAACCAGACCAGACACCGAGTAACTCGACGCCTGGTCAGGTTCCAAGCTGTTTGCCACTCAGTCAATATATCCCCAAAGTTTTAAATAAATTGAAAGAAATTTAGAATAAACCAGACGACATTTTTGAGCAGACGACAATTTACCCAGCATGCAAAGGGTTAAATTATTTGCAACAGTTGTAAGATTGTTCTTATACCCATGTGTCAATACAAAAATGGGTTATTGTTTTTATTAAATGGCTTTATTATGTTTCAAAATGAAATAAAAAATATTAAAGTATGTTTTCTTTAGTTTCTTGTTTGCCAGGTATAATTTTGAGCTCACTAGAGAATATGAACTTTCATATAAGGATGGCATCAGAAAGTACTCAGATATGACCTCTTTAGTATTTAGGTTAAAAAGTAAATGATTCTTATTTTATGTTGCATTGAATGGACATCCATTCTAGTAAATTGGATACATATTTAACTACCGTAGCTGGCAGTTGGGACAAGATTGTCTGTAGTATATTTCTTTGCCCTTTGACACTCGTGTTTACAGGCATTTATTGCTACACATTGTGAACATTTATTTGAAGTATGAAATTATTTTACTCATGAATAATTGTATTAAAAGAGAAGGAATCAATTTTGAACAACATGCATCTTGACCTTGAGAGACTCAAAGAATCTTTAAATGATGCCAATGTAGGTCTATTTAACAAACAATCTATATGTACATGGTTTGTTGGCATTTTACAAAAGTAAAACTTCAACCCTTCTGATTATAAAATTGCTAATTGGAGCATTGCTTGACCTTGCCACTTGTCTGTGATGTTCAAAGTGATCAATTTGTTTTTGCTTACTTGAGTTTATGGCTGCATTATGGCTTGACCCCACTGTAACGCCATCATGATCTAAATTGTGTTTAAAAATGCTGTAAGTGACATGAGATAGAAGTGACAGTCAAATCCAGACATTGGAAGACGTGAAGAAACAGCGAGATAAAAGAGATCCGGGCGTGATACCCTAGCTCTTTGCGAAGAGACCACTTGGTTCTTTAACGTGCTTGGTGTAAAGCAATGACACGTGGGATACAACTTTCCTGGGTTGAACCAGTACATCATTTTCCCAGTGCTAACTTTTAAATGCTGAGCGCTAGGCAAGGGACCTATTGGTACCATATTAAAATGTCTTTCTGTTTGATGCGGCTGGGATTTGAGTCCCCAACCTTTAGCATTCAAAGCGAGCACTCAACCACTTGGCTATCAGGGTGCTCAATCAATTTCAATTATGCAACCAGTAGCTTTTATTTGTTGAGTTAATTTGACAAATTATAATGTTTTCATTAGTCAATCAAATAGTGGACTGACAACAGTGTCTTGACACTTGCATCGATTGTCAACTGTATTTCACTTACCTTGAATAAAAGCACTTATATTAAGGAGAGAGAAAAAAAACACCTTTTTTTGCATCGGCAGACAGAAATCCCCGCATGTAACTCCATTTTCATTGCCTTTTTTTTTAAATACCATATATATTTTATTAGTTGAATAATATTTCATTTTCTCTTAAAATATTTATTCTCACTATACTAACAGAATAAAAGATTACCGGGTATTTAGAATCAGGCCTTTCAGGGGATTTTTTCACCTTGGCAAACATTGGTGGATGAATTTTGGCCGGGACTGTCCTCACTTAAAATGCAATACCAAATTTCAAGTTTCACAAACATTAGGTGTGAAAAATTTGTGTACAAAATATGGTATAACTGCCACCTAAATCAAATGAAAACAATACATGGTTATAAGTTTAAAAAAACACTGCATGGCAAACACCAACACCTGTCTGTCTATTTTTCAGTTGAACAAGGGCCTTTAATCAACAATTATTAAAGCCAGAAATATTGGCCTTGCTTTTCACAAGCTCATGTCTCTGGCAACATCTGTACCAAGTTTCTTTTATAATATAAAAAAAAAATTAACAGTTTTTGTGTTAAGGCCATTGTTGAAGTTTTGCACATAACAACATAAACATAAAAGTTTTTTTTTTCATATTTATTATCATATGCTGGTAACATTACGTTCAAAATTAATATTTGAATATAAGATAATAATATTCAACTTTATTGCTGAATAGGTAACAAGCAAAAATCCTTAAGATGAGATGTACGAGCCATTAGATTGATAAATATGATCTAGGAATATACAGTGTGATATTTCATTTAATTCAAGCAAAACAAAGCTAAAAACACCGTAATATTTTTACGGCACAATAATAATTCAAAAAAAGGTTGTCAACAATTCCCAAGTTACAATAAATAATAAAATTGAATTCAAGGATTTTTAAAATGTGCTGTAATATGCTGATTATTAGAGCATTCGTTAGACGCTGCTTGTATGACACTGCAACATGCAACACTCTTTAGATCATAAAGAGTAAAAATGTCAGGGCAATATCTTTTACTATGACCCCACCCTCTGTCGCACTGTTGCCCTCTGACGTCATGAAATTGACATTATGCTACAAATATGCTGCCATGTTGGATTTTATGTGAAAACTATGATTAAAACTAGAACTGTAAGCCATAGGCTAACGAATACCCCCCACCCCTCCATGTCTAGGTTGTTTGCCCTGGAGTTAGGCCGGACAAAGCTAATTTTGCCTACAAGGGGAGATAACTCCAGTCAGGGTCATGTGACCTGTACCAAATTCACAGAGGCGAAAGTTTACAACATGGCCATTAATTTCTGAAAGTTTGATAAAGATTTGTTGAATAATAACAAAGATGAATCCCGGACAGGGCTTATTTTGCCTACTTTAACACATCAAGGGGAGATAACTCCAGTCAGGGTCATGTGACCTGTACCAAATTCACAGAGGCGAAAGTTTACAACATGGCCATTAATTTCTGAAAGTTTGATAAAGATTTGTTGAATAATAACAAAGATGAATCCCGGACAGGGCTTATTTTGCCTACTTTAACACATCAAGGGGAGATAACTCTGGTCAGGGTCATGTGACCCGTACCAATTTCACAGAGGCGCAAGTTTACATCATGGCCATTAATATCTGAAAGTTTGAAAAAGATTTGTTCAATAACGACAAAGATGAATCCCGGACAAAAAAAAAAACGGACGGACAGACGGACAGACAGACAGACAGACGGACAACCCGATTCCAGTATACCCCCCCCAAACTTTGTTTTGGGGGGTATAAAAATGGTATTGCAACCTTAAAAGACACACTTTCTTATACATCACTTATATACAACAGACGAAATTGGCAATACGCTACGAATTTTACTTTAATCTGTCTCATCTTATTGCTTTGTTTACCACCTGACAATTGTTGCAATGTAAAGATTTTTTTCTCTTGATTTACATGTGAATTTTCATCAAATTTTATAATTTTTGTTCAGTATAATAACAAAGATATTGGCTACCTTGAGGGTGACAGTGCAAATTGTCAACCTTTGGAAAATACTGTCAACCAAGGTTCACATCTTTTGACAGTATTTACGGCAGTTCGACAGTATACACTGGTATTCCGGTACTCCCACCTCCCAGCTCTCCGCTACCTATATCACAGATAAGCACTTCATGTGCATTCAGTGTTTTTCTCAACCTATAATGTGGCCAAAGTAAGGTTGTGTTCACATTTAAAAATTAACAATGTTATTTTACATAAGTAGAAGCTAAATTCACAATTATGAGATTTATATTTAACATCAGTTTCCTCCGCCATTTTGTTGATGGAATGTAGTAAATCCCTTTATTTGCAAGCATAAACGTGACAGTAAGAAATGTTTCCGGTACATGTCCCTTTTTTCACAGTTGAAGGCCCTTGCTCCATACACAAAAAGGTGAGAAAAAACACATGCATTGAATTAAAAGTAACTCTAAATAATAAGTTAAATCCAGTATTGAACATCAGTCCATGGTGAATATTCGCGATGCTATATCGTCTATAATCCAGTCAATTCCTTCAAGAAGGTTCTCCCCAGTAACGGCGCTACATCCTTGAATAAGCCAATGATGAGTAGTGATTTCATCCAAGTCCAACCCCTGAAAACACAATAATTATGTAATAGCAGATAAGGTACTGTATTAGCAATCTTTTTTAAGATTTTTTTAGTTTTTTTTTATATACTATCGAGTACCTACATATCAATCTGATTACATTTATTTTAGTAATAGAAGTTAGTTTTCAAAGTGGCATTCTGAATTCAATGACTTTATCATTGTTTATTGTTTACTTGCATATTTTAGATACTAGTATACCAATAAAATTCTTGTGCTTAAAGGATGATACATTGTATCATTAACATGATTGATTTTGCAGTATAAGAAGCATTAAAGAGACTAGACACCTGATGATACAGTTGAAGTATCATTGAAATCGGTCCATAAATAACCCAGATATGGAATAGGGTCAACCTTACAGGGTCCCCAGGCTATAACATGAAACCAAGCAAAGCATGGATGGCAGCCCTTTCCAGCACTCTGATGAACCAGGGGCATGTCACAAAAATAAGTGATTGAACTGAAGATTATGTGCACCAAGTTCCATGCAAGTATCTTAAAACAATTTGGATAATAAGTCATCATCCATGTTTCTCTCCTACATCACAAACCACAATTTACTACCAACAACAGGACAATGTCACTCTCCCCATCTTAAATAGCTTCTTAACTTTTTCTTCATGGCACTCAATATAGATTGTTGTAAAAAAAAGTTTTGTTTTTTTAATATTAATGCATTATTATGTTAAACTAATTAAAACCAAAAAAGCATATAATTTGTGTACAGATTAAAATAATGAAAATATTCAAGGTCTAATAGATGTGTTTTTTTTGGTTAGTAAAATATGACCACAAATTCTCCAGTACAAAAGGGTCTAAATAGTGTTCCTATCCTTTTATCGGTAGACAGATCATATGCTTTTTTATCACCACAGTCAAAGGAGTTAAACACAATAAAGCACTAAAATGTTGTTGTTTTTTGGCACCAACCTATATGGTGGGCCTTTAAATTCAAATGGCTTATTTGTAATGGGTTTACCTGTCTTATCTCCTGTGGTGGAACAGCCCCCGGTAAGTCTTGCTTGTTGGCAAACACCAGTAATGTGGCACCAGCAAGCCTCTGTGATACAAAATAATTGGAAAAATAATAAGCCAGTGAAATTTTGATAACAAAAGACAAAAAATGAATGCGCATATTCTATCTTAAACCTGTTACTTGGTTGCCATATTAATGTTCAAACAAAATTGCCAAAACAAAAACAAGCCTCTATTTTTTAAAGTCCATCAAGGGACATAACTCTGATAATGAGCAAGAGCATTAGGACATAATTTGCAAAAGTGCAGCTGACTATGAGAAAATATGTGAGTTAATTTTCATGCAAGTGTTTGTCATGGATTCTTACAGTTGATAATTGTAAATCATGAAAAAAGAGGGGTCTATTTGGGTAGGAAGGATTCATGCTCTGAGCTTCGCTTAATCCTGTCATAAGGGACATAAGCTCGAGAAATTAGAGCCTGCTTTGTCAAGGGTGTTTGGTTCACTCACATTTTCTTTATAGGACAAACAACATTACTTTTTTTGTTGTCATGGAATGAGCCAATTTTAGATCAAATGTCTGGAAACGACAAATATACGACTACTAACAAAAGAGCAAATCACAGTTTTTATATTTAAATTCGGAAATGGATGTTTCATGATAAAAAGGTGTTATTAACGGAATAAGAAAATTGAAATTTTTGGAAGTTTTCCAAACAACTGAAATCTGTTTTATAGCAGATAAATTATTGAGTTATCTGATATGACTGAATTGAAGGAATTGATGCAAAAATCAGCTGATTCTCAGACAAAAAAATTAAAAGAAGTCAAAACTGTCAATCTGTGAGAGTGCAGCTTTAACAAAAAGTTATACCCCAGTATTTTTCTCTTTGTATAAAATATTAAACTGCAAGTATCACTGACCTCTTCTTGTAGGAGGTTATGTAGTTCCTGTTTACAGTCTGAAAGGCGCATACGGTCTGCACTGTCCACCACCCATATAAGGCCATCTGTACTCTCAAAATAGTTACGCCAGTAGGAACGTAGGGACTTCTGGCCACCAACGTCCCAGATATTTAACTTGTACCTGAAAACAAATTTCATATTTTAAAATGTTAAATATTCGGCCACATGGATCTATGTCTAGATAATAAATATCTGTCATTCATTTAGCAGGTGTCTCTTTATCACTATATGATATGACTGACATTGTATTATCAAAGCCCTAAATGTCTTATAATAGCTTGCTGAAATTGTTGTGCAAAACTTAAAGATGGTCATATGTAAGAAAAGGCTGAAGAAAGTGATTTGAGTCTCATTATGTTTCACAATGCATTTTTGAACATGCAAATTGTAATAATATTCTTCAAAAATTTTGAACTCTTAAGACTACTTTTTATGCCCTTTTTAGTATTTCAACAAGAACAGAAATAAACAAACCCTCTGTGTTCCAAAGTTTTGATGTTGAATCCAAGAGTCGGAGAAATTGTATCTATATCCTCGCCGTTGAACTTCTTCAAAATAGTTGTCTTTCCGGCATTGTCCAGTCCTCTGACAACAGTTAAGGAATTTTAAATCCCTTTGGTAAGGCTATCTTTTAATAAATCAAGACCTCAGCTGTGCCAGCCTTTAATAAATCTGCTTGCAACTCCCAGAATCTCTGACCTGTATGAGTCAGTACAACTACTGAGCCCCATGTGGAGTTGAAGTCAGGTGATGTACCCACTGATCACAGATATCTAACATACTCTCTGACCTATTTATGTCATGACATTTAAATAAGAAGGTATATATTGAAATTCTTCAGGTGCACAGTTGGCTGGTATAGTGAATTGTTGGTAACATGACAAGATTGACGAACAGACAGCTATTACAGGGTAGCATGTGGTGTCTCGAATAGTCAAAGCTGTAGAATGTAAAACTGATGCTCATTGAAACCCACATATCTGTAAACTTTATGCAGCTTACAGCATTTTATTGAACTGTAGTTTGAATTGGGAAAGAAACAGTTGCCCAGTTAGCTAAGTTGGCAGAGCAACATGCTAGTGTTCAGGCAGTCATGGGTTCAAGTCCTAGTTGGCAAGAGTCCTACATCAGGCACACTTTTCCTCCAATGTATTGGCTTAAAATGCTAATTTGGGAGTTAAGTGTGTGGTTGGAAGAACAAGCAGCCTAAGGTTACCTGGTTAATTAAGAAGGTAGAGCCCCACCTTGATGTTCAGATAGGGTTTTATCTCCCTACCGGGCCCATTCTTTCTCTCAGAGTCTACTTTTATGGTGTTAGGAGAGAAATGCAGGAGCGCCAATATCAGCCTTAAAGTTGGTTAAAAGTAGCTGCCCAGTGAGCCCAGTAAGTTGAGACCAAAGCCACTGTTCAGGTAGTTGCAGGTTTGAGCCCGTCACCAAGCACCACTTTAATATCTCTCAGTTGTGTTACGTAAATTACTGTAACTGCTCGGATGATTTCCCATATTCGATAATTTCAAAACATTTAAGGTTATATCAAGCAATATTGAAACATCATAAATAATCAACAGGGAGTATGGTGAACAGTTTATCCGAATTTGTACTTATCCGATATAATATTACACATCACAGTTACATAGCTAAAACAGGCACCATTCTGGAGGAATCAAGACAAAGGATACAGCATCAACAATCGTACTTCCTTTTCCTTCTGTTTCATTTTCTTTAAAATTGTTAAAAGACCCATGTTTGATAAATAATCATAAATAATTATTACTCATGCACTGTTTGCGTTACGGCTGCTGTCTATATATGATTGCCGGTCACCTGTCTCCGGTTATTGCAGGTCTCGTGGTGTGATGTCCTTGTCAAATGTAAATCCAACGTACTTACGTATTTTACTGGGTGACATTTAATAAATATGTTCTTGACGTCTGAGATCTATATTTCTAAATAATTATGTATAAACCGATACCAATTCACCGAATTGTACGAATAAGGGGTCCTTTCTACGCCACAAAGATCGACTGTACGTACACACAAAATGTGGTATTCAATTTCCATTAATGAACGTTTGTCCCAACCGGGTGGTTACATAACGTTCAGTCATTGGTTATTACCTTCACATACAGCAAATGACCTAGAATAGGCCCGATCCTTGTACCTTAAAAGGGTCTCGCTTGTTGTGACACCAAATATGTTTTTTCGGTCATGCATCGAAACAGTTGAAAATGCAGAAAAATACACTTTAAGTATGAAAACACTTATTGTAGTCAGAAGCGACCGTATGCCGGTACAGTAAAAAAAAAAGAAAACTGTAAACCATACCCTATCGGCCACAATGACTCATAATTAGCTGACGTATATTTTGATCTTTATTAGATACGTGATAATGATTTCCACGCTATATTTCGTAATAAAAATCCCATTGTATAACAAATCATATGATTGAACGTTAACCTAAAACTAAGAAAGCCGCAGCGGGGGGGGGGGGGGGTGGGGGTACGGAGGCATTTGGAGGCTAAGGTAGGGGCGACTAAAGTAAGAAGACATGCCAACGAAATTTAAAACTTTAAAGTAGGATGGCCTCTTTTTCTCATGCATTATATTGAATTGCTCACTTAAATTTAAATATCTCTCTCTCTCTCTCTCTCTCTCTCTCTCTCTCTCTCTCATTGCAACACTTTTTCAAGTAATGCCTTTTAAGCTTGCTACTATATTCTTTTTTGATAAATTGGGATGGTATATTTACATCCCAACGAATCTTCATCAATGATAGCGACACACACGAGATCGATTCACTCGGCAAACGAAATACAAATCGAACAGCCAGGTGAACATGTATAAAGCATTTAAAAAAATCTTACCTAGTTGAAATTATTGAATTATAAGAATGGACTTCATGGATTTACCATGTTATCTGGAACAATAGCCGCAACCATACTCAATGGATATCCAATTCGACTACCTAACATCACCGAAAGCGGTAAAAAATATTTCTTCTACGAAGTTATGGATTAAACGCGCATCAATTCGGTTTTCCTTTTCCTTTATTAGATATGAATTATATAAAAGATAAATTTAAATGATAAACAATCTACACAATGGTGATAAAACGTTCCTTTGCTTTTCTTCTTACGCTTTCACATGAAAGGATGAGGTATCATAATATCCATCGATTACAACCATAAAGTATTATTAAAATAACAGTCACCATAACAAAGTAACCACAAACGAAACCAAATTATTTCGCGCCCGGAGTAGTCAAGAAAGAAAACCTTTGTCGGTAAAAACGTTAAAAATAAAGAACTTTAAAAATTCTTCTAATTAAAACCATAAATACTCGGTGTATACAACCATAGTACTATTAGAAGTCCATGATGATACGTGCAACACGCTATGCAAAGTGATGGTGTTGGTTTTATATAATGCCTCTGGTCCAGGTTCAGAGTGAGGAAACAACAAACAGTTTTTGTTCATCGCCTTTATTTCATTCACTTAGAGATACTGACGTATTTTTTTTAATGTATATAGCTACGACCCCCTGATAAAAAGAGCAAACACTGGACTAGGGGTTACTCCAATCGCAACAACTCGGCCATCTCCGGCAAGCTTCGAGATAGACAATTCTTTTCGATGATGTACGAGGTGTCCCGATTGTGGCTACTCCTTTATTAACTCAACAACAACAACTAAGGGATACATGCCTGTGTCTGGAAAGTCTGCTAGTTATTATTATCCTGCATGTATGCATATTAGAATGTGGAAATATCGGGCGCGAGCCGAAAGAAAAATCACAGTACAGATAAGCATAGTAACTCTCTCCATTTATGTACACGAGCAGACATGTAGGGGAAAATAACAATTGTCAACGCACTCTCTAGTATTGAATAAGTTACAATATCTTAAAAGTGAGGCAACCCGGGCATCGACAGCAGAGTGGTTATTTCATATATTGGATGAAATGTCCTGTTCTCGCAACACTTTCTTGGCATGAACTGACCGTGAATCTTGCCCATCCTTAAAAAAAATCTGACAAGTTATAATGATATTAAAGATGCATGTTATATCAAATTTCTAAATTATATTATAAATTAGATTATACTAGGAACATGCCATTTCCAATAGTCAGAGCTGTGGAATACCCTAGATGTCATTTATCGCAGGTCTCGCGGCATTTTTATACAAAAATACTCCTTTGGCGAATATCCCATCAAAAGGTGCGTGTAAAATTCTTCCTATGGCTTCATTTTCATGTCACACATGGGGATGTGACAGGTTCAAGCCATAATGCAGCCATTATAGCGCGTGGGCAGACCTTTATAAACAAGACAACAACAACATAGATTCGTATATTATAGAAATCACGGACCTATAAACTACTAGTATAGGTTAGTATTACTGAAATGTTCATAACTAGAATTTTATCAAAACAATAGATCTTATAGGTCTTAAGAGACAAAATGGACTCAGAAAAAAAAGAGAAATACGATGTTTCAAACAATTATTTCATTACTAATATACTCTTAAATCAACCACATCGCATAAAAGGATAAACTACATAAATACATAAAAGATATGGGTGATATCAAGTTCACCACGATACACAATGTTACTATGCTCAGCTCGAGAATAGGCATATTAGGCTCTCTCTGAATTCATTTTTACTCCAGGCAAGGTCAACAGACAAACGCCAGACCTCCACTTGTCTTTGATGCGTTGTTTAATGCATGTACTATTATTTTAAGTACATATACTGAACTCTAATATTGACTTCAATATTAATAAGGTGTAACATGCAATTTTTGCGTCCCTGGCCCTTGTATTTTGAGATGTTGCGGCACTAATATTGAAGTGACATTCTGTCCATGACACGTGGCTATACATAAGCGTTTATGACCATACAATTAAAGTAGCACTGTACTTGAAGTATCTTAGCAACAATCATGTTCATGAACAGATCAGAACAGAGAGTTTATTAGACTTATACATTTGTACATCGTCACAAGTTCTGTGATGCCATCGCTGGCACCAGTCACAGTCAACAATCTGCTGATGTTGCCGTACTTCATTCAAACACATACTACAAGGATACATGATAATAACTTAGCATATAACAAACAATGATATTACGGAATACTTTAAATTGAATGAGTTTTTAATGAATATTAATATTGTTTTACCACATTTATATATTGCCCTCCCTTTTTACTAATTTTCTTTTGTGATTTTGTATCTTTTTAATATTAAAAAGTGTGTTTTCACTTTTACAGTCATTAGCAATATAATTCAGTAGTTGTAATCATTTTTTAAACATCATTAACATCCTTTGAAAAGCCAATTATCAAAGGTGTCTTCGGCGTATACTTTAACACTCTTTAAATTAGTAACACATTAACTGCTCCAAATTATCCGTAAATTAGGTGTGAACAACAGCATACCAATCAGCATTCCATAGGCATGCTTCCTTTAAAAGTAGGCCGAAAAAGACTAGGCCGATTTGGACCAGGCCGAAAAAGTAATTGGGCCGAGTTGACCCGATACCGTGGACACACTTGTGATTTGCAGCGTTATATAACAATATTTGAGACAACCGTTGCAGCTTTAATTGTTCTATTTAAATATATGGCAGATAATTATATAATTCATCAAAGTTCTAAACAATCGGGCCAATATGTTTATTTTCGTTGTCCAAATGGAGATTTTTAAAAACAAAGAGAGAATACCGGATACCGGAGTCCGTCGATTAATTAATCATGGAATTTCATTGGATACTATACGATGTATTTTGATTGGATACCTCTACAAGATGGAGCAAATATGATTGGTCCGTTGAAAAATAAGGTCAATGTTGCTTACTTAAAATCTAGAAGCGAATTAACCAAAACACGAAAAAGCGAGGCAAGTAAAACCGACCATAACAACAAAATATACAAAAGATGTCCCTTAATTCATTTTTTCCATGAAGTGTTTCTTACTATACAGCTCTTGAATGTGAAATGCCTTCTGTAAATGTGTTTTGAAAGTTCAGAATCATAGAAAATTGTGTCGTACTCACCATCGCTCGTAGTCGGTAGTTTTTTCATGCATGGCCATAATATTTCAATAGAAAATTCCTTATAATGAATTAAATGCATTTTCACATCCATCATTTTTTATTAAGTTTTAGAGATCTATGTATTTTATGTGTGTATGTTCCCATGACATGTGTGTTGAATTGTACAAAAATGTATATAATTTTTGAACATGATGAGCTCTAAATTGTCGCCACTATGGTGTGTCTAGTGTATGTTAGTGTTTCTGTGGGCCTGATTTTTTTAAATGACTTGGCTCAAATACATGTACCATGTGAAGCCAGCGGTGCTGTACGTGTACAAGACCCATGTTTGTAGGTCAAAGGTCACTCAAAAGGGTCATTTGTCAGAATTCTTTGTATTAACAAGTGTAAGAGCAGTTTGTTGGCCATGCGTTGGGGAATTTGAAAATGATTTAGCACAAAATTTTGTTCATTTTGAGAAGACAGTGTGTTATGTGCATGACTGTAGGTCAAAGGTTGCACTGAGTGTGAACCTATGAATCTTGTGTAAAATTCATTGCAATTTGGCTTATGCCCAAACAAAGTTTTTTTTAAAGTAATGCACCAGTCAATTGTAACCACGGCCCCCACAGGTCCGGGAATAGCCGGGACTTTGACTTTCGGTCCAGCCAACCCCGGGTAAAATCTGATGGTTAAACCCCGGCCAAATGCACCCGCACCCCAGAGACTCTATATAAGGCCCAATCTCCGCTTAATTTGGTGCTATGACAAAACCGCCGCGGTCACCCGGCTCTGTGGGGCCACCTGGAAAGTAAAAACATGGCCCTTTTCCCCGGTATATCCCCGGACCTGGGAGGGCTTTGGTTACAATTGACTGGTGCATAAAAACGCACAAATGGTAAACCATTAAAACCATTTAATAGAAGATAGTGTCATGTGTAAGACACATCATGTCTGTTGGTCAAAGTTTGAATAAAGGTCACAATCTTTTTCTTTCTGGCTTGTCCAAGCTGTTACTTGGCCATGTATTAAGGGATATTAAATCAACTGAAGCACAATGCCCATTACTCTTGCTTTAGATAAATGCCTCTTGTAGATCTGTAAAATCACCCCACTTATAATATTCATGTTTTCTATGGCACTCTTGTGTATGCATGGATCATCATCAATATATGTTGTTGTCAAAAGTCACTTATCATTAACCCTTTGTTGTATTTCAGAATCTAACTACTGCAACAAAATGCTTGGGCAGTATTTGCTGGATCAGTTGAACATTTTGCAAGAAAGGGGAATATTCTGCGATTTGGACCTAATGGCCAGAGACAGAACAAAAGTGTCATCAGTTCATTATCTTGTTTTCATTGCTTTTAATAAGCAACACTTCAAGTTGGCGCTACTTTCCGCCACAAGTGACTTATTTTCAAAGAAGGTTATGATGTTTTCCTGTCTTGATGTCGCTGAAGTGCAGGCTCTGGTGGATTTCTTGTACGGCAGAAAATTTGAGACAGAAGCTAGGTAAGAAAATATATAAATTGCTCAAAATTTATGTTCAACTAACATCACTTAACCTGATCACGTTGTTTTTGTGTAAACTTTCTTGGAGAGGTTTGTTATCTAAAAGAAGCTGGAAATTACCAGTTATCCCCAGAATTCTAAATTGACAGAAAGATAAAAATTTGACAGTGTCTGCCCTTCTATTGGCAAATGTAAACTAGTTATCTACAAATATGGTTATCATGTTAGTTATAGTAAAAATTGTAGGCAAATTGTCTTGGACAAATAATACAATAGACTGGAGGTGAAGTCCCAACCATGGAGTTATGGCTTGAATTGACAATGACTTAAACAGTTGAAAGTGACTGCTCCACTGTTCACCAACCATCACCAAACTTGGTAGCAATTATTTTTTGGTCAACTTACCTCGGCCAAGTTCATTAACTTTCCATAAGAGTACCAAGTCAGTAACATAATTATGAATGTGGTTTTAAACACTTAAAATTGAAATCTGTCCAAAAAGCAGGATGGGGTATTTTGCGATAGTTGGCACTCTTGTTTATAATTGCTTAATATATTTGTTTTAATATATTTGTTTAAAACCACATCATCCGGGGGATGGGTCAAAATTCCGAGGGAATTTTTCCTCCGCCAGGGGATATGGCATGTATGCACAATGTGTGCATGCTTATGAGGCCTTGGTTGAAATAATCAAATGCTCTTTATAAAAATGGCTATTAGGATATAATTAAACATAATTAGTATTAAGTACCAAGTACTAAGTACTGATAAAAGACTACATAGTTAGTATATATAGCAGTTTACAAGAAGATTTATCTATAATCAAAAGATATTATTGTTTCTTAATTTTCTTTCAGGTACAACTTAATTTGTTCAGTCCTTAAGAAGCTGAGCTTATTAGAACTCATAGACAAGGCAAATTTCAAAAACCCCTGTGATCCTGTCAGTCACATAGCAGTTAAGATAGAGCCTAATGATGATTCCAATAACTTAACTGATGTGCAACAGACTGAGGACCCTCATTTATCTCAGGATGATAATATACCACCAGTTATTTCTAAGGATGAAATAACCGTGGAAGAAGACAAACCAAACTTGGATTTATTTCAGGAAAATTGTCACCTTGAAGGGTGTGATGAAGTTGATCTGACTTCGAACATTGACTTACAAAGAAAAACAATTAATTCTGGTCTTGAACAGAATGATGTAACAGATAAAGACATTGGGAACCTTGCAACAGAAGAAGTTGTGCATGCAGCAATAGAAATGAGTCAAAGTTGTAACACTGACTTTGGAGACAATCTGTGTGCTCATGTGAATACTTTGAAAGAAGTGACAGACAATGAAACAAGTAATACAAACACAACTGATGAAGTTGCAAACAGCAAATGTGAAAATACAGGTACTGCAGGGATAATAAAAACTGAACTTCAAATTAAAGAGGAGCTCTCAGAGTTGGAAATGCTAGACAATGAAACAAGTAATGCAGACACAACTGATAAAGCTGTAGACATTAACAGTGAAAACAATTTTTCTGCAGTGTTATTAAATACTGAAGTGCATATTAAAGATGAGCTTTCAGATGTTGAATCAGAAAATGTATGCAAAGAAACTGATCTGAATAGAGATGGTAAAACTCCAAACAGCATTAATGAGATATCAGACACTGGTGGTAATCTGCCTCTTATTGAACGTGTTAAACAGGAGGGGCTTGATAAAGAAAAACAAGTGTTTGCAGAATCATATGCAAATGAAACGAATCATGATGATAGTACCATTGACTTTAACCAACCAATGGACAATATGCCTCAAGGAAATGCCAGTGATGATCAACACCTGACAATAACCCAAGATATGGATGGGTTTTTGGTACAGAAAAATGAACAGTGTTCAAGTCTCCCTGAGGTTTTTCTTGAGCATGTAAAAAATGAGAACAGTGAAATCACAGAAAATGAAACCCAAGATATGAACTGTGAAACAGTTTCATGTGAGAAGAACGATGAAACAAATGAAAACAATTATGAAGAACACCATGCAAAACTCAATGAGACAGGAGTGAAGAAGAAAGACAATGGATGTGGTGAATTAGAAGTAGATCTACTAACATCATTAAAAGATTTGCAAGAATCAGTTGAGGTGATTCTACAAGGAGCGGCAGTGGGTACTGAACAAAATACAAAGCAGAGCGGAAAAAACAGTTCTGATGAAAAACTTGGTGAAACATCTGATCAGAACCAGATTTTTCAAAATCTTTCAGAATTGAAAGAGGAACTTAGTGTGGAAGACAATGAAACTGAAAACATATCTGATGTGAAAGATATTGCGAAAACAGATATGAACGAATGTGGAAAACAGCCTGAACAACATCTTGCCAAAACACTCTTAAGTCCATGTATTACAAAAACTAAAAAGAATGCTCAAAGTCCTTTAGGTAGTTCAAGTCTTGCACATGGTGATGATGAAACTGCTGAAGTGCCAGGTCCTGTTGTTGAAATTATAGGTTTGGAATGTGAAGACAGAGAAACTGATGATCTCAAGGAAAATGTGAATGATAGTACATCAGAGTTAGAGAAACGTAGACAACATCTTGAACAAGTGGAAGATATGAATGATAATACAACAAAAGTATTAGACGAATGTACACAACATCTTGAACAAGTGGAATATGTGAATGATAATACAACACAAGTATTGGACGAATGTAGACAGCATCTTGGACAAACAGAAGATGTGAATGATATTACAACACCAGTATTAGAGAAATGTAGAAACCTTCTTGAACAAAATGTGTCTGAGGCAGCATTAAAACCCTCTACTAGAAGAACTAAAAAGAATGCATTGACAGACTATCCCAGAAAAAGATCATCACCTAGAATTCTTAAACCAGGGCTTAAAAATTACAAAACAGAAAGTTCTTCTCTCAGTGATAAAGAAGTTGAAGTTCAGAATGTTCAAGATAGGTTTAAAGTAGTGATCACTGACGCATACAGTAAAAAGACTAGAAGCAAAACACCCAATCTTGCATCCAGGCTTCCAGTTGGCAGTAAAAGAAGCCCAGTTTCATACTTTAATCGTCTTTCATGTTACCCAACAGACACGAAGGAAGATGAATGTGTGAAAAACGCAACCTTTTGTACAAACACAGTCATAAATGAGGATATTCCTAGATCAGAAAGCTTAATAAAAATTAAGTCAATGCCAAAAACTCCTCAACTGAATGTAACTTTTTTGGAGGATATTCCATGTACTGAAACGCAAGAAGAGAAACGTGTACAAAGAACCACTGAACTGTCAAAATCTGAAAGAGTTGGTGAAGCAATGTCAAGGATATCAGTTTTTGCTTTAGAAAAAACTGAAGCTGTTCTTGTTGGTGGCCTTGAGTCAATTACTAACGAGCCAATTCATTCTAGATGCTTTTCGCAGGATAAAAAATCAAAACCAGGACCAGTAAGAATATTAAGAAATAAGGCTGAAAAGATTCTGCATGAAAGGCATAACTCTGTGAGAGACAGTTGCACTGCAGCATATGGAACAAGTGTGGCACAAAAAGTAGCATCTGGAATGTCATCTGCAAATAAAAATGAAGACAATCCTTCTGATGATGAAGATGATGATGTACCGCTCAGTGATATGATACCACTCAGTGGTATGATTAAACGTCTGAGAAAATCTTATTCTGAGCCAAACATGAAATATTCCAAAGAAAAAGACGTGAACTGTTTGAATCCAAATTCGGAAGTTAGGAAATGTGTAGATGTAGAAAAACACAAGAGCAAACACTTAGGTGATATATCTATACAGGAGAGCAGTGAAGAACATCATTTTAACCGATTTGAAGGTGGTGCTAATAATGAACCCTCAGATATTGTGATGGAAGAACTTAGAACTTTATCACATATTGTGGAAGAGAGAAGAAAAGGTCGTTTAAAGCGGAAATCATCAAATATGGTGGAAGAAGGAAGAAAAGTTGGATTAAAACAAAAATCAAGCCACAGAGTTGAAGCCAGTAAAAGCAAAATTGTATTAGCACAAACAAAAGACAAAACTGTTAGACAATCTCGTATTTTGACAACCGGAAAACCAAAGGCTTCGTTGACAAGTACACAGACTTTAAAACCAGCTTGGCTGACTGGCATACAAACTTCATTATCAGCTTTGTTGACCAGTACACCAACTTCATTACCAGCTTCGTTGACCAGTACATCAACTTCATTATCGGCTTCGTTGACTGGTAAACCATTTTTATTACCGGCTTTGATGACTAGTACACCAACTCCATTAGTGTCTTCATTGTCTAAAACATGGACGTTGAAACCGGCTTGGTTGACTAATAAACCAACTTCATTACCGGCTTTTTCAACTAGAACACCAACATTATTACCACCTTCGTTGACTAGTACACCAACTTCATTACAAGCTTTGTTGCCTGGTACAGCAACTTCACTTCCAGCTCGGATGACTTGTACAACAACTTCACTTCCAGCTTTGATGACTAGTACACTAACTTCACTTCCAGCTTCGTTGACTGGTACACCAACTTCATTACAAGCTTTGTTGCCTTGTACACCATCTTCACTACCATCTTCATTGGCTGGTACACCAACTTCATTGACTGGTACTCCAACTTCATTGCCATCTTCATTGACTGAAACACCAACTTCATTTCCACCTTTATTGACTGGTGCACGTCAATCTTTGTCACAGGCTTTGTTGTTGAGTACACCAACTTCATTACCGGCTTCATTGGCAAGTACATTAACTACATTACCGACTTCATTGACAGGCACACCAACTACTTCATCGGCTTCATTGACCAGTACACCAGCTTCATTACCAGCCTCGCTGACAAGCACACCGACTATTTTACTGGCTTCATTGACCAGTACACCAACTTCATTATCAGCTTCATTGACTACTCTACCAACTTCAATACCAACCTCCTTGACTAGTACCCCAACTCCATTACCAACCTCCTTGACCTGTACACCAACTTCAATATCGGCTTCGTTGACTAGCACACCAACTTTATTACCAGCTTCACTGACTGGTACACTAACATCATTATCAGCTTCGTTGACTAATACTCCAGCTTCATTACCGACCTCCTTGACTAGTACACCAACTTCATTATTGGCTGCATTGACGAGTACACCAACTTCATTGACTAGTACACGAGTTTCACCTCATGTGATTCCACTCTCACTCTCACTCAGAGGTTATTCCACTCCTGATCATGCCAGGTTTAATGAAAGTCAGGGCTGTGTAAAAGAACTAACATCACCTCATGTGATTCCACTGTCACTCTCACTAAGAGGATTTTCAACTCCAGATCACGCCAGTTATGATGAAAGCCAGGGCCATGTAAAAGAAATATCAAGAAAACGAGCTAGACACATGACCTTGATGGGTTTCTTGAAGAAAAGCAGAGAAATTGACTCTCGGAAAGAGAGACTCAAAACAGACACTAGTACAGCATTGAAGTATCCAGCCATTTTAGATATGCTAAAGATTGGGGAAAATCAGGAGAGCCAAACAGCACAATTGACAAGAGTTGATACTGCTCTAGGAGTACCATCTAAACCATCGAGCCCAGTAAAAGTTTCTCAGTTAAGGTTTACACCAGTTCACTCAAGAACTAGAAGCTTAACAAGAACAATAACAGCATCAAGCCAAGCAGTGGAATTAACATCTGCACTGTCTTCAACAACGACAGCATCAAACCAAACACAACTGAAACTGGCAAAATCAATAAGTGTTTCTTCAAAAACATTAGCAATAAACCAAACGGGTATATCCAAACTTGTATTAACACCGTTACCTGGCAGAAATGTAATAACAACAACCTCTTCTAACCAAGCTGGAGTATCCAAACTGGTATTATCACCATTACAGGCAACAACAAGAAGCAAGGCAGTAGTATCCAAACTGGTATTAACACCTGCACAACGGAACAGCAAAATTGCATCCTCAACAGCACCATCATCAAGCCAAGAAGAAGTGTCCGAACTGGTTCTTACACCTTCACAGGTAACACAGATGCTTGGAACATCAGCTTCGAGTGAAGGGATCATCTCACCAGCTGTTCCGAGTACTGTTGAGTTTGGGAAGGGATCAAGTGCATCAAATTCACAAAGTGCAGGTATAATTTCACCGGTTGTTCTGAGTACTGTTCAGTGTGCGAGCGAATCGACTACATCCAATTCTTCAAGTGCCAGTGTCACCCCAACATCTTTTTCTACTGATGTTGAGATTACAAAGAAGCCCCCTGTTCTGGTTATTTGTCACCAACCAATGATGAAAGATGGGAAACTCAAACTCCCACATCCAGCGGACAAAAAAGAAACAAAAAAGTCCAAGAAAAGAAAACTGACCGAGTCAACAGCGTCTGAAGTTGCGAACAACAAAAGCGAGTTGCTTAATGATGGACATGGTTTGGGTTTTCGGAAAATTTTGCCAAAACCTAAATTTTGTTTGGTTGATTTTAATGCAAAGAACTAATTAAAATTTGAAAATGTTACTTCTTGCAAGAACCTGACACAAACACTTTGTAATACATGTACATGTGATGTAAATTTAAGTTTGTATAAATGCTTTTTGGAGTGGCCCCAGTTCAGTCACAGTTATGTTACATAATGCTTGAATCTGCTTCAAGTGAGAGAATCACCAGTTTAGTTGGACTAAGTCAGTGATGCTTCAGAAATGTTGTTAAATTTATTATGATTATGTTCTTGTGTTAACAATTTGTAACGCATTTATACTGGATAAAGTTGAACATGAACATACATGTGTTTTAAATATTTGGGAATTACTTACAGCTTTTTCATTGTGTAAGCACATATTCAGTACTCAACCTTTTTTTATAGAGAATTAAGCTATTTTTAGATCACCACAGCACGAAGTGCTCAAGGTGAGCTATTGTTATCGGTCTTTGACCGTCGTCCGTCCGTCGTCCCTCCATCAAAAATTGCTTAAAAAACATCTCCTCTGAAACTACCTTCCCAAATTCAATGAATCTTCACAGGAAGTTTCGTTGGGTGTCCCTCTACAAAAATAAAACAAGGGGTCATGATTGATTAACAATAACAAAATTGCCAACTTCCTGTTTTGCTTTAAAAAACATCTCCTCTGAAACTACCTGTCCAAATTCACTGAAACTTTACTGGAAGCTTCCTTGGGTGACCCTCTACAAAAATACAACAAGGGGTCACGATCGATCAACAACAACAGCAACAACAACAACAACAAATTGGCTGACTTCCTTTTTTTGCTTTAAAAACATCTCCTCTGAAACTACCAGTCCAAATACACTGTAACTTTACAGGAAGCTTCATTGGATGACCCTCTACAAAAAGACAACAATGGGTCACGATTGATCAACAACAACAACAATATGGCCAACTTCCTGTTTTGCTTTAAAAACATATTCTCTGAAACTACCAGGCCAAATTTACCGAAACTTTACATGAAGCTTTATTCCATGACCCTTTTCAAAAATACAAGGCATTGAGATTTAACAACAACAACAAATAAATGGCCGACTTACTGTTTTGCTTTAAAAAAATACAAATATAAAACAAGACATCGTCATCAGTCAGTAAAGATATGTTTAAATTGCAACATTTTTTTAATGCTTTATCACAGAGTTGTGACCCTTTGCTTAGGTGAGCATTTTAGGGCCATCATGGCCCTCTTGTTTTTACCATACCCCTTAAAATTAAACCAAATTTGCTGGTTGGTTAGACCGGTTTTGTTAATTTAAAATCAGATAAGACTTTTTCACAATTTATATCAATTCATTATGGCTCCTGATTGACTTGGTAACGAAGGTTAAAAGTTAAGGGCAGGTTTGGATATTTATTAATTACTTCTATATCCTTCATTCAATTGACTTAATACTTCAAACAGTTGTTCAGAACTATCACAGAATGAGGTAAGAACTCCATTATATCCCTTATGCAAGTTATGGACCCTGATTGACTTAGGAACTTTGGTTAAAGTTTTAGGGCAAGTTGGGATTTATAACTTCAATACCCTTCATTCAATTCATTTAATACTTCACACAGTTGTTCAGGGCCAGCACATAATGAGGTGAGATAACTCCATACTATATCCTTTCTACAAATTATTGTCCCTGATTGACTATGGAACTTAAGTTAAAGTTTTAGGGAAGGTTGGGATCGTTATTAACAACTTCTATACCCTTCATTCAATATTCTTAATACTTCACACAGTTGTTCAGGAGCATCACACAGTGAGGTTACATAACTGCATATTATCCTTAATACAAGTAATAACCCCTGATTGACATAGGTACTTCGGTTTAAGTTTAAGGGCAGCTTATAGTTTTAGGGCAAGTTGGGTTTTTTAATAAAAATACTTCTATATCCTTCATTTAATCGACTAAATACTTTGCACAATTAAAGAAGACCATCTTACAATAAGGTCACATACCTCCATTTTAACCCTAGATACCATTTATGGCCTTTGATTGATTTTTTTAATTTCTTCTTTTGACAGGCATAGTTTTAGCTCGACTATTCGAAGAATATGTGGGCTATACTTCTCGCCCCAGTTTCGGCGTCCGGTTAAACTTTTAGGGCAAGTTGGGTTTTTCACTAATAAGTCCAAAACCCTTCATTCAATTGATTTAATACTTCACACAGTTTTTTAGGGCCATCGCATGATGCCGTTAGATAACTCCATATTATTCTTTACACAGATTATTGCCCCTGATTGACTATGTAATGAATTCGTGCAAGACCTAGCTGTGTCCCTACCTCCTAGTTCAAGGTCACGTTCAGTGTTTATTCACAATGGAATTGCTGCATATAAGGACACATAGTATAGGTTGTCGTGTATTGGATGTAACTTTCTCTTGTAGGGACAGATTTTAAAATGACTTGCCACATGTGTTTGACATACTGAGACGACGTGTCGCTTGCAAGACCCGTTTCCCTATCTCTAAAGTCAAGGTCACACTTAGTGTTTATTCACAATGGAATGCTGCATATAAGGACATTGAGTATAGGTTGTCGTGTCCGGGCTGTAATTTTCTCTTGTATTGACAGATTTTTAAATAACTTGCCACATGTGTTTGACATACCAAGACGACGTGTCGCGTGCAAGACCCGTGTCCCTACCTCTAAGGTCAAAGTCACATTTAGTGTTTATTCACAATGGAATGCTGCATATATAAACATAGATGTCATAACCGGGCTATAATTTTGTCATATATATATATGACAGATTTACAACAAAAACTTGGCACATCTGTTTGGCATATAAAGATTGTGTGTCGTATGCAAGATCCACATGCATACATCAAAGGTCAGCGTTTGATCTTTAACTTTTCATGTACTGACCTTGTTCATAGATCAATGTCACATTCGGGGGCATTATTTCACATAATGTGATAGCTCTTATTTTTTTCCTTATTATTATGCATAAAAATGATATTAAACGATAGGTTATTGTTGTTGAGAAAAGCGCGTCAAATCGTATGCGAATGTTACGTCATTTCCGAAATCCAACATGGTACAAATGAAAATAAGAGGCCCAAAAGGGCCTATGCTCTACTGGCATGGCTTTTGTGGTCATATCAATCCAGAGCATGTATGTATGGGTAAAAGGCAACAGACATATAGTTTGTGTTTGGGTTACCTGAAAACGTAGCACGTTCAACATCTGAGCCCAGAAAGTATTGTAAGCAGATTAGTTGCATGAACTATTTTAATATGTGCCAAGTAAAAGTCATCTGACAAAAAAAAATGCTTTCAAAACTGTACTCATAGTAAAAGTTTCTGTAGTATTAAAAGTTAAAAAAAGTTGGTCAAAAGGTCAAAGTCAAGGGCATCCTAGGACAACATTGATCAATTTGAACAAACATTCACAATCAATTGTGCTGAGATGGATGCATGAACACACAAAAAGATTTTCAAACCTTTCCAGATTCATGTTTACCAAACCTGTGAACCCTGGGTGTGGCCAGTAATGCCACCAGGTGCATATATAAACATTCACAACCAATTTTGTTAAGATGAATGCGCAAACTACAGAACTTAAAGCTAAAAAATGGCCTTTGGGCTTTCAACAAGAACAAGGCAGAGTAATTCACAAAATCAACTGCAGAAGCAAAAAGCAAATTGTCCCTCAAAATCCTAGACTTGCAAATTGTCTCCCTTAACTCTAGACTTGAATTTACATGTACATGTAAACTTGGCTAAAATAGAATTCGCTCATGCAGACCTGGCTAAAAATAGAAAGCATTTCTTTAACACTTTCATGGCCCATAATCTAGGCATTCATGGGAGAATCTGGCTGGTTTTCGAAAGGAACCGAGCTCTAATGGATATCTAGATACTGTACAAGTTTCATCGAGATACAATCAAAACTGAAGACTGTATCGTGCTCACAACAGATTGTTTACACAATAGCATTTTTTTATACTATCAAGGGCCATAATCTAGGCATGCATGGGCGGATCTGGCTGGTTTTCGAAAGGAACCCAGCTTTAATGGATATCTAGATACTGTACAAGTTTCATCGAGATACAATTAAAACTGAAGACTATATCGTGTTCACAAGCAATTGTTTACAGACGCACGAACGCACGGATGCACATACTACGTACACATTACCATCGCATAAGCTCTTCTGGCCTTTGGCCAGTAGAGCTAACAAGTGTCCTTGCTTGATTCCTGTGTTTGGGTTAATCCATTTAATTCACATTCAAAGAAAGGGCTGTCCACAAGATTATGTTTTCTTGTTTCAACTGTTAATCTGTAATAATTTTAAAATAAGTAAGTTTTAATTATTTTCTATATATATAAAACAATGGTAGTGTGTCAACATTTTGTCATAGTAAAAGATAACAATATTTGATTTTTTTTTACTTATTAATCTTGTTTCTTGCACAAAATAAAACACACAAAAGTTTCACATGTACATAAGTAGTTTAATAAATGTCAAAAGAAAATGAGACAATATGTTAGAAAGTGGAATCTTTGTTTTAATATGAAAACTGACCTAGTATCCTGGCTGCATGATAAATGGAAGCATTGTCTCGGACACATATGTCCAATGATTTTCTGTAGCACATGCAGGCCAGGTCAAGCCTGTTCAGAAGTTCATAGCAGTGACCCAGCATATTGAAGGCTGTGTCAAAATGGCCAGTGTCTGTCACCATTGTGTACTCATGAAGGTTATGTAGTGATGTTAGTGCTCTCACGGGCTGGTGAAGTTCCATGTAGGTGAGATGTTGTAGGTAGTACAGAAATGGGATACAGTCAGTGACTACATTGTTTTTCCACCTGTCACGATGAAGTGTGTCTTCATCTTCAGTATTTCTGAGCATTTCGTAAGTAAGATGCTGTGGGATGCAGTTTATTTCTTCTTTTGTGAAGGTTATACACACCATTGTGTGTTTCTGTATTACTTCAGTGGTTGAAAAGGTGATCAACTTGTTCTTAAACTCAGTGCTTGGATCCGGACATTTCCTTCCATAATGTTCACAACACTGCCACACTCCTGGTCCAATCAGTCCTTCACAGTAAGTCAGCACTTCAGCAGCTTCCTCATACTGTCCCCTGCAGTACAACATAGATGCAAACTTCAACCGACTAAATCCAAGGTTATAGTCTAATGATAGCTGATACAAGTGGAAGATATCCTGTGTGATTGGTTGTTCTAGGTAGATGCACCTTGAAGCCATGATGGAGGCAAGGGTGTTACATAGGAATGGGATCAGCAGAGAAACTACTTCCTGTTCAAGGTCACTGTTGGAATCAGACATTCTCGCTAGAATAAATAAGTGATTTGTAATGTCATCTTCCGAAAAATTTGTTTCAACACGATCTCTAAGGCTAACCATTTCTTCGAACAGTAAATTCTGTAGAACATCACCACATGTCTGGGTTCTTGTGCTCACATTCAGACACGGTATGTTTTCAAGACTTGAGCATTGTAGCAACCTCAGGTCAATATTGTCCATATCAATAGAATATAGTTGTTGCAGTTTTTTGTTGATGAGATTGGAAATGATGCTGCATAGTTTTGGAAGCTCCCAACTGTGTAACTTTCCCACAAACAGATTGACCCCAGATAATGTAAAGTGGGGACAGTACTTCTGTTTTAACCATCTTTTAAGTGTTGTCAAAAGTAGACACACACATTTCACAATGTTGTCTTCCCTCCATATTTCTAAAGGATAGTTTTCTATTGTAAACATCATTGCAGTTTTGATATGAAATGTGCTGAATCTGTCTTGAAACACAGGTTTGATATATGTTTTTCGCAATATTTTGGTTAGGGTGTATACTTTAATTTGAACAATGTTAAAATCAAACATTAAAAACCGTTCCATCAATGAAGTTGAAAATCTCCACTGCCATTTTGAATATGGGTAATCAGTTAGCGTCAAAGGAACCATAAATGCTGTAGATCTACACTTTGATGGTCTAGCTGGGCTCTCAGCGTATCCCTGTGGCACTAGGAAGACTCCAGTCTGTCTGGTCCTGGCCAGTGTGTCTGGATTAGGCCAGTGTCCAGGGCGTGGTCTGTTGAACATGAACTTGCATTCCGCTGGTAGCTGGCCACAATGGAATGCGCGGACATGGTTAAAACTTTCAGAAATTGTAATTGATGGACCATGTCTAAATATTTCACCCGATTCACTTAGTCTCCGAAAAAGGTCCATATCTTGAGACCTTGTATTAGTAAATATAACTCTCCCTTCTCTATCCAGCACATCATCAGGACCCAGCGTTCGTTCTTCTGGTAGTGGTAAATCACCTCGCAGTCTCTGCAAGTAGCAATGTTGAGGCGGAGTGAGCTTGTTCTTTAACACCAGAAGGTTTGGCTCTCCATATTGCCACCCTCTCCAGCCAAGAGTCACATGTCCATTGTTTTCAGAATATAACTGGTCAGTATCAGATTCCATGCCTAGTGTCGTTGTGGCCTCACTCTGACTGCCAAGTATGTAATAAGTAGCATGCATATCACCCAACAAGATATTAACATTTAACATAGCCTCCTTCCGCCGTTGTGATCTCCTCCTCCTGGCAATAATCCAGCTGTTGACCCCGATATCCTCCATCACCCGGGACACCCTCAGGGAAAACTTTCTCTCACTCTCCCTATCACTGTCCATAGCTTGCTTTAAAATAATGGTTTACAAATATATTTTTCTTTTATATCAACGATTATCACTTGTCGTCAAAGTATTAAAAACACACAAGATAAAATCAAGCACTGATTTAACTTCCTTTCTGATTCATGAGTTGAGTGTTATTGTAAAAAAACGTATTTGTTAAACGAGATCATACCGCTATTCAAATGATTTTGCTTTAGAGGTATATTGTTTGGGGTTCTTTTCAATGGGAAATCTCCAATAAAGTTTTCTTTATATATTTGAACAGTGTGTAGTCAATAGTATCTCCGGCAAGCTCAGATCTTAAGATCTATTTCTTTCCATTGTGAATGTAGTATGTCAGAAAGCTGAATTAATTCCAAGTTTTTGTAGTGGTTTCAGAACTTTTATAGCAAAATAGTTATTTGTGCTTTGATTTTTCAAAGTTTAAACATAGGGACATTTAATATGAAATGTTATTCTGGGAGGGATCCATGATTTAACGTAACTTAGGGCACGCAGCCTACATGTATTACATGGTTAAAAAATTTAAATGGTGCATTTGCATTGTTTTTCTCTGATATTGACATAAAAACTTGATTTGGGCAATTGTAAATCCGCTCGCGTTATCTACCTTATTTTTTTTTCCAGAAAATGTATTTGAATTGATACGTTTACGATAATCGATAAACCAAAAGAAGAATGCTCACAGAATGACAAATGTTAGGATATCACGTGCAAGTTATTTCATACATGGAATTCAATCACTGAGACTTCAATTTTGTCATTTTAGTGAAGCTAATGTAGCGCCATATTTTTTCGAAAGTGTATGGGTATTACCAGTCTAAACTTTCCAAGCTATTAAATGAAATAGTTCTTATGGGAATGTTAGAAAGGCACGGGTTCGTTTTATTATCTTTATTGCACCGTTTCAGTTATCATAAACATGTAGATTCCGATGAACGTAATCCATATAATATAAGAGAGAGAACACGTTCTGAAAATAGAAAAGAGTAACAATTTTTATTACAATACGTATATAACTGTTCTTGTAATATAAACACAAGAAAGACCATTGATGCAAAGCATCAAAGGGCGCCGTTTAATAGTTTATGCACCTGTTATATGTTGAAAAACAAGGAATGTCAAGGCCAACAAGCATATTATGGTGTATTGAGCCGCATCTATGAAATTCTCAAAATGTTTGTAGTTTTCTGCATGACAACATAGGCAAAAGCATTGAAATTGAAGATTTTCAAGTTGAACATTTCATTATGGGTGTGGTACATTAATGAACACGACAGAATTAGGGTGCTTTAATACCATGAGTATTTTGAAAGTAATGCTCTGGTCAAGAAAAAGAGGCAAAGGGCAATAATTCTGTAATTAGCTGAGATACAGCTATAGTCATTGTGCACTGCACTTCCTCTTGTTGTGCTTTACCATTGAATGATGTTTAATGAAATTCCAAAAAGTAGTTTTCTTGTTATGCTACGGACAGGAAAAGGAACAAAGGGAATAACTCTTGCAATTCGCTGAAATAGAGTTATTGTTCTTGTACACTGCAGTTCTAATCATTTAGGGGGAGGGGGCAGTCACCATGCTGGAATGACAACTTGAAGGGAAGAATAAGTTTCTTGATTATATGGGTAATTCATCATGAACAAGAGCTTTCACAGTATGTGACGAATGCCCCCGAATGTGACATTGACCTACGAACAAGGTCAGTACATGAAAAGTTGATCTTGCCTTTATGTGTCAAATACATATGGCAAGTTATTTTAAATTTCCTCTGAACATAAAAAAATACCATCCATACTTGACAGCCTACACTGTTATGTCCTTATATTCAGAATTCCCTTGTGAATAAACACTATGTATCTTTCACCTTAGAGGTAGGGACATGGGTCTTGCACAGGACACGTCGTCTTCGTATGTGGAATAACTTGTAAAAAAAGTAAAATCAATCTGCATAAATTGTCTCCCTTAAACTCTCAGAATTTCAACTGGGCTACATGGGTAACTGCGTTTAAACGATATGCAGAACCCACACTCAAGATGCTCCGGCTAAAGGTCAAGACATATTTTAAGGCTCAAGGTTAGAGTCATCAATTTCCTGCCGGTTTTATACCTCCTGAACCCCATTAAGGATTATCATGAAAATTGGGTAAAATGTTCACCTCATGCAGACCCCACATACCAAGCATTCTGGCTCAAGGTTCTGTGTATACTTTTGTGTCTGCTATGTTTCACTGTTACCAAACTTTCAGAATGTCTCGCAATAGGAACGTTGCCTGTGTATTTTTACTTCCGGCATATTGTTGGTGCATATTGGATTTTGACAAGGATGCATTGGCTTATAGAACAAATAGTACGTGAGAAATTTCGGTAAGGAAAACATACGGCGTAAAGCATAATCTGCAAAGAACGCGTGGTAGTGTAACAGAAAGTTTGAAAATAACTAGACAGTTCTTTGGTGTATGCAAATATTTAGACAGTGAATTGTAAGTGAAGTTCAAATGACTTCATGATTATCCGTGCACTGGCAAAATGGTATACACAGATGAGCGGCAATTCTAAAATATTCAATGTTTTTATTGACACTCATTTTCCGCAATATTTATATGGGATGATTCAACAACAATGCTGTAAAATAACGCTTCCAAGACAATGAAACGTAGTACAAATTCGGCTGTCTGAACAGCGGCAACGTCAATTATTACATCGACGTACATACATTTTATCGCCATAAAGCATCATTTGACCGATCAAAAACATCCTTTTAGAAAAATCAGGGGGTATTCAAAATATGTTGCGATCGTCGCAATATGAATGCCATTAAAACTGCACTCTCAACGTTTTGACAACTTTTTTATAGTTTGTCTTGGATCGAGCCAATTTTTGCGAAAATCCAAAGAAACCAGTTAAATAAGACTACTGAGAAAAATTAGATCGCAGATTTTTATTTATGTTCAAAAAATGATGTATTATATATGCATTTTACTTAAACGGTGTTGGCCATAAAACTTTAATTTTCGAACGGAAATATGAAAATCTACCACCTGATTTGTTGTCAGCAATCTTATATCATTGGTTTGCAGATATTTACGCAAAAATTGGCTCTTTCTAAGACGAAAAGGTAAAAACAAGGTAAGTCTGTGAGAGTGCAGCTTTAAAAATATGCGTTTATCTAAGGAAGCATAGTAGGCGTGTAAAAATAATTGCATGAATGCCCTCGAACATTTTGGCCACATTTAGGCTCTCGTCAACTGTATTTGTTGTGTATATTTCATACATATGTCCCTCCCCCAGAAATGCTTGTAGGAAGACAATTGTGGCTACATGAAGGCTCCTTCCCACTGTATTTGTTGTTTATACATGTATATCATACATGTGTCTCTCCCCTAAGCAATACCAGGAAGAAGAAAATTGTGGCTACATGAAGATTCCCTCCCACTGTATTTGTGTATATCTCATAAATAAATAGAATGCGCTTCGTCCGTCTGTCCGTCCGTCCGTCCGTGTGTCCGGCTCAATCAATAACTCGTGTCCGGGCTTACTTTCCCTTGAATTGACAGATATTAACAGATAAAATAACTTGCCATATGTGTTCGACATACCAAGACGACGTGTCGCGTGCAAGACCCGTGTCCCTCCCTCTAAGGTCAAAGTCACACTTAGTGTTTATTCACAATCGAATGCCTAATATAAGTACACAGAGTATAGGTTGTCGTGTCCAGGCTGTAACTTTCCCTTTTATGGACAGATTTTAAACTAACTTGCCCCATGTGTTCAAACTATCAAGCCGACGTGTCGCGTGCAAGACCCGTGTCCCTCCCTCTAAGGTCAAAGTCACACTTAGTGTTTATTCACAATCGAATGCCTAATATAAGTACACAGAGTATAGGTTGTCGTGTCCAGGCTGTAACTTTCCCTTTTATGGACAGATTTTAAATTAACTTGCCCCATGTGTTCAAACTATCAAGCCGACGTGTCGCGTGCAAGACCCGTGTCCCTCCTTCTAAGTTCAAAGTCACACTTAGGTGTTTGTTATCCCCCGCCGAATCGAAGGTTTCGGGAGGGGGATATTGTTTTGGCGTTGTCCGTCATTCCGTCCGTCCGGAACCATATTTTGATAGGCATTGATCAGAAAATGTTCAAACTTGGTCAGAATGTTCCCCTTGCTCAAATCTCGACCACTTGTAAATGTGGGTTACATGGGCTCAAAAATTAGGTCAAATCTTAGAAAAATCTTTGGAACAAACAAGAGGCATTATACATGGTCAAATATTCATGAAACTCAATCAAAATGTTTTCCTTGATAAACCATTGGACGTATATATAACTGGGTCACATATGATCGAAAATTAGGTCACTATGTCAAATGTTAGAAAAATATTGTCAGGAACCATATCATGGTAATGATTGGTCAGATTATGTTTAAACTTGGTCAGGATGTACCCCTTGATGAGATATTGACCGCTTGTAAAAGTGGGTCACATGGGGTCAAAAACTAGGTTACTAGCTCAAATGTTAGAAAAAGTATTTGGAACTCATTAGAGGTATATATGTATGGTCTAATATTCATGAAACTTGATCAGAATGTTTTCTTTGATGAACTCTGACATGTTTAAAACTGGGTCACATATGATAAAAAAGGAAGAAAACTTGGTCACAGGTGATTAAAGAAAAATGTCACAAGGTCAAATCTTACAAAAATCTTGTCCGAAACAATTTCATGGTAGTGATTGGTCGGATTATGATCATACATATATGACTGAACACATGATAATAAATATATGTATTTTATTTTATGATGATTTTCTTCCATCAACTTCCATTATAATCGATTATGATAGGTTATAACCAATTATCACCAACATGAAGCTCATATTCATAATTTTTAGTCCCGTGTCAAATCGAAGCTTTCAGGAGGGTGGTATTGTTTTGGCGTTGTCTGTCCGTCAGTCATTCTGTCCGTTCTTCCATCGGTCTGTCACATTGTTTTCTGTCTGGTACAATATCGTGGTGCAAATTAGTCAGATGATGTTTAAACTTAGTCAGAATGTCCCCCTGATTAAATCTCGACCGCTTTTAAATGTGGGTCACATGGGGTAAAAACTAGGTCACTAGGTCAAATCAATTCAAACGTTTACAGATACAAGTTAGAAATCTAAAGAATCTAGTCTTTAAGCAAACTGGAAACACTGAAGTGTCCAACTTCTTCCTACAAGATAATGGTTTCAAGCAGTACATTACAGGTCCTACCCACAGCCTTGGAGATACACTAGACCTCCTTATTAGCCTGATTCAAAATCTCCACACAGTCAACAAACCCCTACCATACACTGATCACCACTTGTTAGCAGTGAAACTCGATGAGCTTAAAAATAACACACAGTGAACATACCTTAAAATGTCATTTTCCACTATATACCGTTATCACTTCAGACATATCTGAACTTTCACTTTGAAATCATTCAAATTCATAGAAACTATTACAAATGTTACTCTATATACAAAACTTTTATTTCAAATAATTTCAAACAAACTCAAACTTATATCCAACGTTCATAACGGTCCTATTCTCTGCAGCCATATTACATGTTAATATAGGAATATTCCACCTATTTTTCATTTCCAATCCATGAACTCTGCCTAATCAGGCGGGGGATATCAATTTAACGAATTTGCTTGTTCACAAAGGAGTGCTGCATATAAGGACATAAAGTATAGGTTGTCGTGTCCGGACTGTAACTTTCTCTTGTATGGACACATTTTAAAATAACTTGCCACATGTGTTCGCCATATCAAGACGACATGTCGCGTGCAAGACCCGTGTCCCTACCTCAAAGGTCATGGTCACACTTAGTGTTTATTCACAATGGAGTGCTGCATATAGGACATAGAGTATAGGTTGTCGTGTCCGGGCTGTAACTTTCCCTTGTATGGACAGATTTAAAAAAAAACTTGCCACATGTGTTTAACATACGAAGACGACTTGTGTCATATGCAAAATCCACATGCATACATCAAAGGTCAGTGTTTGATATTTAACTTTTCATGTACTGACATTGTTCATAGGTCAATGTCACAATCGTGGGTATTCATCACATACTGTGACAGCTCTTGTTTGAAAAAAACAACAAAGGATGAGTAAAAGCGTTCGATGTGTGACTCTTGTTTAAATTGCTTATATAAGAAAGTTCATATGCACATAGTGTTCACATATTTGATCATTTTAACTGCCTTATTTCATTTCGACAAAATGTACTGATTTAATAGTTTTCATAATTGACATTGCCATGATGAAATAATGCCCCTTTTTATATTTAACTAGTGTAATAATGCTTGATGTGACATCATAAATGCAACACAATTTCATGAGAAGTTATATGTACTAAGCACAAAAGAGCATTTAAATAGAGTTTATGACATAGAATGAGTATCGAGTTTGTTGTCATTCAGAACAGTTATTTCAAACATTTGCCAAAATTGATAAAAAAGCATCTTGGATTAGCAAGTTTATTTCACCCAACAAATCCAATAAAGCGATGTTAGTAGATGAGTTTTGAATGATTTCAAATGTTATATTTTCTATACATAAACAACTACGATCTCTTTCCATTGTATCACAAGAACCTATAGAATAATGTCAAATACATGTAGTTGCATGTATATCGATGAAAATGAAACACAATGTACCGGGTAGGCTTATGGCATAAAACATCAATTTTCGAACATAAATATGAAACTCTCGAGATCTGGCCCCAATTTCTCAAAACTTCTTAAGCTTAACAGGCTTAAGTTGCTTATTTTAATGAGCCAAATTACATACTTATAAGTTGATTGCGATAAATGAAAAATGGTTTATTGTGATTATCATAAAAATATTTACTACATAACGTATAAAAAGAAGTAAATGTGACACATATAATAGAAAAACAAAATAGCGAGCTTAGCCTTATCCTGTTTTAAGGGACTTAAGAAGTTTCGAAAAATTGGGGCCTGATTCTACCTGAATCCATCTGTCATAGAGCAGCTTTGAGCCGGCCCTTCTTTATTGACACAGCCCTCTGACAAGTTCTCATTTGAGCAGAATTTTGTAAATCAATGCTTATTTAAAACCAATTATTGTGTTATTTCAAATGCTTTTTGACAATATACAGTATTATCTGTCATACTTTTAAACAGATATTAACAACAGAGCTCGAATTGGAAAAAAATATAATTTTGGTCATTTAAACATGCATTTATTTTTCTTCACATTTTAATGAGTTTTTTTTTCAATGTCAAACATAAAAGTAGAATAAGTCACTTTTGTTGCAATTTTGAATGTGTTACCGGTACTTGTCAGAGTGATGATGCAATATTCAGTTGGTCAATTCAATAAAGCTTTCCTTTCTTGTGTATTGACAGTGTATAACATGAACTGTTGAAAACTATATTGTTAAATATTGTTTCAATAAATGAAATAAAATTTCTTTTATCACTTTCAAATGCTTTTAATACAATGTTGACCATTCATGATATTCAAATAAAAATCACCAATTAAACATGTTGCCAGGGACAAGACACACATACAAGCTTATAGCTACGAGGCCTTCTTCATAAACCATTCCTAAGTCATTTTTTTTTATTTTAAGGCTGCACTCTCACAGATTGACAGTTTTGACCGTTTTTAAGGTTTTGTCTCAAAATCAGCTCATTTTGGCATCAATGCCTTCAATTAAGTCATATAAGATGACACACAATAGAACAGATATGAATTGTTTGGGTAACTGTCAAATTTGATTTTTCTTAAAGCGTAATTAGTGCCGCTTTTAGCCATAAAATATCATTCTTCAAACGTAAATATAAAAAAATGTGATATGATCTTTTGTAAGCAGTCTTGTACCACTGTTTTCCAGACATTAAGGCAAAAATTGGCTCATTACAAGACAAAAAATAAAGAAGTTGTCAAACGGTCAATCTGTGAGAGTGCAGCTTTATAAGGTCAAATTAAAGAATTGTATTTAACAATTTAAGTGTTCTTAACACATACATATCTTCATACATGTACGTCAATGAAAATAATGTATTTCAGAAATTATTTTTTTCATATCATATATGACCTCAGAGATACCGGTACTTAAATTAGGAAAAAGACAAGTTTAGAAATGCTTTATGAAAACTGGCACTGGCTTTTATAATTGACAAACAAGAATTTGCATAGTTTTCTCTTGTTATTAAGAGCAAAGTTATCAGAAGTAAAATCAAACCAACACAGTCATGTACAACTAAATGGAATATATAAGATCTGATATATACGCAAGAAAAATGTCATCAACTATCTCCGGAAGCTGCATTTTCTGTGGCCGTTTCAACAGAATCTGATAAACTTGCACTTGACTGTTTTTGTCCTTCTTTAGACAGACTGCTACTAGACTGGTTTTGATTGGCATTTTTGCCTCCCTGTGGTTTTCGGACTTTTGGCTCCTGAAATATGAATTTGTGTTTTTTAGTAAATATTCATTTTGTTATCTTTACTTGTGCTACATTAAATTTGCTTTTCTTCACATTTTGACTGTTTTGAAAGTGATGGATTAATTAAGTTAAATTGCAATTTTCTTGCTTGGCGCACAACATCAATAGCAAAAAGTTTAATCCTTATCCTCCAATTATTGTATAAATTGGCTAAACATTCACAATATACACTACCAACACTGCAGTGGCACGTATCTCATCGGAAACACTTACGGGAAGGTTTTCAGGAGATTCTAATGGAATAGTGACTGGGCCGTCATTCTGGATATGGACCTGCATATCCGCTCCAAACACACCATCTGTAATTAAAATGACCATGTTTACTTTATTAAATGCCCTTATAAATATTGTTGGTCATTATTTTTCAACTCCAATATTCTTTACAAATTGGCATTTAGGAAAAAAAAAGGAGACACTAAGGGATAAAATTATGTTCTAGTACTACAGACCGAGTTCATTATAATCAATTTCATTATCACAGAATTGAGTAATGCTTAACTTTAATTCAAAAATTTACCTTATATTAACTGTTCAAAGTTATTTCAAATTTCAATAAACAAAAAAAAGAGTTTATTAATAGCAAATGAGGTTTAAATCATTTTATACAAATAAATTGCAAACATGATCATGCCTTTTTAATTTTGATTCAAATAAACAATCATAAAATGGTTCTTCCAATTATTCCCTATTTTACTACACTGAATAAGATCGGTTTTCAATCACTTGTAGGTACTTTTAATTTTATCCTCCGCGTAGTTTTGTTTCATGAGCTGTAAGAAGTTTTCATAGAACTGTGGCGCCAGGTCTGGCCCCATGGCATCATGGAAGTCTAGTTTGTTTCCCTTCAGTATACGGTGTAGGGTGAACTGAAAGATATTGCATTATTCTATTAAAACGCATGATAAAGAAACAAGATCGTGAATCTTTAAAGTCTCAGTGCCACTTTGGATTAAATAAATAGAGAACAAAACTAGAGATTGCTTTTTTGAAAAAGCGCATGTCTCCCCCATTGTGTGGTCGTAGGTGAGAAATAATCAATGATGGACATGAAATTTGTACTTCCTCCCTACCAAGTTTGGTGAACCTAGGTCAAACCATTCTCAAGATATTGAGCGGAAATGTTTTTTACATTGGGGGTCGCCGCGACCTTGACCTTTGACCTAGTGACCCCAAAAACAATAGGGATCTTCTACACCTCATGACCAACCTCCCTACCAAGTTTGGTGAACCTAGGTCAAACCGTTCTCAAGATTTTGAGCAGAAATGTTTTTTATATTGGGGGTCGCCGCGACCTTGACCTTTGACCTAGTGACCCCAAAAACAATAGGGATCCTCTACACCTCACGACCAACCTCCCTACCAAGTTTGGTGAACCTAGGTCAAACCGTTCTCAAGATTTTGAGCAGAAATGTTTTTTATATTGGGGGTCGCCGCGACCTTGACCTTTGACCTAGTGACCCCAAAAACAATAGGGATCCTCTACACCTCACGACCAACCTCCCTACCAAGTTTGGTGATCCTAGGTCATGCGGTTTTCCAGTTATCGATCGGAAACGAACAAAGCATTCTCCTGATATTGCACGGAAATATTTTTTTACATTAGAGGTCACAGCGACGTTGACCTTTGACCTTGTGACCCCCCAAAATATAGGAGTTTTCTAAACCTCATGATCAACCTCCCTACCAAGTTTGGTGAACCTAGGTCAAACCATTCTCAAGATATTGAGCGGAAATGTTTTTTACATTGGGGGTCGCCGCGACCTTGACCTTTGACCTAGTGACCCCAAAAACAATAGGGATCTTCTACACCTCATGACCAACCTCCCTACCAAGTTTGGTGAACCTAGGTCAAACCGTTCTCAAGATTTTGAGCAGAAATGTTTTTTATATTGGGGGTCGCCGCGACCTTGACCTTTGACCTAGTGACCCCAAAAACAATAGGGATCCTCTACACCTCACGACCAACCTCCCTACCAAGTTTGGTGAACCTAGGTCAAACCGTTCTCAAGATTTTGAGCAGAAATGTTTTTTATATTGGGGGTCGCCGCGACCTTGACCTTTGACCTAGTGACCCCAAAAACAATAGGGATCCTCTACACCTCACGACCAACCTCCCTACCAAGTTTGGTGATCCTAGGTCATGCGGTTTTCCAGTTATCGATCGGAAACGAAGTGTGACGTACGGACTGACGGACTGACGGACTACCGGACTGACGGACAGGGCAAAAACAATATGTCTCCCCCAGAGAGGGGGAGACATAATAAAATTGAGTGTATAACTATAATACAGTCTTATAATTAAAATGTCTGATACATTTCCAAGGTTCACATGATGCCTTATTAAAATGAAATGTATGGGAACCTAACTGGACCACTGACTCACTATATGCTAATGAGGTAGAGAAATGGGCTGAGCATAGGGGTTTGCAAACAATACCTGAGCAGTTGCCGGATTAGACTGGAGAAATACCTAAAGAATACTGAATATTCTCAAATGAAATTTCACATGTTCCTGTTTCTGAAAAAATGTGATGCAATCATTTTTGAATGAAAAATTATAAATGTTGTTTAGTAGAAATTGCAGATAGGGCCTAAAAAAAACATTTGGTTCGGGTTACCCGACCCTACCTACGGAATAGGCGCCGACCCTAACGTTTTTATAGTCAGTTTGAAAAAATGAAAAACTAAAAAAAAATAAAAAAAAATTTCTTTTTTTTTTTGCTTTTCAATATGTAGTTTATAAAGAAGATAACTTTAACACCATTCTCCAATGATGAAAATAACATTCTTATATAAAGCCTAATAAAAAAAATAAAATAAAAAAAATAAAAAGCCTACCTTACCCTACCTATTTTTGAAAAGGATGTAACCCTAACCAAACAATTTTTTTTTTTAGGCCTAGGTAGTCGCTCATATTTTTGTAAAATGCATCTTCCTGGGGCTCTAAATTACAGGATTAATCCTTAAATGACTCAGGAGTCAGAGATTTAAACTTCAGACTATTGTAAAGAAAGTTTTCTTTATATACATTTGCATTAAAGTAACTCAAAAACTTACTCAAAATCAATACATACACATGTATAACAAACATAAAGTTGACGGATAAACCTTAAACTTCTTACTAAATAATGCATTTATGGAAAATATTAACTACTGATAACACTGATTGTTACAGTGAATTTAATAGCAGAAAGCTCAAAAATATTAAATGATTGGTGAATGCTAAAATATTTACTGTGGTCTACTATAGTCTCATAATTAGAAATACCGGTACTGTGTTTTATGCTCATTTCTTTCAAATTAAACTCGATATCCCTTATAAGAACCATTGTTTTCAACATTTATTAATCCTTTTTGTTATATTAAAACAATTGTATTAATTGTGGTAAATATGATCTGGGAGTAAGAGTGCATCTTTAAAAAAAAAAACAGACGAAAGTACCTTTAAATAAATATAAATGACTTTTGGAAACAATTTCAAACAGGGTCCCAGCCCGTATACCCAGCTTTGGTCATGAATGCCACTTACTCGAGCAGATCCCAGGGTACTTCTAAGAATTGACAATTATCAGCTGTTAGAACCCCTGAAGGTAATTTCTTAACCCAGCTGTACCTGGCTGACACAGAGAACTTCATATTCTTTGTCCACCACACTCTTGTCCCACTTCTTGCCATTCTCAGCATCAAACAAACGCAGGCTCAAGATCTTCCTTGCACTAAAAATATTTTAAGTAATGCAAGATAAATATAAACCATTACACAATAATTGTAAATATCAATAAGGCCAAAACAAATTCACTGCCAAAAATCTACAGGAAGGCAGGTCTCTTGTTTTCTTATTTCCAACTTAAGAATAGTAATGGTTAGAAAATGAAGTTCTACTGGCAATAAATATATATATGTTGTGTGCAAAAAAAATTGGGTTAGTCAGGATTTGCGAATTATTTTGTTGTTGTTGTTGTGCATTTCAGCAAAATGTCATGATTAAGCAAAGAAAAACCTTGAATTGTAAACATACATACATGGGTAGATGTATTTCAAGTTTATTGCACATTTTAACAAGATGCCCAAGAGGGCCTATGCTCTACTGGCATGGCTCTTGTGGTCATTTTCAATCCAGAGCATGTACGTAGGAGTAATAGGCAACAAATATATAGTTCACTTTTTGTGTTTGGGTTAGCTAAAAAACTCTGCATGTTCCGACATCTGAGGACAGAAAGTGTTGTAAGCAGATTAGTTGCATGTTCTATTTTAATATGTGCCAAGTAAAGTTAACCTGAGAGTAAAAAATATTTGCTTTCAAATCTGTACTCATGGTCAAAATTTCATTTCTATAGCTTTTAAAAATAAACTAGAACTCCATGAGTCGGATGTGTCGCCTGACGAATTATTTACTGTCGACATTATAGCTGTTAGATTGGCATTTTATTCATTTATAGACAATGATGTTGCCATTTAACTTTCAAGTGTAGGTGGCATTTGATAGTTTACGAGATATGCCACGGACAAAACCTAAGCAAGAAAATTAACACAAAGGGCAATAACTCTAAATATATGGCTGCAAGAGTAACGGTTCTTGTGCACTGCACTTGCCCTCAATGAGATCTATCTAGCTATGAAGTTTCAAGTTGATACCTCTTATATTCTTCAAGATATGCCCCGGACAAAACTTTAAGCATGAAAATTAACAAAGGGCAATAACTTTAAAACTAAAAAAGCAAGAGTTACTGTTATTGTGCACTGTACTTGCCCTCCATGAGATCTATCTACATATGAAGTTTTAAGTTGATTACTCTTATATTCTACAAGATATGCCCTGGACAAAACTTTAAGCATGAAAAATAACAAAGGGCAATAACTCTAAAAATATGGAAGCAAGAGTAACAGTTCTTGTGCACTGCACTTGCCCTCAATTAGATCTATCTACATATGAAATTTCAAGTTGATACCACTAATAGTTTAGGAGATATACCCCGGACAAGTGAAAATGGGACGCGGACGCCGCCGACGCTGCCACCAACAAAAGTAACCCCTATATGTCGTCGTTTCAGGCGACCCAAAAAGTTGATCAAAAGCTCAAAGTCAAGGACATCCAAGGACAACATTGATGCTCGTTTGCAAAACTGTACACATGGTCAAAATTTCATTGCTGTAGCTTTAAAAAATAAAAAGTAAGTCAAAAAAGGTGGGGCCAGCTCTCAAGGGGCATAATTTTAAATGTTTTGCTAGACGGTCATCATATGATGCTCCACAACAAATAACAAAGGTATGGGTCTTGTGGTTTGAAAGAAGAAGATATTGAAAATATTCCTTAAATAAGCCTCTAGGAAACTTGTGACCTCCGGAGCAGTGCCAGTTTTGACCCAATGGGCATAATTTGAACAACCATGGTAGTGGACCACTAAATAAAGCCTTGTTCAAAATAGCAAGGATCTGCATAGCTGTTTCAGACAAAAAGGTTTTTACATTTCCCAATTTAAGTATACCAAACCTGCGAACCCTGGGCGTGGCCAGTTATGACCCCAGGGGCATAATTTGAACAAACATTAACAAGCAATTGTGACATTACATGTAAACTTGGCTAAAAATAGACTTTGCTCATGTAGACTTGGCTAAAAATAGCATTTTTTATACTTTCAAGACCCATAATCTAGGCATGCATGGGCGGATCAAAAGCAACCGAGCTTTTATGGATATCTAAATACTGTACAAGTTTCATCGAGATACAATCAAAACTGAAGACTGTATCGTGTTCACAAGCAATTGTTTACACAATAGCAAGTTTTTATACTATCAAGGCCAATTATCTAGGCATGCATGGGCGGATCTGGCTGGTTTTTTAGAGGAACCGAGCTCTAATGGATATCTAGATACTGTACAAGTTTCAATGAGATACAATCAAAACTGAAGACTGTATCATGTTCACAAGCAATTGCTTACAGACGCACTGATTTTTTATACTTTCAAGGCCCATAATCTAGGCATGCAAGGGCGGATCTGGTTTTCGAAAGGAACCAAGCTCTAATGGATATCTTACTACTGTACAAGTTTCATCGAGATACAATAAAAACTGAAGACTGTATCGTGTTTACAAGAAATTGTTTACAGACGCACGGATGCACATACTGCGTACACATTACCATAGCATAAGCTATGCTTGTTGCCCTCCAAATGACTTTTGCACAGTGGAAGGCCCTGAAATATTTCAGTAGAAAATCAATATATCTAACAATAAGGTGACTGGAGCAAATACTGCCCAGGGCTAAGCAGTTAACAGTCACACAATTGGAAATCCATTATTCACACATAATATACAATAGATATTTCCAATATCTATAATCTGTCTTTATAAACATACTGGTCATCAAGCTGTTCATGTTCAAACTTGAAATGAAAGGAAAAAAGAAATATTTCTATAATAGGATTATAAGCAACAGTGGTTTTGATAATCCAGTCATTTCCAGCAAGCGATTTCAAGCAAGCAGTTAAGGAAAAACTTTTAACACAATGGAAACAATTAAGCAAAAATGGGTGGGAAAGTGGGTCCATGATGAAAATGAAGATATGGAAGAATTCTTGAAAGCTATTGGTAAGATTGTTTTGTTAGTTATATTTTTAATTATCATATATTGCAACTTTTACTAATTTAAACAATTAAACCAGTATATTTTAATGCGAATATGTAAATATTGACTGATACAGCTTCGTTTTTTGTTTTATTGAAGGGTATATTATGTATTTTGTTTGGAAACTTAATTGTTTTACGAAAAATCAAAGAAATAAGCTATTAAGAATCTTAAACCTTTTTGCAAATATTTTGAATTATTTCAGTTTATATCTGCAAAACCTGTTTTTTGTGTAAAGATGCATTCTAACTCCCATTAAATAAGCAATGCCACAATTAATACAATTGTTTTGATTTACCTCAAAGGATGAATAAATAACGGAAACAATGTGGGTTTTTTTAAGGAGACCATGTTTAATTTGAAATAAAGGTGCAGAATACACAATATTTCTACCTCATCAGTTGAAAGTTGATTACCGTAAATCTTTTAGGACCCACTAGTCATTTAATATTTGTGCGTTTTCGGCTATTAAATACATTGTTACAATCTTGTTTACAATAATTGATATTTTCCATAAATGCATTATTTAGTCAGTAGTTTTTGTTTGTAATACATGTATATGTGTTATTTTTAAATACGAGTATCACTTTATTAATGGTTATTGATCCTGCATGGACATCTGAAATTAGATATACATGTATATATATATATAGCAATGTGCACAACTACTCCAGGACCGATATAGCGCCATTGATTAACCAATCACCCGTGTGAATATTTAACATCCTATAAAAGGCACCCTGGTGCATCATATTTGGTTCAAATTTACTTTTGATAAAGCTAGACTTTGATTAAAAACGATAGAGAATTCATTTGCTAAAAGAGATGATATAATACGCTTTGTTATCCTAAACAAATGTAGCAAGATTCACTTTAAAATCATTCACTGTCATATTTAAGGAATGCTTGGTGATTGATGTCATTCGAGGGGTATGAACACAGTTCAGGGCTGGTTAATGTGTGTGGAGTTCTGAAAGACACCAGCATACTTCAACCAGCCCAACTGCATTCATATCCCCAATAATGACATCAATCACGCAATTCGTTACTTATATTTACACCATTATTTCTTTCCACAACTGTAAAAAAAATATTTAAGAAAACACTTATTCTTTTACACCCATTCTGTTTATTGAACGACCCAAACCGTAACCACAAATAGTTTATCATATGACATCATAAGAATGTGGGAAAAATTTAATGACTAACATTTATGGAATCAATACATTTATCAATTCATAAATTAACACTTCCTGCTAACACAAAAAATAACAAGATAAAATTTATATCAATACACGATTATTCGCGATCCAAACATATCTGAAGATGTTGCTTACATCGGGAAATATTCCCAATTGCTGAAAGGCCGTTCATTAAGGGAATGGAAGTTGAGGTATAAATATTAATATGTAATTATGTTTTCCGACCGTACTGACATGGCTTAACCTTGTTTACTTGTAACTTAGGATTTCATGTGTTTGCTTAGGGAAATTGCTAACAGATCACAAAATATTTTTTTTAAAATTGGACTAGGCGAATTTGACAAATTTTGCAATTAATGCAAAGGACGTAACTCCCAAGAAAATAGTATGATCTGGCATGTTTTCAAATAACAAGATAATGTGGCCATAAATATTGTTACAAAGTTTCATGAAGATTGTATAAAAATTGTTTCAACTTAAATTGACTGGGTTTGTCTACCATGTTACTTGTAAATCCCAGTTAATTTTAAAATATGGAAATAGAAATTATGTATTTTCCGATTTTGGGAACATCTGGTGTCTAGTTTAAACAATTTTGAATTGAATTTGGACTTGAAAATATACTGAAAAAGATACAAGTGTCAAAGGCGATGTGATACATCAGTAAGTAAGATTCATAAACGATATCAATTTTAAGCAGAATTTCAACTATTTCCTTTTTTTCCTGAAATTGTATCATCAGGTGTCATGTCCCTTTAAAAGCTGACAAAACTGTGAGACATTGTGAATGCTGACACCCTGTTACATGATCCCTAAGTCTGCCATGCAACACAGGCACACTAATTTATACATTTTTTAATTCGAATAAATATTAAACAATTACTCAGTCAACCTACAGTTAAAAAAACACTTTTTAAATTGCTTAAATCTTTTTATTTCAGATGCTACTTATGAAGCTAAACAAATGATGGTGAACAGTAACCCGATCATTGAAATCAGTCTCACCGGGGATAACATCCACTTTCGACATGTACCAAATCCATCGAAAACAAACTTCGATGTTGACTATACATTCCACCTAGATAACAAAAAGGGAGATGGTTTGAGAGTCCAAAGATTGGATTTTAGTGTAAGTATTTGCACTTATTATAGTATAGACTGACAAAATATTGAAATCAGCTATGCCCCTGGAAATCATTTTCCAATCATGAAAATCTCGGCCTAACATATTTTCTTTTACAAAAAGGCCTCAGTGTGATATGGAGGCAAATGAGGTAAAGGTGCTGATCAGGGCTTCTAAAAACCTACACTTTGCCGGTCCGAAAATAGTTTTGCTTTTTCATTTTCGGTCGAAAAGGCTAAGTCAGTAAAACGAATAGAAATTGTAATACACATGGAGTGTTCATCATACATCATCCTTATCAGGGGAGATCCTTAAGGGCAAAAAACATCTGTGTTGATTGACTTTGTTGTTTTTATTACATCACAGAGATGTCTAATTCACTGTCTTTTCTCATGTAAACAGTTGTCACACTTTTGCTATGAAGTCCATAATAATTATATCATAAATACAATTGTCATTGTTAATCCGCGAGGCCATTATCGATTGAAGCCCTGGTGCTGTTATTTTATTGTTTTAAATCAAGACAATGATCTAAAATGTATTTTTCACTTAATTTGAAAATCTGTACAATCTAGCTGGAGTTTTCCTGGAACTCGGACAAGCTTATTGTAAAAGTAACAAATCCCAGTCATGGAATCATCAGACCACATCAGATAGAATATAGCATCAACGAAGATGGCGATTTACTTCAGGTAAAGTATGAACTTCGTCATTTTAAATGCTAAGTCACATTAAAGCAGATCCTTTACAACACCAGTCCTGATAATAAAAATTATAACATGGAAATAAGATTTAAAACTGAAATTCCATGAATGGTATGTGTCGCCTGTCAGGAGTCTCTATACTTTTCTAGTTCAGGTCACCTTGACCTTTGACCCCACAATAAATATGTGTCATCTCCTGACCTTGACCAAAATACATACCAAGTTTGAAATTTCTACACCAAGTCATTCAAAAGTAATTGATTGTAAAAGCCATCATTTTTATTGTAAAGATCACTATGACCTTAACCTTTGACCCTACAAACACAAGGGGTCATCTCCTGACCATGACCAATGTGTTTACCAAGTTTGAAGTGTCTACGCCAGGTTGTTCAACATTAATTAATCATAAAGCCCATGATTTTAAATCAATACGGGTCATCTACTGACCTTGACCAATGTGCATACCAAGTATGGAAAATCTACACCAAGTAGTCAAAAAAATATCTTTGAAAACAAAAGTGTGATGCTGACGATACTGATGTTAGCAGGCGACACAAAAGCCATCTTGAGCTGCAATTTTAGTTCAGGGCAAATGGCAACTCCATAGCTCGCTATAATGTACCAAGTTTCAGATCAATTGGCCAACATCTGACTAATCAAGCTTGTTGGCTAACATGATGCAAATGAGTTTTCGAGAGGGGTTGTCCCTGAAGGCTGCAACAAATGCTTTTTCTAATCTTTTCAACTTAAGATTGGCATAAAACATTTACGGAATATTAAAATGTTGTTGTTTTTTTAACAAATTTAAACCAATAATTTAAACCATTGAAACAAATAATAAAGTTGAAAAAAATAGAAAAAGTTGAAATTGTTAACTGTGTCATCTATAAACAATTCAAGATTTTCTTATTTTATGTAGGTAAAGATGTCTGTGAATGTCTTTCATTGATATTTCGATTTTAGGTTCAAATTCAAAATGATAGAAAGTAAATTGTTTTTTAATCAAATAGCCAAGATCATAACTTTTGATAATTTATGTATTTGTTTCTAATTTCAGGTCTGGAGAAAGAACAATGTAAGTTGTACTTTCAAGTACGAAAAACAATGAGGCGTAAGCTGGTTAAAAGCTGACATTCCTGACAAAGTAGATAGACAAAAAGCCACAAACAATTTTTGCAAAGGCGGACAAAATATCCGTCAACACGCTATTGAACTTTTATTGTTGTTTTGGAAGGTTATTTATCATACATTGCATATTTTTTCAGTTGTAGACTTTCTTTTTTCTTAAATAGGCATTATGACCAACAACATTATTCATCTATATAACCATTACAAAATTAAAGAAATTAACTCCAGAGGAGCAACAGCAACCACTAGAAAATGTTTGTTTAATTGTAATATGGTAACGTTTTAACCCAGTAAAAACAGCTGATATAGATTATCAGTAAAACTTATATGAGTAGATAATTAAGTATGGCATCATGGCCAAAAACATGAATCAACTTATTCATGTACGTCAATAAACAAAATACAGTGCAGAAATAATTATTTCTGATTGGCCTTCTTGAAGCAATACATAAGCATGGTTAAAGATTTCATATATATAAAAGCTTATATTTTGGGAATTAAATGTAAAGCTGTTAGTGGAAAGTTCACCACAGTGATTTCTAAATCCCAGATTTACTTTTTACGGCCATAACCTCATTTTGCACCTTATAAGTAATGCTTTTATTTTATTTTTAATCATTCTGCTGAAATGTGCTGTGCATATTTCAATGTATATATTATTTTCTTCATTGTAAAACTGAAATGCATACTAGAATACTCATTTTCACTTTTTTTCTACCAATTTCTACTTTTTATATTGTTCATGTTGACCTACATTCATCTTGAAATAAACTGTTCTGGAACCAATATCATGCAGAGTTGTTTTGAAATAACTCATAATGATATTGTGCAAAGTTTCACTGAAATAAGACATTACAATGTCATTCAATGTATTATTGCAGCTTAGAAAAAAATGATCACCAACATTTTTAAAGAGCAAATTATGAACACAATGATGATAAGTCACTGCAAGATGGAGTTGATGTTAACTTGTGTCTGATGTACCGTAATATGAGATCGTTGGGCATTCTAGAACATGCATGTTTTTGAACATTTATTATAATATACGATGATTTTTTGCAGTAATTGAATGTTTGTACAAAAAAAATACTAGAATAGAAAAAATGATATGAAAAAATAATGTTATGTAATTTCGTGAAGCTGCACTATCACAGATATACAGTTTTACAACTTTTTTTATTTTTTTGTCTTGGAAAGAGCATTTTTAACGATAAAAGATTGCTGACAAAAGATCAGATTGCAGATTTTCCTATTTCTGTTCGAAAATTAATGTAATATGTCTTAAATGGTTACTACAGTTTAAAGAAAACTGCATAAAGCATTAATTTTCTAACTCAAAAATAAAATCCTGCAATCTAATTTTTTGTCAGCAGTCTTATATAACTGGTTTTCATGCTTTTCGCAAAAAATGGCTCGTTCAAATACAAAAAATAAAAAAAGTTGTCAAAACGTTCAATCTGTGAGAGTGCAGCTTTAAGTGCAACATTGGTATAGGTACTGTCTCTTTGTAAATTGAGAGTAAAAATAAAATCACTGTGATGCTTAAAAAGATATTTAAGAGATTCATTTCTCGCATTACATCATTTTCATATATAACATCACACATGTACATAACAATTTCACTTAAAAATTGAAACATCACTCTCAATATGATATATTTTAACCATTAAATTTTAGAAACTGAATTTGGATTTTGGTTAATGATTTTATTTCCATTTCAAAGGCTGAAAACATACCCGCTCAATGTTGCTTGCTAAACATTAAATCAATCTGGCATACCAAAGTCCAACTTCAACTGTATTCCTTGGTGTCAAACAAGTGTAGCAAAATTCACATAAATCTGTCAACTATTTCCTTTAAGTAATTGTATTGTAAGTTTCTAAGTTGAATAGGGGACGTAACTCCATTAAACATACAGTACCAAAAACGCGTTGCCTTCGCAGGAGATATTGCGTCATCGCTGTAATAAGGTGGTGCGCGTATCACCGTGTTCATCTGCTGCTCCCGAGTATGATTTCCAAAAACATGCACGCGACACATTGCGGCAATGAGGCTTATTTAAACAGATTCAGCCATATTCAATATAGATCTTTTCCTTTTCAACCGGTCTATTGATCAATTAATATTTGAGTCCAATAAAAACATTCCTATTCTACCCTTGAAATTAAGTTAAATCTAAGGTGGTTATTACATACTACCTAGGTCATTTTTACCATTATATTATTGCTTGATGAACTATTAAGGGCTTTCACAGTGCAAAAGTGGGTGGGAAAGGCCAAAAAATAAATGTTTCAAAATGTTCTATTTAGTTTTGAGGAACAAAATTGTTCACAAGTAAAACATACATCCTTTGTGACATGTATTGTAGTAATAAGGAGTTTTATGAAAGAATGTTTTGTGGTAATAAGGCATTTTATGAAAGAAGTTTTTATTAAATTTTTGATCAAAAAGCATTTCTATTTTTGTGGAAGTCTGTCGACAATGTCAGAAGGTTTTTGTGTCAAAATGCCCAAGACTCCCCAATCAACAATGTCTTGGGGTAGCTTGATGATATCTTTTCGAATAAAAAAGATATTCAATACTAGAACTCCGCAAGTCGGATGTGTCGCCTGATGAATTATTTACTGTCGACATTATAGCTGTTAGATTGGCATTTTATTCATTTATAGACAATGATGTTGCCATTTAACTTTCAAGTGTAGGTGGCATTTGAACTGAAGGTAACAACTTTGAGCCAGGAGCAAGCAATTGGTTATATAAGCAAAAATGAGCACAATAAATACTGAAGTCAATGACATTGAGAAATAATTTGAAGATAATGGATTAATACGTTTTCAGGTGTGAAATGAGCATGTCTGTCTTGCTTCTGTCTAAACTGCTATCCAGACCGGTTTATGATGGCTGAAGTAAGACTCCAATTCACCAACAGACAAAATTTAAGCTTGAAAATTAACAAAGGGCAATAACTCTAAACATATAGATGCAAGAGTTCATTTTCGTGCACTGCACTTTCCCTCATCAGATATACCTACGGAATAAGTTTCAGGTTGATACGAGATATGCCACGGACAAAACCTAAGCAAGAAAATTAACAAAGGGCAATAACTCTAAAAATATGGCATTAAGAATAACGGTTCTTGTGCGCTGCACTTGCCTATCTATCTAGCTATGAAGTTTCAAGTTGATACCTCTTATATTCTTCAAGATATGCCCCGGACAAAACTTTAAGCATGAAAATTAACAAAGGGCAATAACCTTAAAACTAAGAAAGCAAGAGTTACTGTTATTGTTCACTGCACTTGCCCTCAATGAGATCTATCTACATATGAAGTTTCAAGTTGATAACTCTTATATTCTTCAAGATATGCCCCGGACAAAACTTTAAGCATGAAAAATAACAAAGGGCAATAACTCTAAAAATATGGAAACAAGAGTAACAGTTCTTTTGCACTGCACTTGCCCTCAATTAGATCTATCTACATATAAAATTTCAAGTTGATACCACTAATAGTTTAGGAGATATACCCCGGACAAGCGTAAAATGGGACGCGGACGCCGCCGCCGCCGCCGCCGCCGCCGACACTGCCGCCGACAAAAGTAACCTTTTCAGACGACACAAAAATGGTGAAAAATAGTGGATAAGATTCATTTCCTTGTTACAAAAATGCAAATACCAAATGCAATCACCACAGAGCCACAATATATTGTTGAAAGGGGAGTGTTGACTATTTTGACACAAAAACATATTCCTTTTGTATAATGACATTTCTGAAAAAAACAAGCATTTTCAGTGAAAAGATATCCCCCGCCAACGATGGCTTGTTTGTCCTTGATGGCTTGTTTGTGCTTACAGGCATCATCGCAGTATGTTGGTTCATATTTATTTCAAGTTTCAAGAATTTCTACCAACTAGTTACTGAGAAATGGCTGTAAATGAGAGTTTTTCAAAAAATCAAGGGCAATAACTCCAAGTACAATTGACCAATCCAAAAAAAAATGAACAGGCATCATCCCAGTATAGTAATTCATATTTATTTTAAGTTTCATGAAATTCTGCCAGCTAGTGACTGAGAAATGGCTGTGAATGTGCATTTTTCAAAAAATCAAGGGCAATAACTCATATAGAAATTACACAATCCAAAATAAAAATAAACAGGCATCATCGCAGTATGTTGGTTCATATTTATTTCAAGTTTCAAGAATTTCTACCTACTAGTTACTGAGAAATGGCTGTAAATGAGAGTTTTTCAAAAAATCAAGGGCAATAACTCCAAGTACAATTGACCAATCCAAAAAAAAATGAACAGGCATCATCCCAGTATAGTAATTCATATTTATTTTATGTTTCATAAAATTCTGCCAGCTAGTGACTGAGAAATGGCTGTGAATGTGCATTTTTCAAAAAATCAAGGGCAATAACTCCAAGGACAATTGACCAATCAAATTTTTTTTTGGACGGGCATCATTCCAGTATAGTGGTTCATATTTATTTTAAGTTTCATGAAATTCTACCGGCTAGTTACTGAGAAAACGCAGGTGACGGACGGACGGACAGACGGACGGACGGACGGAAGGACGGACGGACAACGCCATTTCAATATCCCCCTCCCTATTTCATAGGCGGGGGATAAAAATGCAAATGTTTTTTGATTGAAAATCTGATAAAATCATCTTTGTAAAATTTGCTCAACTCCTAATTACACCTACATAATAACACATGTTGCAACAGATGTATGTATTATTCTTGCTAAATATTGAACCTAATTTTTTTTATTTTTTTTAAACAGTTTATGTTTTTGTCCTTCAAGTCACTTTTGCATTCTGGAAGGCCCTTAAATATTTCAGCTGAAAATCAATACATCTAACAATAATTTGAATGAAGCAAATACTGCCTATAGCTAAGCAGTTAACAGTCACACAATTGGAAATCCATTATTCACACAAAATATGTAATAGATATTTCCAATATCTATAAACTGTCTTTATAAACATACAGTTCATCGAGTTGTTCATGTTTAAACTTGAAATGAAAGGAAAAGACATATTTCTATAGGATTATAAGCAGTTCATAAGGAAAAGTGGTAATAACAATCCAGTCATTTTCAGCAAGTGATTTCCATCAAACAGTTAAGGAAAAACTTTTAACACAATGGAAAAAATAAAGCAAAAATGGGTCGGAAAGTGGGTCCATGATGAAAACTAGAACTGTAAGCCAAAGGCTAACGAATACCCCCCAACCCTTCCCTGTCTAGGTTGTTTGCCCTGGCCTTAGTTATGGTATCATTAGAAAGCACAAGGCAATACATTTATTAATGAGAAAAAATGACCAAGGATTAGGCTAGACAAAGCTGTATAATTTTTGCCTATTTTAACTTATTCAGGGGCCATAATTGGAGACATGATCATGTGATTCCAACCACAATCACAGGGGCAAATGTTCTCACCATGGCTAAAAGTTTGAAAAAGATTCATTCAAAAATGACGAAGGAGTAGGACGAACAAAACTAATTTTACCCAATTTAACTCATTAAGGGGCCACAACTCCACTCAGGATCATGTGACTCCCACCAAATTCATGGAGGCAAAGGTTTACATCATGGCCATTAATATTTGAAAGTTTGAAAAAGATTTGCTCAATAGCTTCAAAGAAGAATCCTGGACAAAGCTAATTTTGCCCAATTTAACTCATTAAGGGGCCACAACTCCACTCAGGATCATGCGACTCTGACCAAATCCACGGAGGCACAGGTTTACATCATGGTCATTAATATTTGAAAGTTTGAAAAAGATTTGTTCAATAATGACAAAGATGAATCCCGGACAAAAAAAACGGACAGACAGACAGACGGACAGACGGACAGACGGACAGACGGACAACCCGATTCCAGTATACCCCCCCCCCAAACTTTGTTTTGGGGGGTATAATGAAGACATGGAAGAATTCTTGAAAGCTATTGGTAAGAAGAACCCACTAGTCATTTAATATTTGTGCGTTTTCGGATATTAAATACACTGTTACAATCTTGTTATCAGTAAATGATATTTCCATAAATGCATTATTTAGTCAGTAGTTGATGTTTGTTATACATGTGTATGTGTTATTTTTAAATACGAGTATCACTTAATTATTGGTTATTGATCCTGCATGGACATCTATAATTAGATATAAATATATAGCAATATAGCAATGTGCACAACTACTCCAGGACCAATATAGCGCCATTGATTAACCAATCACCCGGGTGAATATTTAACATCCTATAAAAGGTACCCTAGTGCACAAGAAAAAATCATATTTGGTTCAAATGCGCTTTGATATAGACTTTAACAAGAGCTGTCACAGTATGTGACGAATGCCCCCAAATGTGACATTGACCTATGAACAAGGTCAGTACATGAAAAGTTAAAGATCAAACACTGACCTTTGATGTATGCATGTGGATCATGCATACAACACACAATCTTTATATGCAGAACATATGTGCCAAGTGACATATACATGACAAGATTACAGCCTGGTTATGACATCTATGTGCATATATGCAGCATTTCATAATAATATAAAGCAAGGAATGCTTATGAATAAGTGGAATAATTATAAAAACACTAATTCCCTGTCATTGATGTTTTGAAACACCACATGAGACCAATGCAAGGTCACTGTAATATGTCAGTGTTGTTGTTGGTCTTATGCCAACTAACCCAGAGATATAGATATGGTTTAAACATAAAAAATACCACCCATACTTGCCAACCTACACTCTTATGTCCTCATATTCAGCATTCCATTGTGAATAAACACTTAGTGTATCTTTCACCTTAGAGGTAGGGACATTGGTCTTGCACGCGACACGTTGTCTTGGTATGACGAACACATGTGGCAAGTTATTTTTAAATCTGTCCATAAAAGAAAAAGTTACCGCCCGGACACAACAACCTATACTCTATGTCCTTATATGCAGCATTCCATTGTGAATAAACACCTAAGTGTGACCTTAACCTTAGAGGTAGGGACACGGGTCTTGCACGCGACATGTCCTCTTGGTATGTCAAACACATGTGGCAAGTTATTTTAAAATCTGTCCATACAAGAGAAAGTAACAGCCCAGACACCACAACCTTTACCCTGTGTCCTTATATGCAGCATTCCATTGTGAATAAACACCTAAGTGTGACCTTGACCTTTGAGGTAGGGACGCGGGTCATGCACGCGAAATGTTGTCTTGGTATGTCAAACACATGTGGCAAGTTATTTTAAAACATGTCCATACAAAGGAAAGTTACAGCCCGGACACGACAACCTATACTCTATGTCCTTATATGCAGCATTCCATTGTGAATTAACACCTAAGTGTGACCTTGACCATAGAGGTAGGGACATGGGTCTTGCACGCGACACGTCACCTTAGTATGTCGAACACATGTGGCAAGTTAATTTAAAATATGTCCATACAAGAGAAAGTTACAGCCCGGACACCACAACCTATACTCTGTGTTCTTATATGCAGCATTCCATTGTGAATAAACACCTAAGTGTGACCTTGACCTTAGAGGTAGGGACACGGGTCTTGCACACGACATGTCGTCTTGGTATGTCGAAAACATGTGGCAAGTTGTTTTAAAATATGTCCATACAAGGGAAAGTTACAGCCCCGACACGACAACCTATACTCTATGTCCTATTATGCAGCATTCCATTATGAATTAACACCTAAGTGTGACCTTGACCTTAGAGGTAGGGACATGGGTCTTGCACGCGACACGTCCTCTTGGTATGTCTAACACATGTGACAAGTTATTGTAAAATCTGTCCATACAAGAGAAAGTTACAGCCACAACCTATACTCTATGTCCTTATATGCAGCATTCCATTGTGAATAAACACTAAGTGTGACCTTGACCTTAGAGGTAGGGACTTGGGTCTTGCACGTAACACATCGTCTTGGTATGTCGAACACATGTGGCAAGTTATTTTAAAATATGTCCATACAAGAGAAAGTAACAGCCCCTACACGACAACCTATACTCTATGTCCTTATATGCAGCATTCCATTGTGAATAAAAACCTAAGTGTGACCTTGACCTTAGAGGTAGGGACACGGGTCTTGCACGCGACATTTTGTCTTGGAATGTCGAACACATGTGGCAAGTTATTTTAAAATATGTCCATACAAGGGAAAGTTACAGCCCGGACACCACAACCTATACTCTATGTCCTTAAGTGTGACCTTGACCTTAGAGGTATGGACATGGGTCTTACAGGTGACACGTTGTCTTGGTATGTCGAACACATGTGGCAAGTTAGTTTAAAATCTGTGCATACAAGAGAAAGTTACAGCCCAGTCACAAGTTATTGAGCCGGACACATGGACGGACGGACAGGGCGATTTTAATATGCCCACTTTTGGGGGCATAAAAACGATAGAGAAACATTAAAGGAATGGAAGTTGAGGTGTAAATATTAATATGTGAATATGTTTCACGACCGTTATGACATGGTTTAACCTTGTTTACTTACAACTTCGGATTTCATGTGTTTGCTAAGGGAAATTGCTTACAGATCACAAAATATTTTTTTTTTAATTGGACTAGGCGTATTTGATAAAAAAACAATTAATGCAAAGTACGTAACTCCCAAGAAAATTAGTATGATCTGGCTTGTTTTCAAAAAACGAGATAATGTGCCCATAAATATTGTTACAAAGTTTCATGAAGATTGTATAAGAATTGATTAAACTTAAAGGGGCTTGATACCAGATGTTCCCAAAATCGGCAAATACATCATATCCACAAGACAAGCGTAGAATTGTGAATATTTGGTAACTAGTATGAGGCCCATAATACATCATCTTACATGGTTAAAAGAATATTTTGTTGCTATCACAGCTGAGTTTAGAAATAGCGCATAATGGTTTCCCAGTTTTTAGTGTGTATTTTTAGCATGAGACAGTCATGTGATTAATACAGATACATATATCAAAGTTATTTTAAAATTAACTGGGATTTACGTGGTAGACAATATTACCCAGTAAATTTGGACTTGAAAAAAAATGCAAATACCGAAAAAGATACATCTGTCATAAGCGATGTGAAACATCAGTAAGTAAGATTCATAAACGATATCAATTTTAAGCAGTATTTCGACTATTTCCTTTTTTTCCTGCAATTGTATCATTGGGTGTCTAGTCCCTTTAAAAGCTGACAAAATCGCGAGATATTGTGAACGCTGACACCCTGTTACATGATCCCTAAGTCTGCCATGCAACACAGGCAACACTATTTTATACATTTTTTAATTCGGACATAACAATTGTTCAGTCAACCAACTGCAAAAAAGCATCACCTTTTGAATTGCTTAAATCTTTCAGGAGCAACTTATGAAGCTAGACAAATGATGGTGAACAGTAACCCGAACATTGAAATCAGTCTCATCGGGGATAACATCCAGTTTCGACATGAACCAAATCCATCAATGCCAAGCTTCAATGTTACCTATAGATACATTCAACCTAGTTAACAAAAAGGAAGTTGACAATTTAAATATCCAAAGATTGCTTTTTGATGCAAGTATTTGCACTTATTATAGTATAAATTGATAAAATATTAAAATCAGCTATACCACTGGTAATCATTTTCTGATCATGAAAATCTTGGCCTAACATATTTTTTTTTTTTTTACAAAATAGCCTCAGTGTGACATGGAGGCAAATGGGGGTAAAGGTGCTGTTAAGGGCTTCTAAAAACTTACAATTTGCTGATCTGGACAGATTTTGACTTTGCCGGACTGATTTCAGTTACAGAAAATGGCTAAAAAATTGGTCCGAAAATAGTTCATTTTTTTTCAATTTCGGTTGAAAAAGGGCTAAAGGCAAAAAGCCAGTAAAAAAATAGAAATTGTTATACACAAACAGTGTTTATCATACCACATCCTTAACAATCTTGAGGCCCAAAAGGGCCTATGCTCTACTGGCATGGCTTTTGTGGTCATATCAATCCAGAGCATGTATGTATGGGTAAAAGGCAACAGACATATGGTTTATGTTTTGTGTTTGGGTTACCTGAAAACGTAGCACGTTCAACATCTGAGCCCAGAAAGTATTGTAAGCAGATTAGTTCCATGAACTATTTTAATATGTGCCAAGTAAAAGTCATCTGACAAAAAAAATGCTTTCAAAGCTGTACTCATAGTAAAAATTTCTGTAGTTTTAAAAGTTAAAAAAAGTTGGTCAAAAGGTCAAAGTCAAGGGCATCCTAGAACAACATTGATCAATTTGAACAAACATTCACAATCAATTGTGCTGAGATGGATGCATGAACACACAAAAAGATTTTAAAACCTTTCCAGATTTATGTTTACCAAACCTGTGAACCCTGGGTGTGGCCAGTAATGACACCAGGTGCATAACTTAAACATTCACAACCAATTTTGTTAAGATGAATGCGCAAACTACAGAACTTAAAGCTAAAAAATGGCCTTTGGGCTTTCAACAAGAACAAGGCAGAGTAATTCACAAAATCAGCTGCAGAAGCAAAAAGCAAAATGTCTCTCAAAATCCTAGACTTGCAAATTGTCTCCCTTAACTCTAGACTTGAATTTACATGTACATGTAAACTTGGCTAAAAATAGAATTCGCTCATGCAGACCTGGCTAAAAATAGAGAGCATTTCTTTAAAACTTTCATGGCCCATCATCTAGGCATTCATGGGCGGATCTGGCTGGTTTTCGAAAGGAACCGAGCTCTAATGGATATCTAGATACTGTACAAGTTTCATTGAGATACAATAAAAACTGAAGACTGTATCGTGTTCACAACCAATTGTTTACACAATAGCATTTTTTTATACTATCAAGGGCCATAATCTAGGCATGCATGGGCGGATCTGGCTGGTTTTCGAAAGGAACCCAGCTCTAATGGATATCTAGATACTGTACAAGTTTCATCGAGATACAATCAAAACTGAAGACTGTATCGTGTTCACAAGCAATTGTTTACAGACGCACGACCGCACGACCGCACGGACGCACGGATGCACATACTACGTACACATTTCCATCGCATAAGCTCTTCTGGCCTTTAGCCAGTAGAGCTAAAAACATGAGAAACATTTCTATGTTAAGACTGAATGTATTAACTAAAGATCAAATAAAATCCTATTTACACACAGCCAGTCAGCATCTTTTGGAGCGTCTTTGCGGCCAATGCCAACCAACACACAGAGTCCCTTGCCTATACTGCTTACAACAATTCCATCGACTGAAATCAAGTTCACACAGGCAATTTACAAATGAACCAATAAAGAAGTTCAAGAACTGATAATTCTTCTTCAGTAATAAGATGTCGTTAACCATGTCTACATAAATATTTCTTGATGCCATAACCACCATTTAGTCTAAAATAATATACGTGTTATACAGGATTCTTCCAATCCCTAACGTCTAAACGGGAATGTGCAAAAAACGGGGGTGTTTTAAAAATATTGAAATTGTTTTAAGTGAAGTATTTTATTGTTGAAATTGATCATAAAGAGTAATATTCATATTTTACCATGTAAGTGAAATGTTATTTTGCACTAAACAAGCATTTAATGCATAAAAACAAGTTGTTTACCTTTCCAATAAAACGAAAGTTGACTGACACAAACAACAATTATGCGAAGGGGTACAACTCGATACAATCGTAATAACTCGGCCTCCTCCGACAAAACTTCGAGATAGACCTCTTTATACAATCGTAACAACTCGGCCATGGCCGAAATGTTACGAGCGATTTAAAACTGTGCCCTGAAGCCTTGCAGGTGCCCTTCATGTATATATCGTTATGTTTTGACAGAATGAAATGAAGAAAAGCCGTCAAACTCATAATCAGAAGTTGGATATTTATTTTTTGTGTACGGAACTAATGTAAAATAACATTATCTGGTAATATTTCTTGTTTTTATGATATTTTATAGACGCTGTATGCTTTAACCCGGAATCCTGATCGGAACAACTACCCACTTTTGATACTAAACAATTTGTACGTGAAGGATTTGCCATATCAAAAATCTAAAAAAAAATCCGTCAACGTACAATTATTTGGACTAAACCACCTTTATGACCTTGCTTCCAGTACAACTTATAAAACTTTTAAAAATGGAAATAATAATAAATAATAAAACCATGAATTTTTCCCACATGAAGACATATCATAGAAAACACACTGTCAGTCAATATATTTTTTGGTCCCTACATTATTCAAGGTATATGATTGCAATCATGTAATTGGGATTATTTTTTTAAATGGATCTTTTAGGTTCATACAATGTAGTGAGTGTTCTAGAATGATTTGTGTACCTGATACATGTTTACTGTCAACAATTAAATTCGTGTGGGTGGGAGGGGGTCATATATGAGGCCATGGCAACGTAGCTGCCTCCAGTGTAAAGGAGAGCGGCATATAGTGATATACTTTTTTAATAGAATAATCAACAGTGTAAATTATCAAACTTAGACTAAGTCAACTCCCATTATTTTTACCTGTAACACTTGCCTGTGTCACCCTCTGAATTATGGCCTTCATGGCGACATACAAACTTATTGGTAAACTTAATTTGACACCTGCGAGTGGTTAACTTGAAAACAAGGGAAGTAACTGTGCTAAAATGGATAAAAATTCATGGCAAACTTAAAAACAAGGGAAGTAAATAATATAAAAATAGAGGGTTGTATTATACCAATATTTGTTAACTGTATAAGAGGCAGGGCTTTAACTTTGTTCGGCATGTTATACAATTTATTTTGTGTATCAAGTATGTTTAGTCAGTCAAAAGCTATACACAACTGATGCTTTACTTTAGTATACATTAACTGACAAATAATATACTTGACTTTAATTTTAAAACATATTTCTCATATTTCTTTATAATTATTAAGGTCACAAGCAATTGTCATGTGGTAAACACTCATTTTATTGGACTCTGGTTTGAGATGGCTCATAAGCACATGCATGGTATCTATCTGTACATATCATTGTAGCCCATTCCTCGTCAGTCTCATTTTTTTTATATTCACTATATCTGTTTTCTCTCTATGTAAGCTAATTTATACTCACTCTCGAACAAGACCAATTAGGCAAGTGCTCCAATAAGATTGTTAGTCATTTTTGGAGCATAGTGCACAGACAGAATGTAACCCTGGTTAGAGCTACTCTTGTTCTTTAAATAGCACCAGTGTATAGCACTGTCACACAGGACGCTCACTTAACGTCCCTCATGGAATGCGATTAGTATTTTTAGTGGTGCGGCGGGGAATTGAACTTGCAACCCCTGGATTAAAAGTCAAGTGTGTTACCACTAGACCATGGATCTTTCTTTGTCCCAATAACTCACCTTTATACTTCTAAGTTTGTTAATATAGCATCTTACAACCGGACTTGTATTTCTTCAAATTTTCCTTGGCAAGAATGAAATAAATAATATAAATACAATCAACAATAAAACAATTTTTTTACATTTATTGCTGGAAATACCACAATATAAAAAATACATGTCCATAGTAGAGTGGCCCAATATGTCCAATGTCAAACACTGACCAACATAAAAACATTAAATTGTATACTGAAATAGAAAAAAGGTTTAATAGAAACAGAGAAAAAATCTGTTTTAATACTTTTTTTCTGATAGTTCCTTTTCAAATTAATTCAAACTTCTATTAACACCCATCATGGTCATTTAATGCAATACAAATGGACCGTATTTTAACAAAAAATATTAAAACCTACAAATCTGTACAGATTTCTAATTAACAGACAGGACAGTTGCTGAGATTTCAATGCTTACAATAAATACAAACTATCACAGGAAAGAAAAATTACATTACCATACAGGGAATGGCAAGGATTTCAAAATACTGAATTTGTTCACTACGGGGCCTCACCTTATCAAAAAGTGTCTTACAAAATATTGTAAGATCACAAATTTCAGTTTAATACAAAGGGAGTGTCACAAATTATACTGAAAATTTTACTTGCATAATCAAAAAAATTTGCCATAGCTGACCAAAAAAATCTTTTACTTTTGAAAGCAATATAAACACTATTCAGAGATATTTATTCAAAAATAATGATTGTACGTTATGAATTTATTCATTGATTAAATGTCCCCTCTATACATAATCTCAAAAAATGTAAACATGATTCTGGATACATATAAAACAAACCACATTTTCTGGACACAAAAGCACTTTATGGATTTGGACAATATTAAATTACAAGTGTGTAGAATTTTACTTCATGTCTTTATTTTAGGGGTGGCAAAGAATACCCGAGTACTTGATTGTTCAACTGTGCACTCTGATAAAAACTAAGAGAAACAAGATTATTTTAAATTACACTAAATGCATGATATGCAGACAACATACAGACAATATAACAGTACTAGTGCACTGCCGACAAGACGCAACTTACGGACCCTCAAATCCCCCCTAGTTCATTTACAATTTACACTGCAAGCTTAACATGAAACATCATTTCACAAACTCAAATCAATAGTTCATACTTATATATAATTATGTAAATATAAAATATCATAATAAAAATCCCGCAGTTGTAAATATGATTAAAATATGAGGGGGCCAACCTCCTCATCACTCGAGTATCTAAAACACCTTCACTTCAAGATGCCTGCATAACAAGTAAGATTTCACTATTGTCTGTGTATAAGATGTCAGTTTAAAATTGAAATTACTGTATCCCATTAACACCTGTATAAAACCCCGAATACCATGTAACAAAAGGGGAGTTGATGCACCTTTTTATAATTACCTAGTAAGATATATTATTGTATGTAACATAATAACGTTTTGTTTTCACATTTAGTGTTGGGTGAAGAATTTCTTTTGAACAAAACCAAACCGATTCCAATGCTTCAGTAGCGTAGTGCATTGTCAGTTTACATGATATGTTGCAGACATAAGTCGAAATAAGCCCTACAATGCAACATTACTAATAATGGCTTGATAAAATGACAAGCTAATTTTAACATCTGTTACCAAATGTAAATACAGCAAAAAGTTGCAAAGTTACAGGTAATAATATGAACACAATAGTAATATTGTCATCACAGGTATGGCTTAAAAACAATATACCGGTACACAAATATATACTGTGGAATAAATAAATGTGGATAATTCAACATCAATATTCACCTTGACAAAAAATCAAAACAAACAAAAATGTTTGATGATTAAGGACAGAAATATTATTTACATAGTACATATGTATCTTAAAGCTGCACTCTCATAAAATGACAGTTTTGATCTTTTTAAAAACAAAAAATTGTCCCAGAATCAGCTAATTTTGGCATCAGTGGCTATAATTCAGTCAGATAAGATAACTCACAATAGAACAAATCTCAATTTTTTTGTAAACTGCCGAGTTTTTTTTTAAGCATTAGTTACACTTTTAGCGATAAAACATCAGTTTTCAAACGTAAATATGGACATTGTGATCTGCTCTTTCCTCAGCAGTTTTATATCATTGGTCTCCACACATTTATGCAAACAATGGCTCATTCAAAGACATAAATTGAAAAAAATTGTTCAAACAATCAATCTGTGAGAGTGTATCTTATGTAAATTAAGTAAAATCTCAGCCTCAATCTCAACTCATTTTACCACATAAAAACTTAGTATTATTCAATATCTTGTATGTTTTCACTCTTTTTTGATAAAAAGTTTCGTAAAATTTTATAGAAAATAATTCTAACACGAAAATGGTACCAATGAGTAATTGTTAAAAAATCAATGGGTCATACTCAAGTTCATTTCATGCTGTAGATTTGTTTTTTTTTAATCTTGACCTAAGTTTTAATCAACATATTCTATGAGAGAATGCCCTAAAAAGAATAAAAACATATTCAATTTTAAATAACCTATGATGCTTTGTGGAAAAATGAGTTAAGATTGAGATTTGATTAAAGAATTTTTCATGATATTTGGGTCAGATCTAAACAAAACAAATAGACAAATCAGTTGTGAAACGAACATGAATACTCAAGATAAAACAAATCCAGTAAAATTTATATCATAAAATATAAATGGAAATGATTATTAAGTAGCGCTGAAACCTTGAATAAATAACATGTTAAAACCAAAATAAATTAACAATACAATTAACACATTAAATGTATTTTTATGACATGTTATTATGTTACATGTTTGTAAGATAACTCACAAAAGAACCGATCTGGAAAACTGCCAAAAATTTCATTTTTCTTAAAGCGTTCAATATTGATTATGAACATAAATATAAAATAATGAGATAAGATCTTTTGCATGTGTCATAAGCGATGTGATACATCGGTAATTAACATTCACTGCATTCAACAACAATATACCATGGCTATCACAATACCTCAACTATTTACCTCGAATAACAAATGCGCTTATAAATATAATCTATTATCTAGCTTGAGAGTTTCGTCATCTCAGGAGTCCTTCTTCTGTCAGAACTTCAAATGCAGCGCCGAGGGCCCAGCTGACCTCAACACCTGCTATTTTCTTTTTTAACTGAAATTGAATTTATATTGTGTAATAAAAACATTGTTTTCAAAAAGTCATCAATTTCAAATGTGGAATTATACTTGTCAAAATCATTAGCAATTTCATGCTTAAATATTTTTACCGCCTGTCCCTTGAAAATTGGGAAAAAAAGTTGACTGGGAAAAATACAAAATCAGGTTGAAGTATCTTATATAGAATATATATAAAATATTTCTTTTTTGGACATTTTTCACAAGGGAAAACAGCCTTAAGAAGGCAGTAAATTGCACAAAAAAATCACTACCAATATATGAAAAAACGTCAAGACTCAAGTTGTTTCCTTAGACAGCAGAAACTTGTGGTGTCTACTGAATGTAAGAACTGTTAATAAACCAGATACATCACCTTATCAAAAATAAGGTTTGGGCCTAATAATTTTTTTTTCCTCATTTTAAACATTACAGCTTTGGTAACTTGCAATCGGCTAAAACAATATGCATAAATAAAGTAATGCTGACTTGAATCACAATTTCTTTAACAAATTTTCAAAACAGAGTGTTCAAATGATATCTCTTCTGCTTAACTGCGAAGTTTATGAAAATGACGACATACACAGATCTCTCCCTGTGTCTGGCAGCAATTCTCTTGTGGCGGTTTTGGCGCCAGATAGCCGCCAGATAAATTATCAACCTGTACCATGTTTATACAACAGAATTGATGTATGTAGTTGTTATGGCATTAAAGGGCATTAAATAAATGCCTATTTACAAACATAATCTGGTCATTAGTTGAATACTTACAAGCATGAGATATGATAGTCATAACCGAGCATAGTATAATACATAAATACAGATACCATGTATGAATAGAGAAAGTACTCACATGCACAGTCGTATCATCTGATATTCTGTAGCCTTTACTCAACAAAGAGTAAATGTATGTGAGATCTAGAGCATGGAAAGGCTTTTTCAAGTCCCCGCTTTTAAATGCTGGAAAAAAGGAAATGGTATATAACATTTTTATTTTATTTATTCATTTTACAGCATTTTCATTTTTTTTTCCATTTTACAGCATTTGAATATTATTTCTTCATTGTACAGCACTTACTTTTCATACTTGTTTTCAATTCACAGTATTTCCATGTTTTTGTTCATTTTACAGCATTTTCATATTATTAATTCATTTTACAGCATATTCATAATAATTATTCATTTTAAGTATTTTCATAGAAATTCTCAATTTACCAGCATTTTCATATAATTTTCTCATTTTTCGGTAATTATATAGAAATTCTCAATTTTACAGCATTTTTCATATTATTTATTCATTTCACAGTATTTACACAGAAATTCTCAATTTGACAGCATTTTCATATTATTTATTCATTTAACAATATTTTCACAGAAATTCTCAATTTTACAGCATTTTCATTTTTTTCAGTTAACTTTGGTGAAAAATGTTCTGTGTACCCATTAAATACTCAATGTACTGTATTTTTTAATCCAGTGTATTATTGTAAACCTTAGTGACGTGCAGCTTAATAAGCAGACTAATGATCTGAAAGTATGCATTTCTCCTTGATGCAGTCAAGTACAACTCTTGAATTTAAAACATTTTTCACATTGTACTTAATTGCATATTTTACAGATTACATGCTAATTATGTTGTAATTTAAATCTGAAATTTGAAAATTTTCTTCAGAGGTCTATTCTATTTAAACATATAACCCACGGGGGGAAGGCACTTCTAAATTATGCCACCCCTCTACAGAAGCAAATTTACATTTCTGAGGGCCAATTAAGTGAAAATGACACCAACCAATATGCTATGAAAATAATTGCCTTCCCCTTGTGGGATATATGTTTTACTGGTATAGACCAGATTTGTTCGATATAAACATAACATTATTATACCTTTGACTGCAGCTGTTCTAAAATCCCCAACTCTTATAGTGCCGCCATCTGTGCCTGAAGCAGAGGTTAAATACTTTGAAATTACGGCAAAACACTCTCAGCTGTTACATGTTTGTATAATAATTACTCAGTTTATTTCTTTTTATCATATAAATAAAATAGCTGTGTACAATCATATAAATATAACATACAATGGGACTTTCTATGAATGCATTAACAATCACTGAAATTAGATTTTTGGATGAACAAGCCCGAATTCATATAATATAGCTTGGCATCAAATTTTTAACAAGCCCTGCTATATAAAATTCAGAATTTGAGCAAGCCCGGAAGACATTTTACCAGTGCAGAGCTTGGAGGCTTGTGTTTATCTTGACCACTGCATTTATAGTATGGGTTGGTTTTTCAAATTTTTCATAAAAGTTATAAAAATGGCAGCTGAAAGGCTGAAAGCATTTGGGGGATGGGTTTTTAGGGTTACTTTGGGGGTCAAAGTGGGTGAAGCATCCTGCCACAGAAGCAAAACTGGGCTTTTTGGGGCTCTCCTGACTTCAAATTTGAAGCAAACTGAAGTGTAAACTAGACATCATGACCAACCTCACTTCAAAGTTTGGTGAACATAGATCAAAGCATTCTCCTGATATTGCACGGAAATATTTTTTTACATTAGAGGTCACAGCGACGTTGACCTTTGACCTTGTGACCCCCCAAAATATAGGAGTTTTCTAAACCTCATGATCAACCTCCCTACCAAGTTTGGTGAACCTAGGTCAAACCATTCTCAAGATATTGAGCGGAAATGTTTTTTACATTCGGGGTCGCCGCGACCTTGACCTTTGACCTAGTGACCCCAAAAACAATAGGGATCTTCTACACCTCATGACCAACCTCCCTACCAAGTTTGGTGAACCTAGGTCAAACCGTTCTCAAGATTTTGAGCAGAAATGTTTTTTACATTGGGGGTTGCCGCGACCTTGACCTTTGACCTAGTGACCCCAAAAACAATAGGGATCCTCTACACCTCACGACCAACCTCCCTACCAAGTTTGGTGAACCTAGGTCAAACCATTCTCAAGATATTGAGCGGAAATGTTTTTTACATTGGGGGTCGCCGCGACCTTGACCTTTGACCTAGTGACCCCAAAAACAATAGGGATCCTCTACACCTCACGACCAACCTCCCTACCAAGTTTGGTGAACCTAGGTCAAACCATTCTCAAGATATTGAGCGGAAATGTTTTTTACATTGGGGGTCGCCGCGACCTTGACCTTTGACCTAGTGACCCCAAAAACAATAGGGATCCTCTACACCTCACGACCAACCTCCCTACCAAGTTTGGTGAACCTAGGTCAAACCATTCTCAAGATATTGAGCGGAAATGTTTTTTACATTGGGGGTCGCCGCGACCTTGACCTTTGACCTAGTGACCATAAAAAACAATAGGGATCCTCTACACCTCACGACCAACCTCCCTACCAAGTTTGGTGAACCTAGGTCAAACCATTCTCAAGATATTGAGCGGAAATGTTTTTTACATTGGGGGTCGCCGCGACCTTGACCTTTGACCTAGTGACCCCAAAAACAATAGGGATCTTTTACACCTCATGACCAACCTCCCTACCAAGTTTGGTGAACCTAGGTCAAACTATTGTCAAGATATTGAGCGGAAATGTTTTTTACATTGGGGGTCGCCGCGACCTTGACCTTTGACCTAGTGACCCCCAAAAACAATAGGGATCTTCTACACCTCATGACCAACCTCCCTACCAAGTTTGGTGATCCTAGGTCATGCGGTTTTCCAGTTATCGATCGGAAACGAAGTGTGACGTACGGACGGACTGACGGACTACCGGACTACCGGACTGACGGACAGGGCAAAAACAATATGTCTCCCCCAGAGAGGGGGAGACATAATTCTAACAACCAATTAAGTACAATGAAGATGAACTAGATAACTTTTTTATCAGCTAAAAAACACAACTTTTGGGGGGGATGGTGTGTGTGTGTGGGGGGGGTCGGTACCTGAAGCCATCATTAGATCCGCTAAAATCCTCGGATATATATAATTTCTAAATATCTATTTAGAAACTAAGATATTTATTGGTCAGTTTAGGGAGAGTTGATATCATTTTGCAAGTTCTATTTTCAATTTCATTTATTTTCATTTATAATAATGGCTTGATTTGTAATTGAAATTTATCAATTCCGCAACAAACATTTCTGTTGAGTAATGGAACTTCACACAAATGTTAGTGTATTTTTTCAGCTATTAATGGGCCCAAAATTTGGCCCCATTTCCCTCCTTATACCAGTATTATTATTTTTTCCCCTACCCAGGTAAAAAAAAATCTTTTTTTTTTTTTTTTTTATGAGGGACATTGAGCTAAAGATTAAGCAAATGTAGCAATATAGTGCCATTCATGAATATAATGATAGGTTTTTTAAATAAAAGGTTTGAAACAAGAGCTGTCACAGTATGTGACGAATACCCCCGAATGTGACATTGACCTATGAACAAGGTCAGTTCATGAAAAGTTGATCTTGCCTTTACGTGTCAAATACATATGTCAAGTTATTTCACATTCAACATAAAAAAAATACCACCCATACTTGACAACCTACACTCTTATGTCCTCATATTCAGCATTCCATTGTGAATAAACATCTAAGTGTAATTTTCACCTTAGAGGTAGGCACATGGGTCTTGCACGTGACTCGTCGTCTTGGTATGTCAAACACATGTGGCAAGTTATTTTAAAATCTGTCCATACAAGAAAAAGTTACAGCCCGGAAACGAGAACCTATATTCTATGTCCTTATATATGCAGCATTCCATTGTGAATAGCCACCTTCCATTGTAAATAGACACCTAAGTGTGACCTGGACCTTAGAGGTAGGGACACCTTTGGGGGCATAAAAAAGTTGAACATCATATGTATGATGTAAGTTATTTCCCCTTTTGCCAAGAATACACCATTTCTCACCTATTGAAGGCCCAGCCAGCCACCATTCCCTTCAAAGTGGAAAAAAAGAGCTGAATGTGTGAACACCTCCTTACCAATAAGTCCTGCATCCTGGGCCCGGTCGAAGAAGTAGGAGAAGATGTAGATTTCCTGGCCAGACAGCTCTGGAACTGGGAGAACTGGCTCTACCAACACTGCCGTCTGTGATGCACAACTGGCGTAGGTGAACTCGTCGGAGTTAGCTCCCCTAGGAAAGTTTTGTATCCCGTTATCAAAATTGAGATGATAATAAATTGAACAAGATCTCTCCCTAATAATAAACAATTTGATGGGTAAAAGTGGCCTAGAGGTTTAGGTATCGCCACTCACTCCAGAGGTCATGGGTTTGATCCCCACGGGAGGAAGATTTCTAGTGGCCTCTCAAAAAGCACACATTATTGGTTTCTACGCAGGAAACAGACTCAAGATTGAATCATATCAGTCTACAGATTTCTTAAAAGCTGCACTCTCTAAGATATACTATTTTTACAACTTTTTTTATTTTTTGACTTGGAAAGGGCAAATTTTTGCATAAATTCCTGCAAAGCAATGATTTAAGTTTGCTGACAAAAAATCTGATTGTCATATTTCCGTTCAAAAACTAATGTTTTATGGCTGAAACCGTTACTAACTGTTTAAGAAAAATGCATAAAACATCATTTTTTAAACTTAAATACCGGTATAAAAATCTGCGATCTGTTTTTTGTCATCAGTCTTTTATGACTGGTTTCCATGGATTTTCGCAAAAAATGGCTGGTTCCAAGACAAAAAATAAAAATGTTGTCAAAATGTCAATCTGTGAGAGTGCAGCTTTAACAATTGAGCAGAAAAAAACAATTAAACCAATAATCAAATTTGTTTAAAGGAATTTATTGAATACATGTTATGTGGATTGTGTTTTTTCATGGATTTATATCGTTTCATTGGTTTAAAGGCTATGAACATTTAGAAATAAGGTTGGTCAGCTTCACATCAATCCATCTATTTTCAGTTAATAGAATGACTTTACTACTGATAATGAATAGATTATATTTTCAATTTTATAATGTCCCTGTAAATTTCTACAGATAGGGTGGGTAGGTATTTTTTATTAGATTTTATGTAACATAGGTGTCATCATTGGAAAATGGTGTTAAAGATATAATATATTCTTTATAAAGCTTAAAATATTTTTCAACTATATATTAAAATATACTTTACAAAAATTAAAAATTAAAATAAATATATATTTCTTTTTCTTTTTTTGTTTACCATCTATAAAAACAGTAGAGTTGGGACTATTTCATAGGTAGGGTCGGGTAACCAGAACCGAATGTATTTTTTTAGGCGTAATGCTGCCACTGATGAAGAGGACAAGAAACATCAAAACTTTGACAATATCTTAGTTTTTTTGTTAAACAACAACAAGCAAACCAATGGGATACCTGAGTTTGTAAACCTTGCCGCCGTACGAGTAGTCTCCAGAATATCCCTCAGGTATACAAGGCCCAGTAAGCTCAAAATGACTGGGGTCCTCATCTGAAATATATAACTTATCAAGTAAACAACACATCATAATAATAGTTACAAGGAATAAACATAAAAGGAAAGAGTCAACATGACATGTTGACTATTTCCTTTTATATTTATTCCTTGAAAAACTGTGATGAAATTAGTCTTCCTCTCAAAAATTTAAATTGTTTCCATCTTCCCTTAGTTAAAGCAAAATTTCAAATTTCTAGCAAGTTACAGGTTGCCAGTCAATATGTGTGCCATATGTGAACAGGAGACTTTATAATGTTGCTTCAATCAGTTTATAAAATCAATTAACTAAGTAAGCATAACATGGGGCTGTACCTAAAAAGCAACATAGATTTTGTTTAATTCTAAGATAAGAATCCAAGTGTTTTAATTGTACTGTTAAAAATAACTGGCCATTAGACTAAATGGAATCACTGCTACGTGTCTTAGGACTAGGATAAGAATGATTTCGAATACAGCCCCTTGACTTCAACTTAATTTCATCATTTAAACATTTTAAGTAACACTTCAGTTCTCATGAAATTTCTATGAAATTACGTCTTTCTCCATTTCTAAATAAATAACTGATCTTTGTATTTCAGAAAAGGTAAAACATCAGCTTGAATTCAAACTCTTATAAGCATTTAAAATGAATTTCTTCCGAACCATTCAGAAACATTCTACAATCCAACTTCGCTGGCTGGAACTCCCCTGGCTTGAATTACTCTTAAGCTCAAATTGGATGTAAAGGACAGATTTCTTTACACAGAAGGTAAGCATTCCCACTTGGCTGGAATTTTTGAGGCTTGAAGTTTTTGCCAGTCCCCAGGAGTTTGAGCCAACAATGTTTGACTGTCTATAATATTTATTTCAATATAATTGTGCAGTCATTTTTCGTTTTCATTGAACTGAAAGAATATTCTTAAAAAAAAAGCTGGAAAATTTCCAAATTTTCATTTTTTCCGTACCTTTATGTTTGTCGCCCCCAGTCAGGGTAAACCTAGCTGACATCAAGCCTAAGTTCAGGTAGCTAAAACATGAAGAACATGACATGGTAGAATTTAAAGGCAGAAAACATGTTTTTACTTTGTAAAATATGGTCTCTTTAATTGATTGTGGTTATCATTAAATTTTGTACATGTGTCAGAGCCCTAGTTTAACCTGTTTTTGGGGAAGACACTCAATATATTGCTCAGAAACATTATTTAATGAATTTTGAGATTTTCATTTTTGAGATTTTTATTTTATAATTGTTATTTTTTTTATTTTATTTGTTGATCTTTTTCCAAATGGGGAATTTAGAGGAGAACAAAAAATGGTCTGGCTCTTGGGGAAGTAGCCGGGTATTGGCTATGGCAATGAAGGGTGAAAAGGCCTTGTGTATATACCAGCAGTGAGTTTCCTTGATGCAATTAACTGCTTTTTAAAGGATTTTACTCTAACAAAAAAGTTTCATTTCTCAGAAAAAACAACAACATTGTCCCAGTATACATGTATGTTAGACACTATTTCCTTGATTTTTTTTTTTTGAAAAACTTCCACCACCCACTAAAGATCTTCACATAACTATCTCTAATACAGTTTATTGTATATTAATATATAAACAGAGTCAAATACTTTCCTATTTAATTAATTATTTGCCCTTATCTTGCATTTACTAACGATAAAAAAATCCTACTTTTTAATTAGGAAGGCACAAGCAGTGAAAAAAAATTCCTGAAAAAAATCAATGATAAAAACTCAAAATATATTTTTTTATTTAATAGTTTCTTCCCTAAGATTGGTTACAAAATTATCTGTGAAATCTTTAACAACCCATACCTGTGTGTGTAAACATGGTAATCTTTTCCAAACAAACTGACATTCTTCATGTACGACTCTGGAACACTGTCCAAAGTCATCTGGAATATATTGAGATGTTAAATTTACATTTTTCCATTTTTTAGGAAAATAAAACATGAAACAGATGCATTTCAATTTATATGTAGCTAAATAATGCCTTTAAGTACTTTATTGATTAATGTTTATTCAGGTTAAAGCACACTTAATTTGCACTTTGCAATACACAATAATAATAAAAAAACAGAAATGTCCTCCTTAGAATATACATGTAGCTACAATAAACTTGCTAACAGGCCTTCTAAAAGCCGGCATATTGCCGGTCTTGACCAATTTTGAAAGTTTAAGTTTAAAATATCAGCTCCTATTTGTTCATTTATTTAATTTTGCATCTAAAATAGCTACATCAGTAAAAATTGAAATACACAAACATGGTTTGTCATTCATCTACCACCTCCCCCCCTCCCCCCATTAAAGTGACAAGATCAAAACCATTAGATTAACGCTACCAGCTGCTTTGTTTCGCTACAATGTGAACACTCCATATCTTGTAACTGGCAGACCCGTGTGATCAGCCCAAACATGTGGTAGAGCACAGGAGACACTTTTTGCTGACCATATATTGCTGACCATATATTGCTGACCATATATTGCTGACCATATATTGCTGACCATATATTGCTGACCATACATTGCTGACCATATATTGCTGACCATATATTGCTGCTGACCATATATTGCTGACCATATATTGCTGACCATATATATATTGCTGACCATATATTGCTGACCATACATTGCTGACCATATATTGCTGACCATACATTGCTGACCATACATTGCTGACCATATATTGCTGACCATATATTGCTGATGACCATATATTGCTGATGACCATATATTGCTGCTGACCATATATTGCTGACCATATATTGCTGACCATATATTGCAAATATTTTGGATATAGTTAAAAAAACAACAATTATTATGGACAAAAAACTTAGAAACTACAGTTGGTTACTTGATTTAAGTTTAGTGTGTAATAACCTATAGTTTTATTTCATGATCAAAATTATGAAACTACAACATACACTGTAAACCTATATATATCTGACCTTTTGAGATGGAACAAAGGTTATCTGTGTGGATCCTCCACCCATATCCAGGGCGGCAAGTGGCTGGGCACTCCCTCCTAGACGTCCTGTAATCATGGATGATTAAGTCAAACGTAAAACCTTTCAATTTCAGCCATTGAAATGTAAAGTTTGTTTCTTGCATTAAAAACATGAAGAAATACCTTGAAATGGACATAAATGGCCCTGGAAACAATTTCACCAGGCGTTCAAAGCCCCTTTACTGTAAACACTGCTTTGGGGCTGAGTCCCTCATACTTAATCTAATTTTCCAGATTTGGACTTCAGATATCAAGAGTTCTTAGCAAAAAACATGTATTTTCAAATCAGTGAATGAAAATAAAGTGTTTCAGGAATTATCAACTCTTATATCATATGAAAAGTGAGATACAGTTGAACCTCGCTATGTCGACGTCGGATAAGTCGACTTTCCAGTTATGTCGACTTTTTTTTCCGGTCCCGAATTTATTCCTTCTTATTCTATATATAAAATAAATCTGTTTGTGTCGATTTTTTTATCTCGACTTTTTCGCTATGTTGACCTCGTTTTTCAGTCCCAGTGGTCGAATTTCACACATTTCCTATGTTCTTTATGTCGAACTGTAGATCGAGATGTAAGTGTGAAAATATTCATGACGGTTTGCGGCATGTCGGAAAATACCATGCGTGTCAATATAACAAACTGTCATAATAATTGGGGGATACAAAAATGTAATTGGTAAGTGCAAATAATTAAAGTTGTTTGTTTATGTATTTAATTAAAGAGACATTTATTGCTCAAGCTCTTTGGTATTGTATGAAACATGAACATTTTAATGGTTAGATATCAATACCGAATGGGAACAGAAAGAATATTTTCAAAATGTCAAATGTAAGTTCCACTGCTCTGGTCGACCAATTCAGAGAAGGACCCGGTATAAAATCTTACAATGTACAAATGTATGCAATTGTGGTTTTATATGTGTTTTGTGTGATCCATAAACGTAAAAGAAATACATTTGACACAAATAACTCTTCTTTTGTTTCACTTAATTTTTTAATAATAAGTTTGCTGTTTTCACCACGAAAATATTTAACAAGACCGTTCAATTGTGGCTGAAACAGCGTACAATCCAACTCAAACGTGTTGGGATTGGTGATATTTTTATATTTTTTGTTATTCGGATGTGTCGACTTTTCGTTATCTCGACTTTTTTCACTAGGCCCCGAAAAAGTCGGCATAACGAGGTTTGAAAGTACTTAATTTAGGTGAATGTCTCAAAAAAGAGTTCATGATTTAAAAAGTTTTATGGATACGCACCCAAAATGTTAATTCAAGACTAACTGTATTACAAAGTATTTGGTATTTCAGACAAAATTTCAAAGACAGTACAACGTAACATGTGCGTGGTTGTGTTGCATTCGTTATTACTGTAAACTTACCAAGCATGAAGTTCACAGTGATCCAGCTGAATACACCTGAAAGAAATGAAACACCATGTTACTGACATAAACATCAGTCTTAGCCTTTTAAACATTAGAGGAAGAAAAATTCTTCTGCACAAGTGTAACACAGTCAAACAAGAGCACCATGGAGAAAATAAGAAGACACCAAGCCTTGTCTGTTATTTTACAGACGAAAGCGAGGCAAAATAAAACAAGAGGCCCAAAAGGGCCTATGCTCTACTGGCATGGCTTTTGTGGTCATATCAATCCAGAGCATGTATGTATGGGTAAAAGGCAACAGACATATAGTTTATGTTTTGTGTTTGGGTTACCTGAAAACGTAGCACGTTCAACATCTGAGCCCAGAAAGTATTGTAAGCAGATTAGTTGCATGAACTATTTTAATATGTGCCAAGTAAAAATCATCTGACAAAAAAAAAATGCTTTCAAAACTGTACTCATAGTAAAACTTTCTGTAGTTTTAAAAGTTTAAAAAAGTTTGTCAAAAGGTCAAAGTCAAGGGCATCCTAGGACAACATTGATCAATTTGAACAAACATTCACAATCAATTGTGCTGAGATGGATGCACGAACACACAAAAAGATTTTCAAACCTTTCCAGATTTATGTTTACCAAACCTGTGAACCCTGGGTGTGGCCAGTAATGACACCAGGTGCATAACTTAAACATTCACAACCAATTTTGTTAAGATGAATGCACAAACTACAGAACTTAAAGCTAAAAAATGGCCTTTGGGCTTTCAACAAGAACAAGGCAGAGTAATTCACAAAATCAACTGCAGAAGCAAAAAGCAAATTGTCTCTCAAAATCCTAGACTTGCAAATTGTCTCCCTTAACTCTAGACTTGAACTTACATGTACATGTAAACTTGGCTAAAAATAGAATTCGCTCATGCAGACCTGGCTAAAAAAAGAAAGCATTTCGAAAGGAACCGAGCTCTAATGGATATCTAGATAATGTACAAGTTTCATCGAGATACAATCAAAACTGAAGACTGTATCGTGTTCACAACCAATTGTATACACAATAGCATTTTTTTATACTATCAAGGGCCATAATCTAGGCATGCATGGGCGGATCTGGCTGGTTTTCGAAAGGAACCCAGCTCTAATCGATATCTAGCTACTGTACAAGTTTCATCGAGATACAATCAAAACTGAAGGCTGTATCGTGTTCACAAGCAATTATTTACAGACGCACGAACGCAGAACCGCATGGACGCACAGATGCACATACTACGTACACATTACCATCGCATAAGCTCTTCTGGCCTTTGGGCAGTAGAGCTAACATTTATTAAAACCAGATACATAAGCTCTGCTATACACATGCAAATTGTCTCTGGCAACAGGTGTACCAAGTTTCATTTGAATACCTTGAAGGGTTTTTGAGTTACAGTCAAGGTTAACTACTTCTCACAATGATGACTGCAATGTATCTTTTAGGCTCAGTCCCTAGTGGGCATAGCTATAAGATTCTCTGGCCACTGTACATATAGAGTTGGTAAATAGATGTAAAGAGACCAAGATGGTGTTGCTTTTCTCTCTCCCCATAGAATCTATTACAATATCTTAACAACGTTACAAACCTCATCTTTTTTTCTTCCACGAAAAAAACATGCTCTTAGAATGCTTTGACAGTCAAAGTGATTTTTTTCTTTAGTCAAAAAGTCTACACATTAAGCGCATACAGACTCTGAGTGTCATAAATTATATTTATTCATATAAAATTTTCTGGAAAACTTGACTCGAAAATTTTACAATCAACATGTACTGAGATACATTTACAAAAATATGGCAAAAAATCATTCAGAATAGTTGTTTTTAAAGTAAATCAATCGGACCTTCATCGACCCCATCCATTATGCCGACAGCTTCCTCCGGCAGCTTGAATGGCTGTTTCTTCAGACTAGCAGTCACCTAAAATGAAAAATTAAATTCTCAACTTCCTTCAGATCAATCAACGTTTAAAAATTCTCAAAATCTTGCTAATCAATCATCGTTTATGCAAGATTGTGAAACATGCAAAAAACATAATTGGCCACAATGATTTCTTTCAAAACTGCTTTAATAATTATGTTCAAAATGTCAACAAGAACCCTGCTATGGCTCATCAGCTCCGCACTTTTTCAGTCGAAAAAGAGTCATAACTCAACAATTATTACAGCCAGAGAAATGAGCTATTCTCTACATGTGTCTCTTTCAACATATGTACCAAGTTTCATTTGAAAATGCCTTTATAAATGTATTTTTTAATTAATAGCTTCAAATTCCTCAGTTAAAAAGCGACAAAATATCGCTAATTTTTTTTTTACTTGTGCATAAATCATACGCTTTCTTTGGTTTTGATCATTTAAGTCAAATAAGTAAACATGATAATGCATTTAAAAAAAATGTTTGTTTTTGTATCAATCTATATTGTGAGCCTTTCAAACAAAGAATGCTACCACAAATACAAACAACACGGAACCTACCTAATTAAGAATGTTGTCTGACTGGCCATTTTCCAGCAGCCTCAGTCCTGCTGAGGCCTTCAACACAAGGGGCGTACACACAAACACCAAGTGACCTTACCTCATTAAGTGACCTTACCTCATTAAGAATGTTGTCCGCCTGGCCATGTTCCAGCAGCCTCAGTCCTGCTGTTGCCTTCAACACCAGGGGCGTATTGCTGTACTGCCTCAAGGGCACCAAGTTTCTACAAGTGGCCAGCATGTCATGAAGACTCAGAGCTGCCTGTTTTTGACAAAACAAGAAGTGATATGTTAGATACCTCTTATGATCAATGTATTACAGGGTCAAGGGTTTCATTTCCCATTTTATGACGATAGTGATATTAAATTTTCACATTGAAGTATGGAGTTTAGAATAGAGTGCAGTAACAAGATTATTATTTATTGATAATCTTAGTTATAAAAGTATTCTGTGGAAGGCTTTCACCTTCTGAATTTTTGTTTTTTTATTTGATAACTGAAAAAGTAACTTATAGCACCTTTCTAGCGAGTAATACACTTCTAAACTTTGCTAATCGGAATCCCCTGATAAACGTTGTCTTTGTTTACCTGTAACGGGTCATCTGCGTATGATGAAAGTCCAGGTTTAACTTGTTTGAATGTTTCATTCACCAGTTTTATAGGCATACCTGAAATGTTCAAACAGAATATTTTTTAACTGAAGCCAACATACCTCAGAAAAGTATCCTGCCAGTCTAGGGATCAAACCCGAAACCCCATTTGTGCAAAGTGGGTGCTATTCCAACTGAGCTGATGGGACAGGAAAACCAGTTACTCACATATTATTATTCTCTGACATGTCAGTCAGAACTATGTCACTTCATACAGTGCAAGTAAATGATTATTAAAAGTTTACTCTTCAAAATTGATTTAATACATACCGTAAATTTCCGACAAGATGCACTTGGCACACCAGACTTGAGCATGGATAATACAACTTTTACGGCACATAAAATTTATGATCATATTTATTATCATTGTCTATTTAATATTTAAAGAAAATACCTGGTGTCATGGCAAACTTGAACACATGAACTCTGGATCCCGTGCTTCCCGCATCAAAGACGATGGCGAATATGTGTCTCACATAATCCCCCTTTCTTTTCAATGGTGAAGGGGTTGTTGTTCCCTCAATCACAAAGTCACCATTAAAGCGGGAGGGCAAGTTAAAGTCTACCACTGAATTCTTGTCTGTGTTATAAAACTGGTTAACGAATAACACAAACGCCACTGTGAGTATGACAGCCATAACTGCCCACACTCTTCCCTGTGCCTTGTATAATGTGACTTGCTTCTTTGGAGTATCCAAAATCATGCTTGACAGGAAATTTGGGAATGGGATGGGAATATAACACTTGCGCAGCGGAAGAAGACAGACATCTGAAAACACTGAAAAAAGATATAAATTAAATAGTATGGTAACTTATTGATGAATGATTAAAAAAGTTAATCTTCAGTCTTACTTATCATTTTTATTTTTTAACTATAAATGTAACAGTACTGGTAATTTAACCAGTTTATCTCTGAGAGCATGTGATTCTCTTACAGTTCAAAACCCACTTTCAGCAAATCTTGGACATTGCCGTATGATATTGCACAACCTTTTCCCAATTCTTAGTTAATGAAAGTCTGCCTTCCCTGATGGCTGCATTATGGCTTGATGATAATCCTGCTATCTTTCAAAGACTTTTCACTATCTTTCAAAGACTTTTCATATGCCATAAGTGACATGATGAAGAAGTGACTGTAATTCCCAGTCACTGCAAGATATCAGCGGAGTTCAAGAATCAGGGTGTTGAAGAAACAGTGAGATAAAGGGACATCCAGGTGCTCTTTTGGATGAGCTTTCTTGCAGTGTATATCCACCAATTGTGAATGGACACCTAAAAATTTTGCAAATTGTGACAAAATGCCATAAATGATAAATTAACAATAGTATATCTTTAAGAAAGCAAAGCCCCCTTTAAGATTCTTGGTATTAAGATTTTTTAAGAGAATAAGACTACATTTAAATATATTGAACCCATAACCTTCCACACTATAAGCGGATACTCGATCACTGTGCTTTTCAGGCAGTTTGGTGGCACAAGACTTTACCTGTGACAAATATGTTCTGTATAAGTCCTATTAAACGTGCCAGGCGCGTGCCTTTTTGATAACCCTGTGCACTAAATAAGAACCATTTTTTCCCCTGTAAGCAAACTTTATAGAATCAGCTTAGTTTGATGATCAGTCATGTATAGTCATAAATACGAAATACCACAATCATTCACCACCTAATCTAGATCAGAGGTGGAATCAAAAGCCAGGGAATGACTAATCAGTGGTCAGTTTCCACTGCATTGTCACTGAATACCGTACTGTAAACCCTCTATTGTGTGAATTAATAAAATGCTGCATTGAACAATATATCAATCCAGTTTTATACTCAATGTTCGGCAAGAAAGACGAATGTTTGTTTCTCTTAATTGGTTGAAAATATTAAAAAAATCAAAACACAAAAGTAATAATTTTATTTAATAATTGTTGAGAAAATTGTCCAAAACATTTCATTTTGAAATTTTAATTTTTTAAATACAAAACTGACTAAAAATATTTTTTTAATTGAGATAGGCCGTGCTCATGTTGAAGCATTGGAAAACGAAATCACAAAAAGACAACCAACATGTACATCTAATAGGACATTTATAACAAGCTTAACAATAAATTCTACACAGTAGAATGGACAGCACTATTTTTTAGATTTAACAGGTTTTCTTTTGTTAATACTTATAAATAATTAAGTTACTTAATGCAATCAGTTTCTTAGGATGATAAGTCCTTTTTTACAATGTATCCGAAACAAGTATCCGAAAAAACACTCATGTGTATTCTTAAGCAGCTCAAAATGCAGGATAGATGTCAACCTCGCATTTGCTTTTAATACGAATATTACATATATATTTACTTATACACTATTTTTCGAAAATACCAATTAAATATAGCATATTATTTATCAGAATTAACAATTGTTTATTACCTTTCCTATGCTGACGTGTTCGGCTGCATTTTTGCTTTACGGTGTAGGTTTTTAGTGACACGAGCATTTCCAATAATTGCTTTAACCCGGCTGCCGCTTCACAAACTTGGTTTGCCAGTGTAGCAGCTGGGAGAAAAAAACAAGTTTGTTTACAAATGGCGACGGACGTAAATTTTGGCAACGAAGATAATATTCCCCTCCCGCCACCAGAGGGAGGGTTGGAGACGTCCTACATATTTGTTAGAACCCTTGGTGCTGGGGCGTTTGCGGAGGCAAATTTGTACAAGAAAACTGAGGTTGTTTAATTAATTCATTTAATGGATTTTTTTATATATATACTGTATGTTGACTTATGTTTTCTGTACACTGTTGTTTGGTGACAGAATTGCAACTTTAATAGTTCATTGAGTAAAATGACTCCTTTTGAACATGCAATGGTTGAAATTTGTACAAAAGCCCGGTTCCAGTTAAATGTGTTCGCCCTGTCAAAATGCAGATCTTTAATAGTCTTACAATGCATGTACATGTACTTAATTGATACATGTTCATGCTTCTTGATCCAATTTATTATTTGGATAAATGAAATAAATTGGAAAACATCTTGGCGCTTGGCTTTGTTTTTTCAGTTTTATCCCTCATAGAAGTACAACCCAATCTCGAGTCGGCCACAATATCATAAGAAGTATAGCCTTTTTAGCACCTGGCCCTTTGAGAATAGTTGTGGGATATCTATTTATCACACTCGGGTTCAAAAGATGTCTCCTTTTTCAACTGTCAGTCAAGAGCGTAAAATGGGACTTCTTTTACGTGTGAGCATAGGGAACCCTCTTTATTGATTTTTTTTTCCTGATTTATACATTTAGGATAACAGTCTAGTGGTATGGAAGGAGATTAACATGGCGAGACTCGGGGAGAAGGAGTGCCGAGATGCCAACAATGAGATAGATATTCTCTTCCTGCTCAACCATGCTAACATCGTCACATACTACAACCATTTCATGGATGGCAGCACATTGCTCATTGAGCTTGAGTATGCTAATGGTACGATTGATAAAACATACTTGTTTGTCATATTATTCATTACTGTATAAATAAATGGTAAATTATAAATTACATATGCAATGAGGCCACAATTAATAAATGTATTGTTCAGCTCACTCACAAAAATACCTACAATTTTTAGCTAGCCTATCTGGTGGTTATGTGTTTTTTTTTCATTTAGTTACAGTAGATTTGCAGCCAACAAACTAAATGTGGCCTAATTTAAGTTTTTGGAGAATTTTATCAGTTTTCATGGCTATTTCATGGCTACTTCATGGCTATTTCTTTGTTAAAAAATATATGTAAGGTTATAATGCACATTCAACTAACTGAACAAATATCTTTGATAGTTGGTTTGTGAAACCTGTATTAAAAGCTTATTTTGATGCTTTATAATATTTCATTTAAGGTGGCACACTGTCTGATAAGATTGATCAACAGGAGCAGCCCTTTGAAGAAGAGGTAATTCAGTCTTTCTTTTTTCATGTCAGCTTTATATTTCAAGACATACTCTAAATGTCCTATTAGACGTGCTCTTCTTTTTAAGAACTTGATGCACTGAATTAGAACATTTTTTTAAAAAACTGGTTAATGCATGATCAGTCATGTCTAGAGTCATAAATATCAAGTTACGAAGTACTGACTTTGCTTATCACAATTACCAATTAGCTATCAGTATCTGCTACTGTCTAACTATATAAACCTCAGGTTATGTAAATCAATAAAATGGTTTACTTAAAACTGCACTCTCACAGATTTACCGTTTTGACTACTTTTTTATGTTTTGTCTTGGAATGAGCCAATTTTTATGGTAAATCTCTGCAAACCAGTGATAAAAGGCTGCTGACCAAAGATCAGATTACCGTTTTTCATATTTCGCTCAAAAAGTTATGTTTTATGGCTAAAACCGTTACTAACAGTTTAAGAAAAATGCATAAAACATCATTTTTGACCTTAAATATGAAAATCTGTGATCTGATATTTTGTCAGCAGTCTTATATCACTGGTTTCCATGTATTTTTGCATTAATTGGCCCTTTCCAGGACAAAATATAAAAAAAACTTGTCTAAACGTTCAATCCGTGAGGGTGCAGCTTTTACATGTGACATAAGGAGCCTGAGTAACAAATGCCGCCAATGTAATGCTTTTAATTGGAACAAATTGTATTGGGCATGTGCATCTAATATGATATTAACGGAATAATTTTAAATGGGTCCCAAAGGAAAAAAGGAATATAGGACTTGGTGTGCACAGCAAAATGAATCATTCTTAAAGTACAAGTCTGGAAATTCATAATATTTCACTTACAGGTCGTGAAGTGGTATTTGTTTCAACTGGCATCAGCTTTAGCCCACTGCCATGAAAATGGAATAATACACAGGTACATATATCATATTGGCCTTGTTTAGTATTGTTTTATTGCTTTTTTTATTTCTTTTAGCCTTGAGCAGCATATTATATTTATAAGTTAACTTCTTGCTTTTAATGTCTTATACTCAAATTTTTAAAACACAAATCAGTATTTTATTATTTCATGTGTCTTTAGCATAACTCTTTTGTTTAAACTTAAGTATTTAACAATGTTCGTGAAACAAGTTATTATAACATTATATAAGTCACTCTTTTTGGCACAATGTTAAATGAGACTGTGGTCTTGTGTTGTGGGGGAAACCGTAAAACGCGAAGGAAACCCACTTGTTCAGTTTGGTGACAACAAACCAAGAACACATATACCCAGACTGGAAATTGAATCAAGGATGCCTTGCTGAGAAGCAAGTGTGCTTACCACTCTGCCAACCAGACAACCAGCACTTTAGTTAATTTGTTTAGTGAAGAACAACATTTCTTTAATAATATTGATGTTGAAGTGAACTTTTATTGTCATACAGCCTATATAATTTTCATGGACATGGTTACATATACATTAACAAAACAGTTGTGTATTGTTTCTTCAGAGATGTGAAGTGTTTGAACATCTTCATGACAAAGTCTGATCTGTTGAAACTTGGGGACTTCGGAATCTCCAAAGTCCTGGAGTCCAAGTCGCAGCAAGCAGAGACAGTAAGTAGAGGAATGAAACGTAACAAGCAGAAATTGATCTGAAAGTTAATTTTTGAATTATCAGTGTGTTTTTGGCATTATGTCAAATACGGTATGTTTCACACAAAATACTTTTAATACTCATCACTCCATGAGAATCGTAGTTCTATTTTAGTAACAAGAAAATATGATGTCATATTGTTTGCCGATGTCATAGTTTCTATATTAAACCAAATAATGCTTGTCATACCCCAATTATTCATTATAATATAAATATTTACCATGTGTACACAATAATAAATGGTTAAATAATACCAAAGCCAGAGAACTAGATATACTTCATGAATGATGTGACATATTTCTACCATTGTTACTTTTTTGTATTGAAATGACATATAAAATAATTGTAAATCTCATCCACTATATTGTATTTTGATTCATGTTAAGCTAAGCCTTTTTCAATCAAACAATACCAGGCCCCAATATCACGAAAAATATCAAGTCAAATCTCAATTTCAGTCTCAACTCTTTTTATCAAATTACAGCACAATATGATTCAAAATTGTAAATGTTTTACCCTTTTTAAAATCGCATTCTCTCATTCATTATGTTGATTAAAAAATTGGTCAATATTTTATAGAAAAAAAAGAGAGCAAAAACTTTACTTGAGTCCAATTTACTATTTTTGAGTTTTACTCAAGTACATTTTGTGCTGTAGAAATATATATTTTTTTAGAATATTGAGCAATTATGTTAATCAACATAATGTATGAGAGAATGTGCTTTTAAAAATAGTAAAAGATTAGTAATTTTTAATAATGACATACTGTAATGTGGAAAAATGAGTTGAGACTGAGATTGAGATTTGACTGAAGTATTTTCCTGATATAGGGGCCAGAGGTATTATTCACTAGTATTGTTGTATATTAAACTTAAACGTTTTTTTTAGGTTGTTGGCACTCCGTTGTACATGTCTCCAGAGCTTATGAAAGGTGACAAGTAAGTTCAAACGTAAAATACTTATCACTATATATTGCCTTGAGTAAGATAAGTTTTCTAACCAATATTTTAATATGAGAGTTTTTGAGTTATAAAGGGCAACTATTTTACCTTTTTTGAAAATTATACCTTTTAACTGTACTGTATGTGTGTTTGTTACATAAATTAAGTAGTTAAGGCGTTGTTTGCTTTACTTTACATTTGACAAATGGTTGTATTTTTCATACATTACATCCATCTGTTTACCAGGTATGACTACAAGACAGACGTCTGGTCCCTCGGCTGTGTCCTCTCTGAGCTGCTCACATTATCAAGGACTTTCCTTGGGACTGTAAGTACAATGGGCTGTGTTCTCTCTGAACTGCTCACATTATCAAGGACTTTCCTTGGGACTGTAAGTACACTGGGCTGTGTTCTCTCTGAGCTGCTCACATTATCAAGAACTTTCCGTGGAACTGTAAGTACACTAAGCTGTGTTCTCTCTGAACTGCTCACATTATCAAGGACTTTCCTTGGAACTGTAAGTACACTGGACTGTGTTCTCTCTGAACTCTTCACATTATCAAGGACTTTCCTTGGAACTGTAAGTACACTGGACTTTGTTCTCTCTTAACTCTTCACATTATTAAGGACTTTCCTTGGGGCTGTAAGTACAATAGGCTGTGTTCTCTGAGCTGTTCACATTATCAAGGACTTTCCTTGGAACTGTGGTACACTGGGCTGTGTTCTCTCTGAACTGCTCACATTATCAAGGACTTTCCTTGGATCTGTAAGTACACTGAGCTGTGTTCTCTCTGAGCTGCTCACATTATCAAGGACTTTTCTTGGAACTGTAAGTACACTGGGCTGTGTTCTCTCTGAGCTGCTCACATTATCAAGGACTTTACTTGGAGCTGTAAGTACACTGAGCTGTGTTCTCTCTGAGCTGCTCACATTATCAAGAACTTTCCTTGGAATTGTAAGTACACTGAGCTGTGTTCTCTCTGAGCTGCTCACATTATCATGGACTTTCCTTGGAGCTGTAAGTACACTTGGCTGTGTTCTCTCTGAGCTGCTCACATTATCAAGGACTTTCCTTGGAGCTGTAAGTACACTGAGCTGTGTTCTCTCTGAGCTGCTCACATTATCAAGGACTTTCCTTGGAGCTGTACGTACACTGAGCTGTGTTCTCTCTGAGCTGCTCACATTATCAAGTACTTTTCTTGGAACTGTTAGTACACTGAGCTGTGTTCTCTCTGAGCTGCTCTTATGATCAAGGACTTTCCTTGGGGCTGTAAGTACACTGAGCTGTGTTCTCTCTGAGCTGCTCTCATGATCAAGGACTTCTCTTGGAACTGTAAGTACACTGAGCTGTGTTCTCTCTGAGCGGCTCACATTATCAAGTACTTTCTTTGGAACTGTAAGTACACTGAGCTGTGTTCTTTCTGAGCCGCTTACATTATCAAGGACTTTCCTTGGGGCTGTAAGTACACTGAGCTGTGTTCTCTCTGAGCTGCTCACATTATCAAGGACTTTCTTTGGAACTGTAAGTACACTGAGCTATGTTCTCTCTGAGCTGCTCACATTATCAAGTACTTTCTTTGGAACTGAAGTCCACGGTGCCAGTTCACTGTGAACAGCTAACATTACAACTGACTTTTCAACTGACTTTGTTTTCACTGAACTGACTTAACACAAAACTTAAAACTTTTTAAAACAATAGTTTGTTATGTAAAGTCAAAATCCAATAACAGTTGCAATATTATAACACATACTTGTAAATAATGCATACAATTGATGTTTTTCTTTGCAGAACAAACTTCAGCTAGCCTATGAGATTGTATGCGGCACACCTATTAGCATTGATGCCGCTTACTCCCCAGAGATCAGAAAACTGGTGGAGAAAATGCTCAAAAAGGTTGGTAATCTTCAAACAAATATACTGGTGTTAAAAAAATTGGATTCACAAATAGGCAAGCTCTCTCGTCAGTAGTCATTGCCAAAATTTCAACTTGACGAAATTTTGTAGAATGATGCATGGCTGTTGTTTTGGCCAAGGATTGCATCATACAAGCAAATCTAAAGTATCTCACAGTTGTTGAAGCAGAAAATATCTTAAAACTTTTATAGGCTAATAAATATTATCATATCTTTTCTGTAAAAAAAAGTAATTCAGAAATTAACGTCACTTGATTGTTATCATCCATTGTGACCCGTGGTGACAAATCATGCGTTTTCCTCACCCTGGTAATGTAATTTTTTGACGCCTGCTGACACCATACTATTATGGTTTCATTTAAAGCTGCACTCTCACAGATTGACAGATTAAACCCCCCTTTTTTTTTGTCTTTGAATGAGTCAATTTTTGCATAAATGTCTGGAAACCAGTCATATATATCTTTAATATGACAAAAGATCAGATCGCAGTTTTTCATATTTCCTTTCAAAAATTGATGTTTTATGGCTAAAAGTATTACTAACAATTTTAGAAAAATTAGTGTTTCTGCAGTTTTTTCCAAACAATTGAGATCTGTTCTTTTGTTAGTTATATTAAATGACTGAATTGATGCCCAAATCAGCTGATTCTGAGACAAAAATGATAAGAAACGTCCAAACTGTCAATCTGTGAGAGTTTTGTACTTGCATCTAGTATAACTTTAGGCTTACAAGTAAATTGTGGCATTAGAAATGTATTCTCATTTTCGATGTTTTATTTTTTAAGGAGCAGCGAAGCCGTCCAACTGCACAAGAAATCATTGACAGTGATGTTTTAAAGGAAAGGCTGTATGTTGAAATTTAAGACTTTATTTTTCTGGAAAATCTTGATGAAAATTACTTTCTTACATGATATACTGGATAAAATGATATATACAGTATTTGTAGAATTTGTTGAGCAGATTTCGTCCAATTTAGGTAATCATAATCAAGAAATATAATAACTTCAATACATCTGCAAAATATATAAACTGTTACCTTATTTAGTTTTTAAAACCAGCCTTGGCAAGTTTAATATTAATTTTAGTAAATAAGTTTAATAATTTCTGTGTTCTATTGAATGATCAGTCTTCAAAATTAGACTTTTGTATGAACATGCCCAAATTCTTATATTATTGCTTGGCATCAAATTTTTGAACAAGCCCTGTTATATAAAATCCAGAATTTGAGCAAGCCCAGAAAACATTTAACCTGTTCAGGGCTTGTGGGCTTATGCTAATTTCGATCTGTGTCACTGAATGTGATATATTATATTATTTATACTAATTTGATGATTTCCATTATTTAATACATTATGCACGCACATTTTCAATGTTATTCATTTATGACTTCACATCATTAGTTATAACAATAGTTATATATTGAAAATATATTATATAAAATTATTGCATGATGGTGACATCATTTACGATAGTATAAAATATAACATTATTTAAGTTAGTTAAGGAGATGAGAGTGATCTAGAGGTATAGGTGTCCGCCCCTTACCCAAGAGGTTGTAGGTTTGATCCCAACTAGGGGTACTTTCTCATGACCTCTCAAAAAGGACACAGTACTGGTTTCTGCCCAGGAAACAGACTCATGAGTGATTCTATAAGCTCAGCTTCCATCACAATCAAGCTAAAATAAATTAGAATATACTAAGTCAGTTAAGAATTATCAAAATTGAAGTGATGAGGAATTTAATGATATCTCACTACAAAGTCCAATATATCTTAAAGTGTATATGAGAGACGGGTATATGAGCTGAACACTGGATCCAGGCGGGCGAGAATCCTGACCTCTGTCTCGGTCTCGGAACAAACTGTGGTACCAGTGGTCAAGTCAAAAGTCACAGAGGTATGTGGATGATTAAGGACGTGTTTGTTGGATATAAAATAGTTTTGGTTTTATATTGGCTTCACAAACTGTGTATTTGTTATGACAGTTTCAAATGTTATGAAAACCAATTTTATCATTTGTTTTACGAAAACTGAAACTGTTTTTTTTGAAACTGTCAAAACTGACTCTGGATGCAGTTTCGTTCCATCTGAAAACCAGTTCACTTTGAAAAAAACAATACATGGTGGACAGTGATGCAACACAAAACACCAGTTAGTTAAAAGCGGCAAACAACCATCTGCTGTATCATAATTTTGAAGAAATTTAGAAGTAATGGCTACATGCAGAAACTACGCCATGTTATTGAAGCAGAACACAGAACCATTCATTTGTTACTCAGAGCAAATTTTTCAAATCGGGTTCCCAAAGGGCCGAAACTTAGAAACAAAAACTTAAACAAGTTTGGTATCAACAAAACAAAAACGCCCTAAGAGGGTAACAGATATTAAAACAAGGCTTTGAACGAAGGGCTATTCCAGTAAAACATATAACCCTTGGGGGGAAGGCAATTATTTTCTCAGTATATGGGTGGGTGTCTTTTTTAGCCAAGTTGGACCCCAAAAGGGTAAATTTGTTCTATGGGGGTGGGGGTGGTATAATTTATAATTGCCTTACCCGGGTGGTTATATGTTTGAATGGAATAGCCGTAAGACACCTTTGATCTTATTTTAGCAATTTAACGCAAATAATCTCTATAAAATTTTCATTTAAGGATTTATGATAGACATGAAGTAATCTTTGTACAGTTCAAATAATGCCTGGCACAACTTTCTCATAATGTCTAATGTGTAAATTTTCATTTAACAAAAATAACTTCCTCCAACTTGATTTTGAATAATAATAAATACTCTTTCATTACTATCTAAAAGGTATCTCCTTTAAAATTCTCGAAAACTCTTTGAAATGAGAATGTTACTCAAAGAGCTGATTGTTAAGGACTTTGTTAAGGTTAACAACATGATTCACCGCATCGTTGTTAACTTGTAAACGTGAAATATATGATAATGTGCTTACATATTTAAATATAAATGAATACAGCTGAAATATTTGTCCCAAATCTTTGTAAGAAATACAGCTGATTAAAAGTGTATCAATTAAACATCCAGAGCAGTATCTATTTCAAAGTTAACACTGATGATGTTAACAAAGTTGTTAACTTAAATAAAGATTTGAACAATCTACCCATTATTTATATGAACACACAAATAGTGTGCAGAGCTTGATTCTGTTATAAGGGACTTAAAGTTGTAGGAGAAACAAGGGCCCAGTGGTCAACCAGTCACATTCACTTTATTGCTTTATTAACAATTGTTAACTTTTCCTACAGGTTTACCAGTGGGGAGGTGGACGTATGACGCCCCAGAAACAGGACATTTTTGTGAAGGGCCGCAGTGCTGCCCAGGTGTCCGCAGGTCACAGTCACTTTGCTGTTGTTACCATGGAGAAAGAACTCTATACATGGGCTGTACGTATTCTTACTGACCATAGGGGACAGTATCAGTGTATAGTATACATAGGCTAAGAAAAAAGAAAAAGTTTGCTTCTCTCCCCTGTGTTACTTACTCAGTGTTCTTATTCCTTCAACTTTTAAGGGAATGGGGGTGGGGCCCTTTGGTAGTGGAAAATAGTTTTGTCTAGGCAAAAGGGGAAATTCTAACATGATTCATTAAATTAATGTTCAACTTGTTTTCAAACCTACCAACATATTCATGAATTGCATTTTATTGCTACATTTGCGAAATGTTTAGAGCTCAATGCTCGTCAAATTTAAAAAAAATAAATATTCTTTTTGTCAAGGGTTTTTTTACCTGGGAAGGGGAAATATATTTGCTTATTTAGGAGGGGAATGGTGCCGAATTTTGGCCCAAAAAAGAACCAAAAAAACCCCACTGAAAACAGTAGTTTGTCCATGTAAAAGAATAAATGGAATCACTTGTGAAAAATCATGGCTGAGCCGCATACTGCATGAATGCAGGAAAATTGAGAATCAATCCTTAATTAAAAAACAGTTGAACCTCAACTTCAAATTGGTCATAGCCCACAACTAGCAATGCTAACCATTGACATTATCTAACTATTTTTAAATTTGTTTTTCTGGCAGAATGTGCAGGGAGGGAGTAAGATAGTTGGGCAGTTGGGCCACGGTAACACAGCCTCCTACAAGACCCCGAAGAAAGTAGAAGCATTTGAAGGGGTGGGGATTGTACAGGCAGAGTGTGGGGAAGATTTCACTGTCTGTCTAACTGGTAAGTAAAGCTGTGTTATACTGTAAGGTTTATAGAATTATTAGCTTAATGCCTCATACAAGACCCCAAATAAAGTCCAAGCATATAATACGGAGGGATGGGATCATGCAAGCAGAGTGTGGGGAAGATTTCACTGTCTAACAGGTGAGTATAGCTGTGTTATACTGTATAGTTTATAGAATTGTAGCTTTATGTCTTATACAAGACCCCAAATAAAGTCCAAGCATATGATATGGAGGGATGGGATCATGCAGGCCGAGTGAGGGGATTATTTTAACATTTGTCTTACTGGTGGGTATCTGTGTTTTCCGCTAAGGTTTATTGGGCAGATATATTGCAGGCAAGGTGGATTTCATGGTCTGTCTTACTAATGAGTTCTTTGAGCATTAATGTCATTAGGTTACATGGAAAACAAAATTATATATCATCTGGAATTAAATATTTTTCAAAAAACGATTTGTCTTCTTGACATTTCAGGATGCGAATACAGGTATTTTTGAGAATAAAAGTGGGTGTGATCGAAATAAAGCAAGCATACAAGTATATCCAACCTGATTACTGCAAGAAATTAACTTTTTTCAGATGAAGGTCAGGTATACACATTCGGTTCCAACTTCTACGGTTGTCTTGGAATGGAGACAGATAGTGATGAGGTTACCTCCCCTGTGTGTGTGGAGACATTTGCAAACCTCCCAGTACAGGAGATCATATGTGGGGACAACCATGTTGTTGCCTTGACCAAGAACGGAGATGTGTATACATGGGGCTGTGGAGAATTTGGTATGGAATGAAATTAAGATGGTCATTTTATCAGCTTCTTAATCTAGTCTGGTTACCTGGTAGGGGTTATGAGGTGCACTTTCAGAAACTGTATTTAAGTTTAGGTAAATAAAACATGGTTTACTTGCATTTTTGGAAAAATAATCAATAATCAATTTTTAGCTCGCCTCTTTTTAAGAAATGTTCGAATGATTGTCTTAGCCTTAGCTAAGCTTTGGTGTTGCTTTCGTTGTTGCAGTATTAATGAAAACAGATTAAGCAGTAAGTCATAAGACTTTTTATATTTTCACATGAATTTATAAGATCATAACTCTAGCTGAAGGGATTTTCAAGTTGTGCCCCTTGATAATTGGAAAAAGTTATGCAAGAGCTCTTATTGACCATAACTCTTAACTTAACATTCATGGTAATTGACCAGTTGCAAAAGCAATTACTTGTTGAGATCATTTGGCGAGGTTTTTTAGTTAATCCACTTGGCAATGCAAACATGTGCTTTTATATAGATTCTTTGATTGACAACTGGTTGATTACATGAAACTTTTACAAATAATATAAGTGACAATGTGTACATGCGTAGGAATGCCAAATATGAACATACAGGCGAGCATCTGCTTTGCTCATTAGCATTTTTTCAAATTTGAATGACGATTAGCATTATGTATATAACATGATAAGATTCGATTTTTTTGTACTAAAACCACTCGATATGTCAATAGGTCGGCTTGGACAAGGGTCTGAGGATGATTGCACAGTTCCACAAAAGGTAAACATGTGAGAGAGTGTAAATTCGATCTTTTGATGACAGATGTTTTAATATTGACATAAGCATTTTCCTCACATTTCACATAACTTTTTGGGTGTCTGAACCCTTTAAAAATGTAGGAAATTTTAATCATTGGTAACATTTGAAAATATTACCCAGAAGGAGTTCAAAATCTGCTTTAACCCAGAATTCTTTATCCCTTAGGTCAGTTTTCCATCCACCCATCACATAAAGCATGTGTACGCGGGCTCGGAGAGTACATTTCTGCTCACCCAGTCTGGGCGCGTGTTAGCAGCGGGAAGTAATGAGCACAACAAACTCGGCTTCAACGCCAACATCTATGGCATTAAGAAGCATAAACCGAAGGTATGCTGGACTTTTATTTCATATTCCACGGTTTTCAGAACTCGTGGACTAATAAGAGTTTTTTCTTTGTTGAGAAGTCTCAAGAAAGATGTTACGAAGTTAGAAAAATTATCTTTAGACATTTCATCATAGAGAATTAATTAGTGGCAGAGTTTCATTATATACCTTAGGGTATTTTTAAATTAATTTGTGAATCAAGATACCATATATACTACTTACGTGCTGTTTTCTTTTGAGGTGTTTGAAACTTCCTTATTCCCCCCCCCACACTTATTATAGGTTTGCTGCCTAAACTATCAAAGGAATTAGATTTCATTGTTATATCTTTCCCCAGGTGTATGACATTCCGTGTAAGCTTCACTTTGCCCTGGTGCGACCTTTAATGAGGCTGAATGTTCAAACAATAGCAGCCGGAAACAACCATTCAGCGGTTATTGACAGTAAGTAAACAAAGTAAAGAACAACATAAAAAATAATGGATATTTTTCTGACATCTTTGCCCTTGTTACGACCACTTATTAGACTAGTTGATCTAACAAGAGCGGTCAGAAACATCCATTTAGCAGTTACTGACAGTTGGTACACAAAGTAAATTTCAACATAAAAATGTATGGATACTTTTCTGAAATATTTGCCCTTGTAACAACCACTTATGAAACTTGATGATCCAACAAGAGCGTTCAGAAACAACCATTCAGCAGTTATTGACAGTAAGTAAAAAAAGCAAAGAACAACATAAAAAATAATTGATATTTTTATGAAATCTTTGCCTTTGGTAAGGACAATGATGAGACTAGTGATTGAACAAGTGCGGTCAGAAACAACCATTCAGAAGTGATTGACAGGAAGTGAACAAGGCAACTTTTAAAGCATTAGAAAAACTTCCCCTGAATATATGTATACTTTTCTGAAGAAATTTCCCACCCCAGCCCACTTATACTGTAAGGCAAATGTTCTTACAAGAGATGCCGTAAACAACCATTCAATAATGATTGACAGTATGTAATGTTATGGCCGTCATTGTAGGTTCATGTACAGTGTTGAAGACTACTTCAAGGGCTTCAGCACATAACAGATGGAGCTCTTCTATCTTTATATGGAGTAACAACTGTCTTGTGCTAAACTGATGATTAAACAGAAAAGGAATAGAATAGTGTTTTATTTTACTTCTTTGACTATCGTACTGTATAAAATCGCTCCAAAGTGCTCCAGACTTTCCTTCAGGCCTATGTAATGGCATGGCCTCAATTTCTCAAAAATATCAAGCTAAATTTCTTACATGAACTTAATTTAACATAACCAAAACTACTTGAATGGGATTATGTAGGATAAACATCCTTTCAAAGACTAAAAATTCTTAAACAGGAGAGTTTAACACAATTTATATTTATTTTCAACACCGCCAAAAGAATAGCATTTCAAGATTTATACTAACATAATCTCTAAAAGGAGAGTATTTCAACATTTATACTAAAGAATCTCTAAAATGAGAGTATACGAATGGAATACATAGTTCATAATAAACACAAAGAGTGTGCTGAGCCTTTATCATTTTTGTTTTATTAGGTTGTTTGAGAAATTGAGGCTAGTGCTTCATTAATGATTTTTAACAGACTGGTTACCTCTTGCAGACATGGTTTGTCTCAACAGTTTCAATTGAGTTAGATGATTTCGGACTCATGTTTAATAACGATGATTATTTTCCAGTCTGTGGGCACCTGCACACGTTTGGTTGTAATAAAAATGGCCAACTTGGTTCTGGAGATTTCAAATCACACTCGGGTATCTGCCGTGTCTCAAACGCCCTGGCTAACCATCGGGTAGAAAAGGTCACGTGCGGGGATGGATTCACCGTGGCTTCTACTAGTGGTAGGAACTTGTTTGTATGGCATAAAAAATAAATATATTTGTTTCTGGTTTTCCCGACCTACCCTAATTTTTTGCCCCAACCCTATAAGTTTTTTAATGCCATCAGAAATATATATTTTCATTTGTTTGATTTTAATCAATTAAAGGTTTAGGGGTAGGTAGGAATTAAAAACAAAATGAAAACCTATTCAAGGCTAAAAATGTTGGTGAGGAAATGACAAATAATTTATTTATTCATTGTGGCCTCCCGTATAATTTTATGTCCTATTAGATATGCAGGTCATGATTGCTTTTTGAGGACCCTGGGCACTAAAAAAAATTCTTTTTACCCATTTAGCTACTGTTTAAAATCACCTAAATTTAAGTCAAGGACATAAAATAATGACCAATATTAGTGGACTGTATACATACCCTGTAGTTTAGGTCAATAAAATGGTCCAGTGAACACATGGTTTCAAAATATAAATACACAACTTTTGATCATTTTATCGCATTGTCATTGTGTACAAGTTTATACATGTATGTCAGTGGATGCGCATCTTTCAGGGCATGCATGTTTAATAGGACGTTTACGGTAATTTTGCCAATGTCAGACAAACAATATGATTTAGTAATCAGGAATATAAAAGTATAAAAGTGTAAAATTGTAAGGAATGAAATTGGTTTTGTCTGGTGACGGCGTAAACCTTCAGAATATTTTAGCAAAAATTGTTCTGAGAAAGTTATTAATATACAATATTATATTATCGAGGAAAGCATTTCTGTCAAAACTAATAAATATTACCAAGTGATAGGTGTACAATTTAAATAATTTATTTAGTAACTTTTAGGAGAGAATAAATATTGAGAAATTTATATTTAGTGATAAAAATTCATCTAAATAATATCAGCTTCTGAAAAACTGAAAAAAATACTACTATGGCATTTTTAGCATTTTTTTTAAATACTAAACAACCTAAACAACAATAACATCCAGGATTTGTCAGAGCTTTGCCATTGCCTTGCACAAACTTTCATAAAGGCAGGCCAGAACTTCATTTTTTTTTTAAATGAGCTTGGTACACCAAAAGAGAAAATAAGCTTGTATGTAACAAGTCCTATATTTTTTACTTAACAATTTATAGAGTTATTTCCCTTTGACTGTGAAAAATCTTTGGCTCCCATTTTCAGTCATCTTGTTAAAAAAAATTGTTCAATTTAAAGATGCGCTTTTACTCCCAAATAAGATGAACTACATTTAATACAAATGTTTTAATATACATTAAAGGGTGAATGCATATCGAAAATAATGATTCTTATTAAAGAAACCGAGTTTATTTTTAAATAAAGGTGAAGAAAACACAGTATTTCTACCGTATGAGACGATAGTAGATAACAGTTAATTTTTTAGCACTCACCAATCATTTAATATTTTTGCATTTTCAGCCATTAAATACACAGTTTCAATCTTGTTACCAGTAATTAATATTTTCCATAAATGCATTATTTACTTAGTAGTTAAAGGCTTATCACTCAAAATTTATGTTTTTAATAAAAGTGTATGTATTGATTTTGAATAAGAGAGTCAATTTAATGTTTTTTCAGACAATTACGTGTACGCCTGGGGTGATGGAGAGAATGGACGGCTGGGTTTTGGCCCAATTGAACTTGGGAAAGGGCCAAACAAGAAGTCTGTTTCCCTGCCACGCCCCATATTTGGTTCCCTGCACATTGTGCCCCATCTGTCAGCTAGACACTGGCACACCATCCTTATTGCTGGTAAAATGTTTTCACATTTCATGTTTAGGGTATTAAAATGTTTTTTATCAAATCATTTGTTTTTAGAGTTGCTAGAATATAATTTTATCAAAGACAAATGTACAAATGCATCCCTAAATGTCATGTTACACTTTTACCTTTTAATTAATTTTCCCCAAACTTTTTTGTTTTTTTCTTAAATAACCTAGTGAGTCATAATTCATTATAGGATATTTTTCTATACTTCAGATTTGTTGGTTTGAGATATATTTTTCAAATCTTTTTGGCGCCAAACATTTTAATTAAGTGTATATACTTGACTATTCTCTGTTACATTAATGTGAAATCTGCGGTGTCCTAGGCTGTTACATTTTTTGTAATCACCACAACGCCGAAAGGGCTTACTTAAACATTTCTCCAAATCCTTATCACACATACATACTGGCAATTATTATCCATTGAATAAGGTGGCAACCCCTGGCTCTGTTGCATATTTACAGTTATGGCGCCGAAATCGCTAAAAATTGCTTATTGATTTTAAACTTCTTTGTCAACCTTATCATCGAAAAATTTCAGCTCAATGTTTTTAACAAATTGTTTTATTTACTTTTACAGAAAAGGTTTTAAACGAGAAAACCCTGAGAACAAGGTGTTCAATGCCTAAGAGTAAGTATTCAGTTGTTTACAATGTTAGCTCTAAAGTTGCACTCTCACAGATTGAATGTTTTGACATTTTTTTTATTTTTTGTCTATGAATGAGCCAATTTTTGAGTTAATATCTGCAAACCAATGATATAAGACTGCTGACTAAAGATCAGATTGCAGATTTTCATATTTCCATTCGAAAAATGTTTTATGACTAAAACCGTTACTAATAGTTTAAGAAAAATGCATAAAACTTTATATTTTAACTTAGATATGAAAAATATGAAAATCTGTGATATGATTTTTTTGACAGCAGTCTTATATGGCTGTTTTCCATGCATTTTCGCATAATTTGGCTCGTTCCAATACAAAAAATAAAAAAGTTGTCAAAACAGTAAACCTGTAGAGTGCAGCTTTAATATAATATTTCCATTCGTCTAGTCTTTTGTCTAGGTGAAACTTGACATTTTTTTGTATAACACGCAAGGAAATATGATGTCATTGTTTATTTCAATACTGCGCTCCGATTGGATTAGTGCTACATCATTAAACCAATGATATATGACATTACAAAAATCAGCTGTTCTCTTAAACAAACGTATGCTGTCAATTACATTTCTTTAAGAATAAATACTCAATTGCACTAATGCAGAAGTTAGTAGGACAAGCCAGCAAATGACCAAAAAGTGCTAGGACGTTTCATGGAATTTACTTGTGTGCCTGAATACTGTATTCATACAGCATAAACCCCAGAAAAAATGCTGTCAATCCTTAATTGAAACTTAAAAAATTAGAATATATATATATATATATATATATATATATATATATATATATATATATATATATATATATATATATATATATATATATATATATATATATAATAGCCCTAATTTTATACGCTGGATAATAGTGCTTCTTGCCACATGAATCATGTCACGTACAAGTAAATAAAATTTCATGTAATTATGAGCATAATTATGTTCGTGACCTATTAGTGTTATGAAAGCACTGTTTTTCTTTAAATAAGGATATTTTGTTATCTCCATCATTTTCTAAGGGAAATGAGGTTAATTACGACTTCGTGAATTCAGTTTTTATGGTTGTTTACAATAGTTTACATTCCAATTAAGCAAGAATAACCTTCCATTGTAATTATGTAAAAAAAAATGCGGAGAAAAAGTACTTTTTAAGTACTCATTGTTATTTTCCGGGAAATCTTCTTCCGCAGTACCGGTAATTATTCTAATAATACGGTTTAGCTTAAAGCAACATTGGTTTAGATTTTTAGATTAATTGAATATACTTCTAAGGATTTTTTTCTCCAACATTAATTATCCCTCTCGCTTTTGTTATTAATTAACCCACCAATTTCCCATAAGACTCTCATTTCGTTACAATCATTTTATGGCGGCTGGTTTTCTTTTCTAAAGGGTAAATTTCTTAGAACTTGATATTTTGTAATGAATTTATCATCATTATCCATTATTAAATTTGATTTACTCAGGCTCAAAAGCCAGATTAATAATAATGATATTTTTCTTAAACTGACTACAATTATAAAGCGCAATTATCTGGACTAACGGTAGTCCAGTTTAATTCGAAACTTCAGGTCACTGACATCAGAAAGACATTAGACACAAACTTCTCCTTAATAATTTCTGTTATTCTCGATAGCTCGATTCTTGAGCGCTGTTGAATTTCATTTTTTTTTAAATTTCATCTAAGATTCGAATATCATCATATCCACAAGCTTTTGTCTATTTTATTGACTTATATTATTCTTAGAAATTTGTTTATTATTTTTCCTTAACAAATTAGTTTGACTCAAGTCTGATATATAAATTTTCCTTAACAGATTAGTTTGACTCAAAGATTCTTATACATAACAAAAATCAATCTCATTAAAATCTTATCGTGACGTTCACTTCATTTCATTATGCGAAGTCCTCAGATCCACATAGCGTAACATCGTGAAGCGTGTATTGGGGATCTGATTTTAATGAGATTGAACAAAAATATATGATAGATCCTCCACAATTTTTTTTCTTTAAAATGTGAATGTAGAGTACATATATTTTCGTTAACAAGCACCTTAGTACATTATATTGTACTATAACAACTTGTTTGTAGTTTTTCTTAATGTTAGAAGTCTTTATGTCATTTAGAAATGAATAATGATTCTTGTACCTTCTTAGAAATGTAAATGTAGCCCTTTAATTAAAAATTACTGTACCCACTACCCAAGTTATCAAAATTATACACAACAGCAAAGCATGATTTTGTAAAATTCAATCACGAGGGCTTGTGGGTGAAGTAAGTGTTTTGTACCATGTTGTGAAGGTCAATGTTCAATAACTATTGTGAGGGTCAATATGTATTTTTATCACCAATCAAGTAATGGCTTGGTTAAGCTCCGCCTACTTATTACCATTCCGATATTGGAGTTAATGTATGGACAAAAACAAAGAAACAATTAATGAGCATGTGTTAAGTGGGGAGGGGGTGTGTAAGCTTATTCATTTTAATGCTTGCACTCCAGCAAGGCCCATTTGGTAAGTGCTCTGATAAAATTGTCATAAAGTCATTTTAGGTTTTACAAGCAAAGCGCGCAGACAGAATGTAACCCTAGTTAGAGCTATATACCCTAAATCTTTAGTGTGCAGCAGTGTAAAGGGGGACAGGGGACCATCATTTAATGTCCCTCCTGGAAGATGATTAATATTTTGCGGCACGAAATTGAACCTGCTACCTCTGGATTGACCTTCAAGTGTGTAACCACTCTACCAAGGATCCGCAACAGCATGTGTTAAAGTGAAAGTGTTGTTATTTATCTGCACACTAGTTATTGCATTGTAAAGCTTCGCCTACCATTCCAATATCTAAGTTGATGTATGAGCAAAATTGATTTACAACATGGTACAAACGTAGATATGGCACAAGGCTCATAATTTGGAACTCTTTGGCCTTTTTCCATTGAAAACAGCCTCGAATGTATGCCTGTACATCAGTAGAAGTAATTCATAAAAATCTAAATAAAAGTATTCATGAAAAATGTTTGAATGTGTTTTTTGTATTACTTAAGTTCTAATTTAATGCCAGTGAAGTGTATTATTGCATGAATAGATTCCACAGGGTAAAGTCATTATGTTTAACTGCTTAATTGAAATTACTACACGATCTACTTGCAGTGTAGTTAAATGTAATGTTTTCTGACATCTTTTCTAAACAATCCATATACATCCAAGGTTGTTTTTGATGAAAAATGGCCGAGGTGTTCCGAATGAAGGCTCGTGACTCGATGGGTTGATTGAGAGTAGGTACCAAACAGCATTCAAATATAAATGGTTTTTGTACCTTCTCGCACTGACCTCACGATGTATTCTTGAACACTAATTGTTTCTAAAACACCCACATTATATTAGCTTACCATTCTCCATTACAGTGAAACTACTTCAGCAAGGTATATTCTTTCTCTTCTTATAATGAGGTTTTGCTGGCATTTTATTCAAGGATTTTTTAATGAAAGTCTATTGAGGTTTTTTTTATTAATTTTTCTTTCTACTATTCAGCAGCAATATATTAATCAGATATAATAAAAAAATGTTTGATTAGGTATGATAAATAATAAAAAAAAGTAATCATTATTTTTATGTTATAAAAATTATTAGTGTTTTATGGTCATATTAATATTTCTTTGAAAAAAATGGTTTGATAATGATTGGCTCTTATAATAACGATAATAACGATGGTTATAATAATGATAATAATAAAAGCAGGAAATTGAAGTTTCTTTGTAGATAATTCTTCCTTTTCAAAGGTTTTCAGTTGTTGTTTTTTTAATAGACTACATAATTGGCTGTTTTTTCTCTAGTTTCCAGAACAAATTATTTTTGTGAAAAAATCCATTTTAATTTGTTTTTTTCAATGAGCGTTGACCTCTTATCAAATGTAGCAATATAGTGCCAGTCATGAATAACTTGAGAGCTTTGTTTTGAATAAAAGGCTTGGAAACAAGCTCAAAATTTTATGTACCGCTACTATTTTTCCTCTATTTGCCAAAAACATTGCTATTTTTCTCCTATCAAAGGGCCACAACACTTTCCTTAAAAAGTTAAAAAATACCCTCAATTTTTGTAGTGAACTTTATATTGATATCAAGAAAAAAGGATGCTCGATTTTTTACCCATTTTTATGATCTGAAACTCGAAAATTAATGCCAATAAAATCACACTGTCTTTTTGCAGTACATTTTTTCTCATATTCTCTGTGGTGTCATATTAAAGCTGATATAAGTCACTGAAGCTACATAACATATCTTCATTTTTTATTTCAAATTGGCTAGTTTAATTTCTCTTTTATATTCAAGAACTAAATAAGTTGGATTTTTGGATCATTTTGTTTAAGTATAAGAACTAAGAGAAATTGCAACCACTCATTGGTTGAAAATCAATATTTCTATCCAATCAGATTATCAGATTTTTATTTGAATTCTTTAGTGTTCAAATGTTCTGGAAACATAGTAATTTTCTTAAATCATCATTGAATACTCTCATGGGTGATGACTGAAGTGTAACAGAATGGGTCACACATGGGTATCCAACGATGTCTAAAATATGACACCACAGAAAAAACCTCTTCTTTGCTACTAATTTTTAACAAACATTTTTTCCATATAACCCATTTTAGCCAAGAAAGTAGAAAATAGGAATGAGGAAGAGCATCGAGAAGCAGGTAACTTGTGCTTGCATGGACATGGAACTGTTTATTGTGATATTGTTTAAAATGTTACCTGAAAGCTACACTCTCGCAAATTGACCGTAACTTTTTGACAACTTTGTTTATTTTTTATCTTGGAATTAGCCAATTTTGGCTTAAACGTCTGACAACAAGTGGTATAAGACTGCTAAAAAAGGATCCTTTCAAAGCTTTTTTTTTAAATTTACGTTAGTTTAAACCTATTAATTTTTACAAGTATTGTGAAACAAGTTAATACAAGATTATATAAATCACTCTCATTGGCAAAATGTTACTCAAGAGTGGTTGGGGAAATCCGAGTACCCAGATGAAACCCACTTGTCCGGCTTGGTGACCAAAAATCAAACTGACATACACCCAGACCGGGAATTGAACCATTTTTCATAAAGCATAAGTAATGCTTTAAGCCATTGCACATTAATTTTTGAATGTTAAAATGAAAAACTGCGATCTGTGTTTTGTCAGCAGTCTTATATCACTAGTTGCCAGACATTTAAGAAAAAAACTGGCTCCAAGATAAAAAATGAAAAATGTTGTCATGGGGGAGTGCAGCTTCAAAGACGCACAATATACATTGTAGATTAATGCAAAAATTTATATTTAATTTCAATGCATTATTATGTTAAACTGTAAAGATCAAACCAGAAACCAACATATGATTTGTGTCAGATAAAAAGATATTAGCCTTTATAGATGTTTTTTTTCCAATCAATAGCTGCACGGCCACAAATTGCCTTAAGTTAAAAAGCGTCAAAATAACGCTGATATTTTTATCTATACACATATTATATGCTTTTTTTGTTTTCATCGTTAAACATAGTAATGCATTAAATATAAAACAAAAATGTTTTTATCGACTTATATTGTGCGCCTTTAATGGCAACTAAGGGCATGGGTATATGTAATTATCTAGCAAATATTATTATCAAACATACATTGAAAAAAACACAATTTTTTATAGTAGCGTGTATTTTTAACATCCTATAAATAATAGGAGGTCTGATCATGTTTTGTGGGTGCAATTATTTGTAGACCAATGGGAGCCCAGATTTATTTCTAAACTTCTGTGTCTCAGCATGCTTCTGGGTCAATGACATCAGACATTTAGTAACAAACTTCTCAATAACAATTTGGTTAATTCTCGATAACTTAGGAGCGCTTTCGACTACAGTAGCCGGATTTGACATTTTTTCTCAGGTTTGAATATCACCATATATACAAACTTTGTCAATCACATTTACTAATATAATTAAAATCTGAGAAAACAGTTTTACAAAAAAAGTACGCATCTTCTCACTGGAACTTTACATGTATTTCTGGTGTACCTGAGCACTTTTCGGCAGAGAAGGGTTTACGACTAAGAAATCTTATTAAAATGGGGCCCAGGGTCCTGTTTTAATAAGATATTTTAGTTGTAAATCCTTTTCTACTTAAAGGTGCTCAAGTTCAACATTATAGTTACGGGCAGAATCTATCAATAAATGTCCTTAAGATATTTTTTTTGAAACACATTTTACACACAGAACAGAGTAACGCCTAGAAATTTACAATCTTAAGCCTTATGATCTTTATCAATATGCGGTCCTGGTCCATGCATCTGGAAAATAGAATTTCTCCTTGTATATGATATATTTCTAGACTCAGATCATTGTTATTTTAATTAATAAGTTCTAGATAATAATATTATTTAGCTAAATTTATATTTTGCCAGATGTTTTTTTTTTTTCTTTCTGAAGGATGAAAACCTATCTACACATATAATCCATTTTGCATGGCCTGATATAATTATTAAAAATACATTTTTTATTTGTTATTCTTTATTTGTTATTTGTTATAATTTATTATTTGAGTAAGATAGGCAGTGTACATTCTTTGTATGCAGAATTATAACTGACATTACAATGTTTGTATTTGAATATTCAGCACCAAATACAGATTCAAAAACAATTGGTAATTTTGTAACCAATGAAATTGGTTGTTACAGCTTAATATAGGGGAAAGGGTTTTAAAACAAATCAATAATAGCCATGTCAATGTGTCTTCAAAACATTATTTCATTTATTTGTATCATATCTCAGTATTTTAGTTATAAAATAAATTTCATATGTAGAAAGTTTATTGCCAGGTACACGTCTGACTGTTGACAATTTGGCCTCAAACTCAAAATAAAAAAACCCCAATATTGTTAACATTTTAACATTATAGCATGTGTTTTAAGACCATTTACTGGCTACATGAATGCTAAAATAGTTGTTACTTCGTTGATTGTTATATGCTGTTGAATTGCTTGCTTATGGGTTTCGTCTGCTGTTTTCAAGTTGAAGTTTGTTTTTCTGTTCCTATACTGACAGCCAATCACAGTTATTGCATGCATATTATTTTACTGTATATACATAAATACTTATGCCTTTTGATGTACAATGCTTAACCGGGGTTGAATGGTTAAAGGGACTTGCTCATGTTTTTGTAAAATGCTATTTTTTGTATGATGAAATAAAGTGTGGCAAATCATAAGACGTGTTAAAACTAAGTTACTTACATAATTATATGGAACCTTTCAACAAAATTTAATTTTGATATATGCTCAAATATTGTCTTTGAATGGCATGGTTTCGAATAGTGTAAGTAACTCAATTCAACAAAAGGCATAAATGTAAAATTATCCTTATGATTGTGTATGAGACCTTGTGGGCGTGAGGTTTTGTTGTCAATTTTCTTATTTTTCTTGACTGTACCAGTGTGGGTTGGCAAACCCAGTAAAACCAGAACATTTTTTTTTGTATTTAAAGTGTATTTTTTCTGCAATTTGGGTATCAATGAGTCAAATAAGTATAATATAAATGTTTCCAGATGCATTTTCATGGAAAGAAATGATGCAAAAACATAAGCAAGTCCCTTTAAGTGGAACATTTGTTGCCATTGAAGAAGCTTTTGCAATAATCAGAATGATGGATATGCTGACAAAATACAGTGTAGCTTTTGAAATTTATCGTATATTTTTAATTATGAACACTTAAAAAGATCCTTTCAGTTTTTTTTTCATAAATATTATTGTTTGTTTGGTATTCAAAAAATATGCACGGAACATCATGTTCCTAAAATTTAAGTATCGGTACCTTACTGATCATATGAAAAAATCACTTAATATTTTCTTAAATACTTCACTTCCATTGCCATTAATTAAATTACAAAATAATATGTCAAAATTCTCATTGACACTTCTTTCAATATGACAATTATTTATAAAAAAGTCCTTTAAAATAAGTTTTGCAATTACTCCAAGATGTTTAATGAATACCAAACCTGTTGTTGGGGACAATACTTGTTCAATAGTTTTTAAAACTATTTAATATTATTGTCCCCAAAACTGTTACCTTAGAATACAGTTCCATCAACTTAACTTCGCCAATTCAGCAATGATTCAACACTTAATTAACAATATTCACTCTTAAAGTACTCTTTCTTCTAGTTTGTTGTTGTAGTTTATTATGCCTAATAGATAGATTTTCTCTCATGCCAAATTCATACACATATTGACACCTTTATAATGTCTCCTATTTGAAAACAGATTTATGTGTTATTGTTTATATTATGACATTTTGTTTATTATTTGCTTATTTTGCAGTTAACTTCTCTGCTGGTCAAGAAGACAGTGCATTCAGTGATTTGTCACCAGTATACCAGCAGACAGGAAGTGACATCACTTCCTCTTTGCTCAGTGGGGATTCTGGGAAGCCAAACTCTCCTGATGGATCATTGCCATTCTCATCGATGCCAAAAGCCAGTAATTCGCTACACTTAGGTTTACCTTGGGCAAAAACTGAGAGCGATCTTCCTCCTTGGCTTGAAGCTGTAAGCAAATAAGATTTCACTTTTAATCTATACCAATATACCAATGGCAAGTACATGGACAAGCCCAGTGGCTCCATTCAGTCTATTGGTCAGTTATTTTTACAGTCCAATCAAAACACTCAGATTCAAATTTTGAACTTAAGTTAGATCTGTTGAGTTTGTTATTGAATATGGCACCAGCAGCATAAACTATACCCTGTTAAAAGGCCAAAGGGTGAAGGCAAAACAAACATCAAACAACAGACAAAGTGCTACAAGACAACAAACATAATGTACCAAGTATATTAATGTAAATTTCAAACTTAGTGTCTACTATGTACCATGTTGATTGTAAGATTCAAGTTTAAGTTTTGATCCTTGTGCCATCAGACAAGACCGATGTATTTGTTTACATTAAAATTTTGTTTATCGATAAACTTCTCCATGTGGTTTCCATTGCATTGAATGGTTAAGAGTTACCAACTTACAGTTCAACATACAGCAATGTTTCATACTTATTAACATGTAGTGCTAAGAATAATTCCATACTATTTAGAGTACCGGGTAGTTCACCTGCAACAATTATTATCTTACTGTCATCATACTAGCAAAAAACATCAGCTGTTTTAAATAAGGTAAAACTTGTTTATGTGCATCTGAGCTGTTTGTCTTCTTTCAGGAATTGGAGGATGAGGTGATACCTATTCCAGCAGGCTTTGTAATTCAGTCTCCTGGCATAATCAATCCATATGCCAACCAAAATGACAGCAAGAATGTTGGACCTAATGGTTTCCAATGGCAACCACCTTCCTCATCTGAAACCGGTTTTACTCCTACACAATGCAACTCATATCAATCATCAAGCCAATCAAGTGTATCTCAGGGATCATGGAAAAAATCAAGCACATCCAGTTCCTCCAGTTCAAAGAGGAATTCTACTGGAGTTTTTCAGCAACAGAATGGAGGGACAGACAAAAGCTCAAGTTCTTTATCTAGTCAGGATATCAAAGCTTTGTCTCAAACTTTAGAGGTAGGGATGCTGTTTTTTACATTTTAGCTTGACTATTCAAAGTATGAGGAGAGCTATACTACAGTACTGTTAAGACCAAACTTTACACCCTTGTGCACTAGGAGTGAACTGCTAGTGAACAATTTAGAAACAATTACAAGAAACAGTACTGTACTTACCCCGGTGTCCTGTTTAAGGTTAAGGGCAAGTTGGCATTTTCATTTATAACTCCAATACTCTCATTTGATTCATTTAAATTTCATATGATTAGGTTAAATAACTCCACATCACTCTTTATACAAATTATGTCCCCTGATTAACTTAGGAACTTCAACACATTGTGTCTGGATAAAATTTTAGCGCGTCTTTGGATTTTCAATTTTATGTTTCATACAACATTTGATGGCCAACATACAATTAGGTTAAATAACTCCATGACCTAAATATAAATTAACTTAGAAAGTTTGGTAAAGATTTTAGGGCAACTTGGGGTTTTAACTCAGATCTCAAATACCATTCATTCAATGGACTTCATACTTCACACCCTTGTTAATGAATAATGACCATCACTCTTAAGTTAAGTTACATAAATCCAAATTAACCTTAAAAACAAATTATTGCCCTTGATTGACTTTTGTTTAAACTTTTTTTATTGTTTTTGACAGACAAATATAACGTCATTATTGCATTCATTTCTAAGTCCCGTATAGTCAAGCCTGCTGTCCTATGACAGCTCTTGCTTTGGGGTATTCCAGTTAAATGTATAACCCACGGGGGAAAGGCAATTATTTAAACAGTATATAGGTGGGTGTCTTTTATTGCTAATTTGGACCCCATAAGGGTAAATTTGCTTCTGTAGGGGGGTGGCATAATCTAAAAGATCCCTCTCCCTGGGGTTTTATGTTTAAATGGAATAGCTCCCTGGTATCCAATCTACAATTTTCTACATATATGTGCATTGTTGTCTGATCATGCCTGATTTAAGCAAATCAGTCTAGTATCACTCAAAAGGTTTCTTTAGTTGAGAAAGAATATAAAAAAAGTTGTACTATGTTTTTTTTTAACAGGGAAATTTAAAATAATATCCAATTTATTTCAGTAGCCAGAAAACAAAAGTGTTACGAAACATTGCAACATAATGGGTGCTTTGAAATCAGACTTTATATATCAATGTAGTTAAAAAATTTAATTATATATTTGCTAGACTCTATTCAAAATTGATAACAGACTCCATTCAAAAGATGACAATGGAAAAGAATACGATATTTCAGAATATTACCATTACAAAGTATTATGTTTACCTTTCAGACCAAAGAATTGACAATAAATCAGCTAGCACATAAAGTTAAAGAACTTGAGCTCGAAAATATGAAGGCAAGTATAGATGAGTTGTATAACATATCACAAGGTATGGGAGGATAAATCAATAAAATGTACAAGTATCATATGTTGATATTTAAAATGTCAACATATGATACTTGTACATTTTATTGTCGTATAATTATTTACAATAGTATTTTTATAGGCAATATTTAGTAATAACAAACAGTAATGCTGAGAAAGTAATTGTATATATTCTAAGTGCAAGAGATTGTATTGTTATTTACCATGTCGGTTTGCTTTCTCTACTGTTCTGTACATTTGTATACAGATACGCTGTCTGACAGATATTGAAATGGGACAATACAGCTTTACACTTGATAGATGTACAAAAGAAACATATTAATACAAAATAGTCTTTATAAAAGAGGTTTTTGTTTGATGAAACAAAATCCCAAGTTAAAAAAGTGCCAAAAGATTGCATATAATTTTTTATTTGTGTCATATGCGATTTAATTCAAAGGAATTAAACATAAAAAAGCATTTAAAATTACATGTTTACTTTTTGCATCTGTTGTGTAAAACTATATTATCATCCTTGGACTATGCACACTAAACATGCTTGTTGAAATTTTCAATGTATTTTTTATCTGCATTAAAGCTGCACCCTCACAGATTGAACGTTTTGACACCTTTTTTTATTTTTTGTCTTGGAACGAGCCGAATTTTGCGAAAATGCATGAAACCAGTTATTAAGACTGCTGACAAAAAATTAGATCGCAGATTTTTATATTCAAGTTTAAAAATGTTTTCAGCATTTTTCTTAAACTGTTAGTAATGGTTTAAGCCATAAAACATTAATTTTCTATATGGAAATCTGCGATCTGATTATTTGTCAGCAATCTTTTATCACTGGTTTGCAGATATTTACGCAAAAATTTGCTCTTTCCAAAACAAAAAATAAAAAAGTTGTCAAAACGTTCAATCTGTGAGAGTGCAGCTTTGATACCATATTATGCGCTTATATTTAAAACCGTTAATTTGAATTCACAGATTCGTGATCATTACGAAGAAGTTATTAAAGGGTTGAATTCCAAAATAGCAACATTACAAGATCAAGCAAAAAAAGGTAGCGTATTTGTGTTTCATATTTATTTGAATTAATCTTGAAAAAAGGGTCTTTCATCACTTTTATCATTGCTATTCATTGAAATTAGAATTTTTGATGAACAAGCTTGAATTCTTGCACAAAACCCCTCAAAGAGACGCTTATTTTTTAAAAATAAAATCTGCTTAAATTTTGAGCAATATTTTAATTAAATATAAATTCATTATTTTTCATGAGTTATAAGAAAGAATTAAAAAAGAAAAAAAAAATGTTTTAAGATTGGAACATATTACTGAACTCGTGAGGTAAATATTTTGCCATTTGTGAAAAATAGCTTTTGGTACTCATTCAGTGAAATATATATTAAATTAACCTTGTAAGTTGTTTTTTTCAGAATAGAAGAGAGTTGATAGCTAGAAGAAGAAGACAAAAGCACTATGTTAGAATTTAGTTAGACTAAACTTGTTAATTCTACTTAAAGCTACACTCTCACAGACTGTCAGTTTTGACACTTTTTTTCTCAGTATCGGCTGATTTTGGCATCAGTGCCTTCAATTCATTCAAATAAGGTAACTCACAATTGAATAAATCTCAATGGTTTGCTAAAATGCAGTAAATTGAAATTTTTAAAAGCATTAGTAACACTTTTAACCATCAATTTTCGAACGTAAATATGATAACCATCATCTGATCTTTTGTAAGCAGTCTTATATCATTGGTTTTCATAATATATTGTTTACAAATAGTTTCGCAAAATTTGGCTTGTTCCAAGACAAAAAATTAAAATAATTGTCAAAACGTTCAATCTGTGAGAGTACAGCTTAATGAATCCACGCTGGAAATGTACATTTATCAACAATCATATCATACTTTCTGAGCTGCATCGCACAATTTTGGCCTTCGTCATATATTTGCAAAAGTTTGGAAGAAATTAATTGACGTTTAAAAAATAATACTTTTAGCATTTTTTATTAATGATCATTTAATTTTTAATAATTATGTCCGAAGGCCAAAAATTGCGTGATGCGGTACATCTCATGTTTGAACCGATATTTCTGTGTAGTAAGAATTAATCGATCTCCAAAGTGAAAGTTGTACTTATCAGTTCAAATATAGTTTATTTTATTTTGCGAGCAAAGCGTTCAAATTAATTTGTAACAGTAATAGTAAAATGAAATTCTTCATCCCTCAATATTTTTACAGTTTGTATCCAATCTGTATAGAGCTTGGTCAGGATATTTGTCAGCAGAGTCGCTAAGACTAGTGTAAATTTGGGTCATCTCCTGGTAACTAGGTCAAATGAAGATAAAATTTGAGTTCGGAAAGTTGACACTCTTTTTCCAATCTTCATGAAAAGACGAAAAAAATGTGTTACTGCTGGAATTAATTTCATTAATTCAACTCTGCTTATCCAATCTTCAAGAAACTTGTTCAGAATATTTCTCAGCATAATATTTAGGAAGAGTGTGAATTTGGGTAATCTTTGACAAAAGCTAGGTCAGACAAGTGTGAATATGTGTCAGCAACAATTACTGTCTCTTCTTTAAACATTTTGCTGTAAAATGGCATTTGTCAAAATGAAAATTCCGGCTATAATGCGTTTTTCCTATTTACTTCTTGTTTCATTATATTCTACCAGTATGTTTTGTATTTATATCCCTGTTGTCAAATAATGAATCTGGAAACGAGAAATAGATCTGGCAAATCTATACGTGTCACATTGTAACCTATATGGGTTTTGTTTGTTTCATTTTTGGATCTCAGGGTTGCATACAGGTGATGCAACTTTTTTTAAATATATTTTTTAATCTTTGTAAAATGTTTTATTGTATTTGGATGTTTAAAGCTGCACTCTCACAGATTAAATGTTTTGACAACTGAATATTTTTTTTGTGTTGAAACGAGCCATTTTTTGTGAAAATGCATGGAAACCAGTTATATAAGACTGCTGATAAAAAATAGATTGCAAATTTTTATATTTATAACGGAAATATGAAAATCTGCGATCTGATTATTGTCAGCAATCTTTTATCGTTGATTTACAGATATTTAGGCAAAAATTGGAATTCCAAGACAAAAAAAAGAAAAGTAAAACGGTATTTTTATGAGAGTGCAGCTTTACGAGACCATTGGCCAATTGATCAGAACTTTGTTAAAGTTAACATCATTGTTAATGTTGTCATTGACGTTGTTAACTTTCGTGTTATTACTGCTCTGTTGTGTTAATGGATCACTTCTAATTTTCTGTAGCTCTAACAATATATGCGACAACTGTATTAGCTGATCTTGTTTAAATTTAAATATTTAAACACATCATCAAATATTTCACATTTAAAAGATAAAACTGACGTCATTAGTCACATCATCAAATATTTCACATTTAAAATATAAAACTGACGTCATTAGTCGCGTCATCAAATATTTCACATTTAAAAGATAAAACTCACGTTGTTAACTTCAAACAAGTTCTGAACACTCGGCCCATTGAATCTTTGTAAATTTAGATGTCAGTCGTCATTTTTAGCTCGTCTGTTTTAAGTCGATTTATTGTTATAGTCTTGTAATTGTTGCGCACAGTCAGTGTTGTTTACTTGCAAAATACTTAATGTCAGACAGAAATTATTAAAAAACAAAACATTCTTAGTATTCAAATAAAATTTGGTACACATGTGGCCAGAGACAATTTGCACATATATATCAAGTCATATACATTTAAATCGAGTTTTGCCATTGACAAAAATATTCAAAACTCGAACTTTGGACATATTTTATAACCGTTCAAAATATTATAATGAAACTTTGTACACATGTTTCGCACATATTAAGCAAGGTCAATAACTCTGGCCTCAATATCTTTTGAGTTATGTACCTCTTTCAAGTGAGTGTTGGACTTTACTTCACGGGTGTATTGTTATTTTATAAGTGTAATACGTTTGTGCATGCTTTTTGTTAATTAGCCTCTGACACATGATTGAAGAAGATATAGATCTGTGATCATAATAAAATCTCTTATAAAGTATGATGAAAAACATGTTTGTCAAAGTAACTTCTAGTTCACATTTTGTACGTGTTATTTAAGGCGTTTTGGGGATTTTAGATCTGCGAATTCAATTGATATTTTGTTGTAAAAACAGTAAAATACTTACTGATTTTTTCCTGTTGATGTCCCCTGTAATTCAAATACAATTGCATAATAAGCCCACACAGAGATAATTTATGGAATAAGGATACTATTAACATAATTATTATTTTGAATTGTTAATGGTCTCTTCTAAGTGATGTAGAACATTAATTCAGAAAAAGTAACTATTTGCTCACCACTTGAAAATATATTGCTTATTATATTTCAATAAATAATAATGTGTCCAACTTGTTATTTTTCTAGAACCTTTGTGAAGAAATTCAAATAATGTTAATAAAATTACAGTATAGTCGTTCTCTAGCTTTATTTCTAATATTGAAATATGTACTTTGTTTAATATTTATGTCATATTGTCACATAATGACTCAGTCACACATAGCTTACAACTAACTCACAACCTCCGACAACCCAAATTTGCAGCAACCAACGACAACCTCCGACCACCACAAACAAAAAATTGCTACGTAAATTTAGTTGGCGATTGGACCTGGGACCATCTGGCGATTGTCATCCAACCATCAACCACTAAATTGGTCCCGATCAATGACAAGAAGTACAGCAATCTTTAAAAGCTTTTGAGCAACCACTGGTTGCTGGAGGTCGTGAGTTGGTCGTAGGCAATAAATGTGTGACTTGGTAATTATATAATTATATAGTTGTTTTTCGCTCATTCTCTGATTAAAGTTTTTTTTTATTGTTTATTTATTTTCCAGTCTGTGATATTTGTTTTAGATTCGTTCAAAATGATTAAGCTCAATATTAAGAAATAAATTGCATGCTTTACAAACATGCTATATCTGAACCGTGTTTATCTCGTCTTTTGCATCTGTCATACGTTTGTGGTCCTCAGTACTTCGATTATAATGACTAGCGGTTAGTGTTGGACTGAATCTTAAAAGAGTATTGCTCTAAGGTGGTATTCTATTACTATATTGATCTTAAATTGATCTAAGAACGATGTAGCTAATCGGATTACTTGTTATTTATAACTGACCAATAGAGTGAATGAAGTTAATCATGTATGACCATAAGATTTACTTAAGTTGATTATTGAATCCACCTCAGACCATTCCAAGGACTTCTTACTGCCAATAATTCCATTGCTTTGAGCGCACCCAGAGAAAATGTTAAAGTGCGGTCCATAAATTGGTAGTGCTTTAGGTTGAATCTGCTTCGCTCAGGAAAATTAATATCTTTTAAGGTTAAACCTCGGCTTCAGCGACTCGGTTACTTTCCTTCTATGTTAATGAATAACCACCATTTTTTGAAATACAGAGTCATGGATAAATGCACTCTCAAAGCTACAATTATAACAGTATAAAAAATGGTGGTTTATACTATGTAGTTCAAACTTTGAAAACTTTGCTTGTTTATAACAGTTATAATAACTCATCATTTTAGGAGATAAGTATAGGTCTTAAACAATATAAGTTCTAAAAAGTGGTACCTTCCAATATTTTCCAATACATAACAGACATGGATAAATTTCAGCGATGAGTTTCGCTATGGATTTGTCTTAGATTCCCTGTGTGCATTATAAGCGAAGGAGAGTCTTAAGAAGCGTGGACTGGCGCCAAGGTTTAACCTCAAAAGCTGTTATTTTTCCTGATTGCAGCAAAGGTTTAACCTTATACATTACCCTTTTCTGACCGCACCTAAACATTTGATATTTTCTCTGAGTCATTAAGGTTAAACCTAAAAAACTGCCCCTTTCTCTGAGGTGCGCACCAATGGTTAAACCTCTAAATTTACCATTTTCTTTGAGCGCACCAATGGATAAACCTCTAAATTTACCATTTTCTTTGAGAGCACCAATGGGTAAACCCATTTCTCTGAGTCATCTATGTTTAGCATAAAAATACCCGTTTCCCCTAGCAAAGCAAAATACAACAGTGTTATCTACAATTTTACAAAATAAATACAATTTTCGTTGTAACAGAGATCTCACTTTGACATTTGCCCATGCCAATGGGCGTACCAATTGATTCCATTTTTTCTGACTGTACCAAGGGATAAACCTGTAAATAGTTACCATTTCTCTTACAGTAACGAAGGGCCTATTGCCATACCAAGGGTTTAATTTAACGTTTTTCACACCAAACAATGGGTCTAACCTAAAGTTTGCACCTTTTTCTGACGGCACCAGGGGTTTAACCTCAAAATGTACCTATATTTCTGTGACTTCACAATGGTTCAACCTTAAATAATACCTATTTCTCTAACAGAACAAAGGGTTAAACCTCAAAACATACCTATATTATTCTGACTGCAAATTCACTTGTACTTAGAAGTAAACTCAAAACTTATCTATTTTTATGAGAGCTCTTATTGTTTAGATTTGAAAGTGTACCCATTTTCTTTGATCCTCCTTCAATTTTACACGTTTCACTCTCCGTGCGAATGCATGAATCTCAAAATGTTCCCTTTTCTTGACCTTACAAAAGTGTTGACCCTCTAAATCTACCTATTTACCTATTTTTGTCTGACAGTGCCAACAAGAGTTCAATGTCAATGTGTACCTTACTTTTAACCTCACATTAATCTATAGTTCTGCGATCGCACTCTTAAGGATTTAACCTAAAATGTAACCTACTGCACTGAACCTGGGACCAATAACTTTAATCCTGCTGTCAGACTGCTCAAGGTTTAATCTAACTGACTGAACCAAGGATTGAATCTCAACATTTTATATGGACTATTTTTGCGTAAGTGTTTAATTGTTTATAAGCAACGCGGCTCCTGACTTTTGTATCTTGATACACAGTTTTAAAATGCAACCCGTTAATCTTGAACCTTCTTATAATCCCTCTTACGTAGAACAACCGCACTTCAGTACAATGAATAAAATATTGCACACATAATTCTATTGTTTCTTCACCACCAAAGTTTTATTTACGATTTATCAGTCACAAGGTTTAAGTTAAAGTTTTATAAAAAAAAGTTCTGCAACCAACTGTACAGATGGCTTTACAATTTAGTAATGGGGCAGGCAGACAATTGAGAGGTCTCGTATGCATGGTTCTTCTACGTCTGCTGTGGGCCAGCTCGCGCAGCATCCTGATGCTGACACTGTCCAAGCTAAACAGTAGTCTGGTACACTGACGCTCGAGGTTACGGTGGTGATCTGGTTTTCTAATATGATGAAGTGGCCAACTTTTATAATGTACTGAAAAAAAACTTGTCTGAAATAGTGCATTTTGGTCGTATTTTAACCCTCTTCTTCTCCTTTATTGAAATACAACTTTAACTAGGACGCCCCCTGACCACTGTATCTGGATCTGCTAGTGTGTAGGGTACTTTAAGTGACAACTCCTGTAAGTTCCTATATATCTTGGTGAATGTCTTTGAATGGTTAATGAATTATTTATGTTTACGCCTTAGTATTGATGCATGTAAAACGCTTTTGAAAAGTACCAAAACTACGTTTTTAAGATCAATTTAATCTTAAAACTGTTCCAATGAAGATGTTTTAAACTTATAGTGTGTGATGCATTTATTTCAACAAAACAGTTAAGAGCACACTAACCATCTTTATCGAGAACAATTTTCACTAACCATGCAAAGACATTCACCCAGATATATAGGAACTTACAGGAGTTGTCATTAAAAGTATCCTACATACAATAATATATGTTACGGGGTTAGTAGATGACCTGATATGGGTTATACGGGGAAATGGAAACCAAGTTACTGGGTAATGAGGCACACTAACTCCTACAGACGAAGCAGTAAAACGACTTATTGCTTTCTGATCAACTTTCTATAAAGAACAACTCATTAATGCGGCGGACAAAGACTATATTTAAAGCTGTTCTATCACAGAATTAATGTTTTGATCACTTTTTTTATTTTTTATCTTTTACGAGCCAATGTTTGCGAAAATGCCCGGAAACCAGTTATATGACAGCTGAAAAAATAATTAGGTCGCAGATTTTTATATTTAAGTTTAAAAATTGATGTTTTATGCATTTTTTTTAAACCGTTACTTTCATACTTTTCATAAAACATTAATTTTCGAACGGTTTCCATCGGTTTGCAGATATTTACGCAAAAATTGGCTCTTTTTAAGACAAAAAATAAAAAAAAAGTTGTAATAACGGTTTATCTGTGAGAGTGCAGCTTTAACGGCACTCACACAAGGTTAACATGCCCGACAACAAAAAAGAATTTTTTAGTAGAATCGATGATCATCTGACAGCATCGTCGTGACGTATTGCATTGAAACCATCCATTCTACCTTATTTATCAAATTAGATAACTCTTTTTCGCATAAAATGCAAACTTATAAAGGCCCTTTATTATTCGACATGAAAATTTTGGTTTAAAGAGGTGAAATAGTCGAGTTCGCTGTCTCTTTGACAGCTCTTGTTATAGTCAGCATTTACTCAATACTTTAAGGGCGTTTTTGTTGATACCAAACTAGTTTCAGTTTTTGTGTTCATGGGTTTCGGCGGTTAGGAAATTCTTTCGAAAGTTTTGCTTGAAGTAGCAAATGCAAGTTTTTTTTTTGTACAGCTTCAATAACATGATGGAACTTCTGCATGTAGCCATTACTTCTGAAAATTTTCAAAACAATGATACCGCAGATGGTCGTTTGTCTGTTTTAACTAAATGGTGTCTCAACATACGTGTTAGATCATTTTACCGCATTTTATTTAAGCGAACTAGTTTTCGGATTGAACGAACGGACGAAACCGCCACCGGAATGGGTTTCGGTTGTTTCCAAAAATCACTTTCGGTTTTCGTAAAACAAACGATACGTTTTACTTGAAATTGTTACAACAAATATACAGTTCGGTTTTTATCCAAAATTCTTACACTGTTAAGTATGTCCATTTGAGATCACAGAACTTCTGGTAAAACTTTCCCCACTGCTTCTCCTGCCTTCTGAAATTAAAGTAACCGGATCAAACATCAAACAGATACTAAACAAGTTGTAATAATAAAAGCAATTTCACAGAAAACTCCTGATTCTGTATATTGATGGGAAGAAGGAAGAAGGCAATAGAATGAAGAAGAATGGGAGAAGAAGGGAGAATGGACGAAGGGAAGATGGAAGAGGAGGTAGAAGAAGGGAGGATGGAGGAAGGGGGATAGAAGGGACGAGAAGAGGGAAGAATACAGTGGAATGAGGGAGAAGGGGAAGAAGAAAGGAGAATGGAAGATGAGGAAGGGAAGGAAGGATGAAGGGAAAATGGGAAGGAAGGGAAGGTAAAGGGAGGGACAAGAAGGAAAGATGGAAGAGGAGGAAAGTGGAAGGGAGGTAGAAGAAAGGAGAGATGGAAGAAGGAAGGGGGTGAGAAGAAGGGAGGATGGAGAAAGGGGAAGAGAAGAAGGGAAGATGGAAAGGGAGGATTGAAGAGGCGAATAGGGGAAGCAGGGAATAAAAGAGGTGGGGAAGGTAAGACTTGGGAGAGAAAAAGGGAGGATAGAAGAAGATAAAGGGAGGAAAGGATAGTCGGGAAAAGAATGATTAATCAGAGGTTGGAGGAAAAGTCTTAAGAGGATGTGTGAAAAGGATGGAAAATGAAGCAGTTACGGTGAGAGCTGAGGTAAGCAGAAAAGGCACCAAGAATGCAAGAAAAAAGTAAAGTTTGTTTACTGGATTGTTCTCGTACAATGCGCGACCACATACGCATTTACGATGGTGACTCTGAGAGTTAGCGGAAAGAGAGAAGAGAAGACAGATCTCGTACCATGCACGACCACACGTACGAGCGGTGGCTCTGAGAGCCGGGTTTGAAAACCAGCACCGCTAGTTTCCGTAAAAAAAATGTCCAGGATTAGAAACCCTGGGAATTTATGTCATATTTTTGTGGAGGTTTAAATGACAGATATTTGTATCCCTTTCCGTGGAATTAGTATTTGTTTAAATGTTCGCAGCGGTGCAAAGAAAACTTACATGTTATAATATCATATTTTCAGAGCTTTATTCTCGAGAGATTATGCTTCAAAATTGAGTATTTTTTTCTATTTAAGCACTTACGTAATATTTTTATGCCTTCCGGTTTTGTTCTATTCAGTCTATTTATATTATTGAAAATTTAATAAATGTTCTATAAATAAATATAATATTATAATAACAATGCTTTACAGTAGCGCGTTTGGCCATTACAATAAAAGGTGCGAAAATGGTCATGAATGAAATAGGTTTGAAACTTAAAGTGATACTCGTATTTTAAATTAGTACATTCACATGTATAATATGCATAAATTTTGCTAAATAAACCTTTAACTACTTACTAAATAATACATAAACGGAAAATATTAATTACTGATAAAAAGATTGTAACCGTGTATTTAATGGCTGAAAACGCACGAGTATATTAAATGACAGTTTAATAGTTCCTAGGGTATTTACAGTGATCAACTATCGTCTCATAAGGAAGAAATACCGTGTTTTCTGCACGTGCGTTTCATATGAAACATGGTACCTCGTATCCTTCGCTAGAATCAATGTTTTCGGTATTAATTGGTTTTTTTTCAGTATTAAAACAATAGAATTAATTGTGGTACTGATTATTTGTGAGGAACAGTGCATCTTCCAGCTGCATATCACAGTTTCGGCAGTACATGTAAAAGTTATGTTTGTACTACAAACAGTTCTTGAAATATAAGAGTGGTTATATTTTTGGAATTATTTCAATAATATTTGAAAGAAGACACTCATTGTTAATAAGACAGCTATATCAGATTGTATATTATTTGTAGTGCGTTTAATATCTTTATAAAAAAATGTTAATAATAATTAGGAAAATAAAAACAAAACAAACAAACCTCTTAAAAACGTTGCTGAGAAACTAAATTTGATTTTTTATGGCGTCGGAGCTGGAAAAATAGTAACTTTATTGAGTGAGAGCCTTATGGTAAACTTCATGAATTATAGACCGCAAAATTAAAAACAAAATTTATTCCACATTCGTTTTCCTCCCTCTTCCATTCTCAATTCTTTCCCACCCTTTCCCTCCATTCTATCCTTCTCCTTTTTTTCATGCCCATCCCTTTTTTTCCTATCCTCACTTCTTCTGTCCCCCCATATTCTGTCTCCCTTTCCCCTATTCTATATCCGGTCGTCCCCCCCACTTCCACGTTGTCCCACTCCCCCCCCCCCCCCTTTCTCCTGCCCTCTTCTATCTCCTTTTCCCCCTCTCTATATCCTCCCTCGTTAACCTCCCTTCTTCCCTGTTTTTATCCCTACATCCCCTCCCTTCTTCATCTCCCTTATCCCCTTTTTATTTTATTTTTTATTTATTTAAATTTACATGTATGTACAAATTGGTTTTAATTTTCGTACACCTTTTTTCTAACACAGTTAATTTCGAGATTAAAATAAAAACTAAATTTAACTTTTCTATTTTTTACTCGATTGAAAACTTTATTATTTATATAATTATTTTATTGCTTAATTATTAGTAACTACATTTTTAAATATATTAGTTTTTCTAAGTTACTCAACGTATATTTTAGTAATTCTTAATTTGCTACTAAGTAGAACATACGTTTAATTGAATATTCAATATTTAAGTCAATACATGCAACAGTTTTAATGTACACACATGTATTAAATAAACACATCTTAATTAACTGTTGCCTCATATACATATAAAATAATTCAAATAAAATAATAAAATAAATAAAAACATCAATACAACAGGTAAAATGGACATACGGAACAATGGTATTTCTACAGAACACTAAAAAATACCTGTGAAAAACTGTCCGATTTCTGATTATAAGCTCACATATACCTCAATGTAAATATTTCTGACCATAACTGACCATATGCTTATTTCATTGTTTACTGTGGTAATCTGCTTTGTGGAAATGTTTGTCAAAAATGTACAACAGTGTTTGGACAGGCTTTGTTATTGTTATAGTATACTATTGATCCAAATATGGTCATAAATAGTGAAATAAATTTTGAACATATCTATTATTATCATATTTGAATTAGAAACTAAAATAAAATTTACGGGCCGAAATATCTTGGTTGAAAATCAGTTAGGGCCGAATAGTCTCGAATCTACATGTCTAAGGTGCTGAAATGTCTCAGGGGCTGATTTGGTAGTAATCCGATTTGGTAAGGGGCCGATTTGTCTCGCTCCCAGGCAGACGTGTCACAGTCCTTTATCCCCCCTGGACGGACATTCCACAGCTTTGAGGCAGCAGTCAAGTCGCAACTTCTGTTACTTTACAAAGCGGTCCGACCTTTTGGTACTAGACATGTAGCAGAGTTATTTCTTGGTCTTAGGTCTCGTAGGGGTCTTCTCTCTTACATGTTTTTGATATATTTTCGGGATTAGCAATGCAAGGCTTTGTATGATATAGCATTTATTAAAGATGCACTCTTACTCCAACATAAAATTTACCACAATTAATACTATTGTTTTATTATTCCAGAAAGGGATGAATAAATGTCGAAAACAATGGTTCTTATGAAGGATACTGAATTTAATTTGAAAGAAATGTGCATAAAACACGGTTCTTCTACCTTTGAGATTATAGTAAATCAAAGTAAATCTTTAAACATTCACCAATCATTTAATATGTTTGCGTTTTCAGCTAATAAATATAGGGTTACAATCTTGTCATCAGTAATTAATATTTTCCCGTTAATGCATTATTTAGTTAGTATTTAAAGGTTTATCAGTCAAAATAATGTTTGTTATACATGTGTATGCATTGATTTTGAATAAGAGTGTCACTTTAAGTATGTTAATATCGCATGGCTCTCATCGTGACAGTACATATTGTCAAAATGAGGGAATATTGTAACCCGATGAGAAGCCAATCACTATTACAATTAAAATTAAAGACACTCTTTAAAGTTCGTAGTAGTTCTTACTAGTTCTTAGATGATCTTACCGGTATCAGACCCCCCCAAACTGTCGGTAAAAAAAACACCGCAAAAGGTACGGCGGCCATCTTGGAGATATCCTTCAAAAACTAGTTAACCTTAAGAATATTGGACTTAAGATTGTTCGACAATTGGGACAAGAGACCTTGATATCTTTTCTAATAATATCAACATAGCGCTAGTTCTACGAACTCATTAAGAAAAGCGAAAAAAAAAACCCACAAACAAACGAGATAGATCAGGTAACATTATGACAACGTTCTAACCTTTAACAATGTTCACAATTAGACCATAATAACTCCTCCTACATACCACATAAGAAAAAAATGTCAATTATGATACAGCGTAGTCACGTTCGATCATAAAGATGTACATAATATATAATGTCTTTTTATACCTGTTTCTAGCTGTTATACAGCTATTGTTCAAATACAAACATTTTGTTGAAAATAGTCGTTAAAGATGCACTCTTACTCCAAAATAAGATTTAACACAATTAATTTAAATGTTCAATACAAATGTATACCAAAACGGATGAAAAAATATCGAACACAAAGGTTCTTATGAAGGATACCGAGTTTAATTTGAAAGAAAGGTGCAGAAAACACGATATTCCTACCTTATGGGACGATAGTAGATCACAGTAAATCTTTCAGCTATTAAATACATGGTTACAATCGTGTTATCAGTAATTAATTGGTTCCATAAATGCATTATTTAGTTATTAAATATTATTTATTTAGCTAAAGGTTTATCATTCAAAATTTATGTCTGTTATACATGTGTATGTATTGATTTTGAATAAGAGTGTCACTTTAAGAAGTACTTTGCGAGCTCTTGTTTTTTGTTTCTTGCCTTTCTGTCTTCAAAAAAACTTATCTTTAAAATATAATATATTATAAACATATCGTTTGCAGGCATCTTTAACGTAATTTCATGGATGGTTATTTGTTTCTTTAAAATTAACAATTCTGTCTATAAATGGTCTTTATGGAGAACATTATTGAACGCCCTAGGTGCAAATATATTTACAGGCACGTTTACATGGTAAACGGTCTTTCATTTAAGACATAAACTGACTCAATTAACCTACTGGCACAATTGATTTGTCTCTATATTGGCACATTTTCAATCGCACGGAGAAAAAAGAACATGTTATCAAAAACGTATAAGAATAATCACAGAACTCGTTGAAAGAGACCGGGAAGTGGTGGTTATGGATTATTTTAGCAACAATTCTGAATAATGTTAATATAAGATAAATATATAACACCAGTTTCGTTGAGCGCGGATCGGTCAAAACTACGGAGATGATCTCCTGCTTACTTCAGAATGCAACCCCATTTTTTTTATCTCCGACATATCATGCTTGTTCACACGATGTTGCTCGTGGGTGGCCTGACGAGTGTAGCCCCGATATTTGAGGCTTGTTCACACGATGTTGCTCGTGGGTGGCTTGACGAGTGTACCCCCGATATTTGAGGCTTGTTCACACGATGTTGCTCGTGGGTGGCCTGACGAGTGTACCCCCGATATTTGAGGCTTGTTCACACGATGTTGCTCGTGGGTGGCCTGACGAGTGTAGCCCCGATATTTGAGGCTTGTTCACACGATGTTGCTCGTGGGTGGCCTGACGAGTGTAGCCCCGATATTTGAGGCTTGTTCACACGATGTTGCTCGTGGGTGGCCTGACGAGTGTAGCCCCGATATTTGAGGCTTGTTCACACGATGTTGCTCGTGGGTGGCCTGACGAGTGTACCCCCGATATTTGAGGCTTGTTCACACGATGTTGCTCGTGGTTGGCCTGACGAATGTAGCCCCGATACTTGAGGCTTGTTCACACGATGTTGCTCGTGGGTGGCCTGACGAGTGTTACCCCGATAGTTGAGGCTTGTTCACACGATGTTGCTCGTGGGTGGCCTGACGAGTGTACCCCCGATATTTGAGGCTTTTTCACACGATGTTGCTCGTGGGTGGCCTGACGAGTGTAGCCCCGATATTTGAGGCTTGTTCACACGATTTTGCTCGTGGGTGGCCTGACGAGTGTAGCCCCGATATTTGAGGCTTGTTCACACGATGTTGCTCGTGGGTGGCCTGACGAGTGTAGCCCCGATATTTGAGGCTTGTTCACACGATGTTGCTCGTGGGTGGCCTGACGAGTGTAGCCCCGATATTTGAGGCTTGTTCACACGATTTTTCTCGTGGTTCTCCGATATTAGTTCTCCGACATTGAATGTTTGTTTACGCGACGTTGCACATGGTTCTCCGACATTGAATGTTTGTTTGTTTGTTTACACGACGTTGCACATGGTTCTCCGACATTGATTGTTTGTTTACACGACGTTGCACATGGTTCTCCGACATTGAATGTTTGTTTGTATGTTTACACGACGTTGCACATGGTTCTCCGATATTGAATGTTTGTTTACACGAAGTTGCACATGGTTCTCCGACAATGAATATGTGTTTACACGAAGTTGCATATGGCTCGCCGACATTGAATGTTTGTTTACACGACGATGCACATGGTTCTCCGACATATCACGCTTATCAAAAGAATGTTGCTCGTGGATGTGACCTAGCATGTTTACCTCCGATTTTTCACACTTGTTCACACGATGTTGCACGTAAGTGTGGCCTGACAATGGCAGATGCCCCATGTTAAACTTTTGTTGCATAGCACATTGGAATCGGCTCGCGGATCCTAACGGCAGGTGGGCCGTCACTAAATTTTTAAACTGTGTGTTATCATCGACCCTATTACACTAATATAAAGTGGATAAGTGTCTGTTTCAGTGAAAGATTGAAATATATTTTACCGGGAGAGCACCAATTTTTTTTTCACGAGTAGCATAATCACTTTTTTGAATTTACAAGGTGAAATTTATTGCAACTTCAAACTGAAACAAACATTAGTTTTTATCCTTTTTAAAGGGATAAAAAGATGACTGTTTAATGTAGTTTTTCAAATAAAAGCTTTAAATTGTATGAGATCATAACGTTATTCCGTAATTGACGTCCTTGAAATTGTGTCCAGGCCCAGTGCCCGTACACGTTTGATTTGGATGTGAATGTGGGCCAGATTTTGAAAGAAGTGAAAATGTCATATTGATATTTTCCTAAATGGAACGGTGAAATATCATTTTTATTTTACAGATAAATGTCTTTAATTCACCGGAAAGCATATAATTTACATAACGTTTTCATATAACGTCTGCCCAATGCAAAGATAAAAATGGGCTATTTGTTTGCTTTTGTTTTAATATAATGCTGTTTTGTTGGTTCCTAAATTACCTGTTTATGACCAAACCTACATATGGCTCAATCTGGACCTAATGAGTTGTGACTGCCCTTTGAATATAGTTCTCCCTCGTAGCAATTAGGTTGTTTATGGATGCTTGATGATAATGCACCGAGTAAATCATATGATCTGTCTGTAGGAGTTAATGTGGCTCATTATTCTGTTAATAGGCATATTGACGTAGAACACTTCTTTGTCCAACATTTTTTAATTCACTGATCGATCTATATCAACCACATGACAGCATATGATAAAACAAGTTAATGTCAATTTTTTGGAAAGAGGCAACCTTTCGTCAATTTATCGCTGTACTTCCAAGAACGATAATACTTTTCATGAACATGCAGACTTTGACTTCAGCCACGATTCAGCTCTACAAAGAAATGCAAGTTCTAGACAGATTTTTATTTTTGTTTAGAATGTTTATAACTACTATCAAACTATCGTCTAAAATGAAAACAAAAGCAAAACTGACCATACCTCACCGTTTACCTCAATTTTCAATTAATTGGAACAACAAAGATGCGTTGGAGCGCTTTCAACGCAAAACAAAAAAAAGTTCTAGCTCCTATGATTCTCCGGCGGGCATAATCAGTGACAGCATTTGTGCATATGGGAAAATGCATTTAATCTTCTAATTTTCGATGTACAACTTCTGGTGTTACCATAAGCACAAAGCCATTTTGTTGTATTCCTATCCAATTATTGAATACAAGAATTCATACAATACTAACGATTTATACAATAATTAATACCATACTGTTATTGCTTTTAAGCCTCTTTTATACATTCGTATTTATAAAACCATTAGAACATATAATTTGACGATTATGCTCTACACAAGCTCTGTTTCAAATGTGCAATGCTGAAATAATGTAGAGTCGGAATTGACAAGCTTAATTAAATGAATGCACACAATAAAAAATAAGAGACTTTGGACAAAATGCAAAATTCTAAAAAAACCACACTCGGGCATCCTACATTTTCTTGCCATGAAAGAGTTGTTTCCCTTTCACTATAAATCATTCAATGTACATTTCCAGAGCATGGAATAGTCATTAGACATAAACTAAAACATCAAATTATTGAAGATATTTCAATATCGTGTTTTACTTCATCGCTCCGTTGAGGAAATTCATCCTACATATTCTTGTCATGCAAGAGTTGTCTCATTTCCACTATAATAACAATATTTATGTACACAACCCTTGAACAATGCTTACTTCAGAAGTCGAAATTTCAAAAACAAACCCTGTAAAGGGGCACAACGCAAGGGTCCAAACTACAATGAACTATTAAAGAATACAACAAAAATATTTCAAACTTGAAATGAAACATAAACCATACTCACGTTTGTTCATGTAAACATAGGGCACAGCTCCACCACGGAAGTGTCGACAGCTCTTTTTCTTTGCACCACCGTAAGTGGTGGAGCTGGCGTTTAGAGGATGTGTTTCGGTTATGTAACGTTTAAAATGTCATTCATCGTTGTAACAGGACCACTATCTCGGCCCTTAGTAGTTCTACTCCGCTTAACATCTTATCTATTGATGGAGGATTAATTTCACCCTATATGCTTAACACCGTAAGGGGAATAATCTTGGTCAAGCACATTGCAAAGAGGGAGGGGATGTATAGGGTCAAGCCATAATCCAACCAATGAGCACGTGCTGACCCTAAATATAAACCCGAATCTCCAAATGTTTTTTACATTATTCTAGAAGCATGCTAAGGGTGATATATTTTAAAACAAGTTTAACGATATACCTTTTGGTAACCAATCTTTTTATTTATTATATTGTTTTTTTTAGAATATTTGTTATCAATTTAGTCGATTTTACAACGATTTACATGATAACATACAATGTTGTCATCCTAAATCTAGGTGACTGCTGCCTCAAATGCTGTTGAACTCGTCAAACAGAATGGCTCCTAATATACCCTAAAATGAAAGCAGCTCTTTAATGAAATTTACTTGCTTGGAAAAAATGTGATATTGCACGAAGACATTCCACTTCATTCAGTTGATTATTTTATTAGACACAAAGGTTCTTATGAAGGATACCGAGTTTAATTTGAAAGAAAGGTGCAGAAAACACGATATTCCTACCTTATGGGACGATAGTAGATCACAGTAAATCTTTCAGCTATTAAATACATGGTTACAATCGTGTTATCAGTAATTAATAGTTTCCATAAATGCATTATTTAGTTATTAAATATTATTTATCTAGTTAAAGGTTTATCACTCAAAATTTATGTCTGTTATACATGTGTATGTATTGATTTTGAATAAGAGTGTCACTGTCAATATTTTGAATGTATTCTAAAGGTCAGGTGGAATGACAATGCAAATATGAGCAATATAATAAATGATGTTCTTTATAGATCAAATCGAAGATGCTGTTTACAGCTAAAATTAAAAATGTTGTTCACACGTCTTATAAATAAATTCTGTGAAATGTTTATTTTTTGTAATTATTTAACACATTTTTATGTGCAACAAACTTACCATTTGAGAGATCTAACCAAGCGCAAATTATCAACATTAAGTATGTAAAATATGTGCGCAAGAGTAAAAGTTCTGACACTATTTACAGCTTCTCATTGTTCTAGTACTGTGTTTTGATTAAGGCCTAAACACTGTTTAATAATCTCAAAATAGATTATATAAGAAAGGGATTATACATTGAGACGTGTATATTACTTTTCATTATGTTGGTTTCTCGCAAGGTTATGGGTCTTAAAATGTGTACATTTAACATCGACGTAAATTAATGCTTCTAGTTTTATTCACTTTAAGCCTAAATATGTGAGCACTTCGGTTCTGTTTTAACTTAGACTTTAAAGTGACTTTACAATATACCTATATGCTGCATATACGGGTACAGGACTGTTATAGAGACACATGTCTTGGCTTTTCAATCTTTCACCCACACGTTCATACTTACTTATGTTAGAAGTAAATTTATTTACAGGTTAACATGAGTAGGCTGTCAGGCTGACCCTCCTTAAAAACCATTTCGGAAAACGGGTATGATTTGATCAGAATGAAATGAACATTTTCGATACTAGAAAAACGTTTTACCATCACTTTATGGAGGTAATTTGTCATCGATTTTTATCTTCGTCGTGAGTATATGTCATAAACATTTTTTTCCTCTTGGAGTCTGAAAAACAACAACTCACAAAACATTTAAACGAAATCGCAGAAAAATGGAATCGTAGAAGGCATATAGCAGGAGTAAGACACGATATGAAACAGTACAAAAATGAATTATATAGAACCACTTAACGTTCTGAATTGATAAATAATTGAGCATATATAAAAGACTATCCCAGTGACACGCTTCTTAAGATGCCTTGACATTTGCGTAAAGTCGAGACCCTGATGGAAATTGATTTCAGAAGAACATGCGATAATTTGCATTACTTTTGATCTAATGGGAATATACCTATACATCTTTAACCTTAATAATGATCCATAGGAATCAATTAAAATAGTAACATAGACTTTCATTAACAACAGATTATCTAACTCCAATTAAACGTTCCATTTAATAAGAAGATATTGAATATGAACACGCTGCAAGTGGAGACGGAGTGTCTCTCGAGTATTTTAATAGTTAACGGTGATGTCCCCACATTAATATTGAAAGATGTGATTAGCACAGAATCTCGTGCTATGAACAGATCACAGTTTGTCTTAATTTAATCGTATGTAGCAATTTCCTGTTATACGCAAAAAAACGGGACTGAAAGAATTAGAGTTTCACATTAATTGAGTACCAATCAAATATTCATTGGCGGGGGATTTATTTTTATTTTGATCGCCCATTGTAGTTTGTGTTCAGACAAGTCATTACAGTGGTACTTGGTGTTTGTCGTGTGGTTTCGATGTGTCTGTGTGTTAAGTGGTTATGAAGTTATATCACAGTGTTTGTTTTGTTTGATGACATTGGTTGCCTTTACGTTTAAAATTCAGTTCTTTTGGACTATTCTCGTTTTTTTCAAAGTTCCGTTTTACCGAAGAGGAATTATGTACGTTAAAATTCTTTAAAACAATGCAGGTTAAATATAATAGCTGGAAATACTTTTAGGTACGAAATCGCTCCTACTACCCCTTAATGAAATGGCACTAAAGAAAATTTAACTAAGGATTATGAAATTAAATAATAATACAATGGAAACTACAGAGACACACCTAGCATCCAAGGTCTTAAATCACTTAAAGATAAAAAAATACTTTTGTTTGTTGTGTCGATTGTATATATGTTAACATTGTCTACTGTATATGTTGTCAATGATACATGTTCACATTTGTCTACTGTATAAGTTGCCGATGCCAGATGTTCACATCAAGTGTATGTGTTATCGATGATACATACATGTTGACATCGTTAACTGTATATTTTATCGACGGTACATGTTCACCTCGTGTTCAGTATGTGTTGTCAATGGTAAATGTTCACATCGTCAAAATAAAATACAAAACTCCCACAGATGTAACACGGTCTCCCTAAAGTTTGTTGTTATGCAAGAGTTGTTTCCCTTCGACTGTAAACAAAACAACCAGTACCAATTCATTACATGTACATCCCCCAAGATCAGTGAATATTTCCATTATAAACATTATAAAAACTCTTTTTTATTTTACGGGGATTGCTATTGGGACAAGCCATTATGCAGCCAATGTGCACGGAATGAAAACTGGCACCGGATTTTCAAACTCAATAATATTTAAAAAAAACAAAAGAAAATCTTATAATTCCGAACTAAAAAAAGTATTATAATACCGAAAATGTGAACAAATATCGATTTTATTTTTTTGAAATATGCACTTTGTACTGTATAAGTGGGAATGAATTAAAATATTTATTCTCATAAACCTAGTTAACTTGATTATAGCTTGGTACGTACCATTTACCCTCTAAGCGCACATTTTAACCATTTGTTGTGAGCAATCCTCTCTTTTGGTTTATGATTTCTTCCAATAATCAGTTCATGATTTATCATGATTTATACTTTAACAAACAAGTTAACACCCTGAATATATCTGACAAGGGATGTGGCTGCTGCCTCGAACGCTGTGGCATTTGTCAAACGGCACGGCGCCTTTTCTTCCGAAGAATAAAAGCAGATCTAGATCTATTATAACAATTAATGGCTGGAAAAGTGTGAGAAGACTAAAAGACACACCTGTTCATTGAGCTGACTATTTTTATTAAAGCAAGAATAAAATCTGTGTTATTGGGCGTTTAAATAAAGATCTAAGTCGATCTGAATTGTGAATTGAATTGATTTTATTGCCATGGTTTCATTATTTTGCACCATATTTGAGTGAATCGAACGCCAGTTTCTGGAAGGATCACGGAGCTGAGGAAACCAATCAATCCGTGAGTTACCTTTTGTAACTTTTCTTCAGATTTTAGGTATTGAAGTAACGACTAATATCGTGAATGGTAACGTCTCCCTTAATTTTAGTGGTCTACACGAAATTTGAAATATGCAAAAAATGGTTGTCACGTGTTATTATAGTCACATAAGCATAGACATAACTCTAAAATATGTAGGATAGGGAACATGCTATAACTAAATTGCGTTGAGAACGTCTGGTCCAGTTGGAACCCATATTTTACGACATTTTACATTATTTCGCTCTGAGAGCCTTTGAAACAAAATGCAATTCCATGCAACTTTAATTTAACACTTCAATACAGTTCGTGAAAATTTCACTGGAAATACCGCCACTTGAATCTTCATTGTTCGAAATTCTGGTACGAATGGTTAGCTTCTTTTATTCAAGATGCAATTTGACCCAAATGCATTGTAAAATTCTACAAATAGCAAGAGTTGCACAATTTTATGTATAACAAGTAACTGACACCACAATTTCCGGAAAATTAATAGACCTATTGTCTCGAAGTACTAAGAAGGATAATTTTTATCAAGCTGATTTGTGCTGTATGCTATGTCAATACAAAAATAATTAAAAGCGTAAAAATCAGTGACAAAATCTCACGATTTAAATATATAACCCATAAACAAAGAAAGCAACTAAAAAGCAGGCATGAGAAACGATGTTTTTTTTTTCAAAATCAAACTAACAGGTAGAATGCAATAGTAGGGTATGATTTATTTTCAGACGTCATTGAGTCTATTCAGTGCAAACATTATTGGTTGTCATGCAGCATGGTGACATTCGGCCTTGCATGTAGCTATGAGTGAAAGACTTGAACAATGTACGGGAAATTACACTTGTAGTTAACTACTTCCTCCGCCCGAAACAAGTGAACTGAAACTATATTCTGTGAGCACTTCGGCTCAAGTGATATTCTCGACCTTTTCAAAATGTGTTTAGTGACCATGCAATGTCCATATCTGCTGCAGCTACGAGTACAGTTTTATTTTAAAGACACTATTGCTAGTCTTGGCTTTTGTTATATTTATACAATATGTTCATAGAACGTGAATATTTTCAAGAAGGATATCTTTCCATAATCAATTTTTGAGAGATAATGTGAAAATATTTGCCGACGTATTGCATTTCATTTTGAAAATTATGTATGGCTTTTCTGCAATATTCCTATAAAAGCATGTCATATTCAGTCTTTTCCTCCTAGATTCTGAAAAAAAAAACGTCACAAATCTTTTTAAACGATGGCTTAGAACAATGGAATCGTAGAAAGTTGGAAAAAGAAGTAGGGCACTCTATGAAGCAGAACAAGAAGGTAGAAAATTGAACCTTTTGACATTCTAAATGCATAAAGGATTGAGTATATTGACAAACGTATTCCGGTGACACCCTTCTTAAGGTGCCTGGGATAATATTCATCAGTACATATGAAAGTTTGCCATACCTGGTCTAATGGGACTATAAATCATTTATCATCAATTAACATGAAAAATCCTTAACCATAACAACGGTCTCCAGAAATTAGTTAAAATGCTTACAATCACTATATTATCAAACATCTATGAAACATAGTTTTATGGGAAAATAACAAGTTTGCATACGCTCGCCAATAATTCAAGTGAGTATTAATAATATTTTTGATTAACATGAACACTCTGCAAGTGGAAACGGCGCGTTTTGCAAGTATTTTCTAAGTTAAAGATGAATTTCTCGTACTTAAGTTGAATAATTTCTTTACCGTGCCAAGACAAGTGTTTGTGTTTTCGATCATAAGTGTTCACATTGTTTAACTCTGTGTGTTATCGATGGAAAATGCTAACATCGTTATATATATATAATATGTATAATATATATATGTATGGTCGATGAAACATGTTCAAATCGATAACTGTTTGAATGGTCTATGATACATGTTAAAATCGTTAACTCTATGTTTGCCCGATAATAAAAATTAGCATCTTTAACTGTTTGCATTGTCAATGATACATATGTAAATCGTTAACAGTATGTGTGATAATAATACTAATACATGATCACTTCCTTAACGCAATGCATTGTCAATGAAACTTGTTTACATCGTTATCTGTACGTTTTGCCGATGATACATGTTTTAATTGTTTACTGTATGTGTCGCTGATGATGCATATTTAAGAAAGAAGTGCCTTGAATACTTTCCAAACATACTTGTCTGTCAAAAGACATGCACTAAGGGAAAACAATTTCACAAGGGCATGTTTCTTCAAATCTGTCAGTCGACATCGCCATCAGTTAAAGCTTCAAGTTCCATCCAAGTTCTGACGAAAAGTAAATGCATCTACTGTTGACATTTAGTAAATATACTTCTTTTTTATGTATTGCGTCACATTTCAAGCATGAGTTCCATTTTAATGATAAACAACCTTACATAAATGTCCCACTGGTGACACTTAGTGCAATAGAATGTTCAGCAGTAATCTGTTTCAATAATTAAACAAACAGTTTCAGGTTTCAGAGATATAAATCTGTAAACAGAGCGAGTTAAAAGGATCAGTTACAAAAACATTCCAGGAAATGGAGTTATTGCTTGCGGCAGCTTCAGATACAAACAAGTAATTAATTTTAATTAAAACGATTGCCAGCCATCATAGAAGATATATGTGACACGTATACGTTTGTACTTTCAATTGTGATATCTGACAACACTGTGAGATTATATTATTACAGGAAAATACAATGGCAGATATTATCCATCATAGTGTCTTGAAAAGACCCACTATTGTTAATAATTTCTGTTATATATTCTTTGCAACAGACATGCCTTTTAACGAAACTACTGCTTTGATATTATTATATGAAACGTATTCGTTTGATACCTGTTTATGCATTGCTACAGGTATTCATTTGTCTAAACCCATCGAATCTGTAGAACTTCATTACAGAAAGACTAATCGGATGACTTAATCAACGTTTCACTATGTATTTAAATGCATTACACGTATATGGATAGCGATCGTACATTGTCATTATTATTACTGTAATATAATCATAATAGCAGTATTGCCAAATAACAAATAAAACATTTAGCAATGTGTAAGAACCTAAAACGAAGGCTGCAGATAATTAATACAAATGCTGGCGTGTACTCTTATGAACATTAATACGTTTTCACCAATTAATCAAAGAGTAATAATTTTTTTAAAACTGTTGCCAATACTAATAAGTATTCTTTGAAATTAACCATGAAAAATATATTGACCCGATTAAACAACGTTTTTTATCCAATGTAACACAAATGAAAGAACGTTACAGACTCAAGGTGTTACACAATATGTACAACTAACTACAAAACATTTGTTCACGTGCAGACAATATCACGTTAACATATAATATGAACACGCAAGACATGAAAACATGAGTGTAAATATGACCAGCTGGCGCTCCAAGCAGATTCATGTCTTCGACCTTTCAATAATCATTTTGTCTGGATGTTGCAAACTCTACTTAAAAATAAACTTAATGGTACTACTTTAATTAAACGTTTAGCGGTTCTTATTCCTGTTTAAGTTATTACCTGTCATGGCAAAATCAAAGATCGTGCCTATGTCCAGTGATGGAAAATTTTATATCAAAACCAACAAACTTGTATCTGAATTGCCCACTTATAAAAAACTATTCATAAAAAGCAATGCATGATCATGAGAAAAAAGACATTAAGAATGATGTATGACCCAAATGAATATTTTGATGCAATATACACTATATTAAGCTTTTATTATTATGGTCGTGCAATAATGGTGTAAATACCCTGCATAAATGTATAGACGAAAGTAAAAAGAAATCATATATCAACACAAATATGAAATCATGTTTTGATAATTTATATTTTTAAAACGCAAGCATACAATCGTATTAAAATCGACACGTCCTTTTTCTAGCGAAATATTGTACTGCTAATCATATGTTTACTTGAACGAAATCTATGTTTTGATATGCCAATATGAGAAATATTATACAACACATATGTCTCAAATAATCATATCAAAGTGAATGAACATGCATTAATACAGGCATCCACTTGTTTAAATTGTATCATTATATTACAGAAATATCGGTTGAATTAATCAAAGTTTCATGATGAATTAAATGCATGACAACCTTTGAAAAATGATCGTTTGAAAGTGCAACTTGTTACCCAATTATTACTGCAACATGCTATTTTGATTTTTTAAAACAAACCTATTAGCAAAACATAAAACGAAGGCTAGAGGTAATGAATACAAAATACTGACATGCACTTTTAGGAAGATTAATACATATTTACCCTATCAAGAAAAAGCAGTACATATTTTCAAATGCAAATAAGCATAAAATAAACCATGAAATCTATGAAAACTACATTGACCCAATAAATTATCGTTTATATGTCAATGGCAAATGAAAGAATGTTACAAACTCAAGGTGGTGCACAATGAATAGTCACAAACAGTTGTTCACGTGCAGACATTTACAAATACATATGTATCTCGTTGACATATATAAATACATGCAAGACAGACTCATGAGTGTGAATATGACAAGCTAGCGTTCCAAGCAGATTCATGTCTTCGTCATTGCATTCACCATTTCGTTTGCACTTTACTAACTCTACCTTAGAATAAATTTAGTAGGACTGTTGTAAAAAAAGTAAGGTGGGTCTTATTTCAGTATGAATTTAAATGAGTTTTAATTTAATCCTACTCCGAGAAAAAAGATATAGATGTATAACATATAGGTATTCGTAGAAATCAATGCATGGAAATGAGAAAATCATTGAGAATAATAGATAATGTATTATTCACAAAGAATATCTAAATACAATTTATACCATGCACTAAAAATCCATTAACATTTGAGTCGTGCAATTATGGTTTAATTACACTGCAAAAATGTGATTTTAGACGAATCTTAAAAGAAAAACATAAATCGCCACATGGAAATATGTTTTCTGTAGTTATATATTGAAAATCGCAAGCATACAATACTATCTAAATTGATTTTAGCGGACTAGTTTACTGCTTCTCGTATGCATGGGAAGACACTTTGCCGGCTTGAGAAGGTTCCTTTATTCTTGGCATCTGCAAAACTAAATGAAATCAATTAAAAATCTCTATCAACTTGTCACAGTGCAAATTCAATAACATCGGCTTGAATTATGGTTCTCTGTATACAAAGGCAAAAGTGGCAATCTAGAATGACTTTAATATTTAACACACCATGTAGTCAATCCTATGTGAAACTAAATTACCCGACCCGTTTTAGGCGTATAAATATCTTAAAGCAAAAATCAACAGACCATACTCACTGCTTACCTCAATATTCAATTTTTTGGCCAATGTTTCTTTGATGGGCATTATCAATGACACAGTTGTGAATTTGATAAAATGCACAAAATCCTCTCGGTGTTTATCTTCTAGAGTTTCTAAAAGCACGATCATGTTTTATTGAATTGGTATACAATTATTGGTCACCGAGCCGGACAAGTGGGTTTTCTCCGGGTTTTCCGGTTTCCCCCACAACACAACAAAAGACTAACCTCTCACGCAACATCGTGCCAACAAGTATAAGCTATCATAACTTCCTTCACAATCGTTGTAAAATATATAATGGTTAATGGTTAAAGTAATTATTGTATACCATAATTCATGCAATACTTAAAGTTTGGCTTTTCAACTTGAGCCATGTTCATACATTTTTATCTAAAAACAACTAAGAAATTATAACTGAACACTCGCCGTTCATGTTCTACAACAGTTCTGTTTTAAATGTGCAATGTCGAACTAGAGTAGGTTAAGGATTTACGGGATTTAATAAATAGATACCTTTTTTGTAATATTTTTTTTTATGAAAATATAAACCTCCCCCATATCTATCTCGGTCAACTTACATTTTTCTGTCATGAAAGAGACGTTTCTCTTTCACTACTCCGTGCTTCATGCGATTTTTCAGTGTTTAGTTTTTACATCATCGTTCTCAGCTTTTCTTCGGGATGTTGAGTTGCAGCGATGAAATCAAAGTAACGAAGACTGAGTTTGCTGGACTTCCTTTAATCGGAACTGGCCTCACTCTCTCCCATTTCATCCCACATGCTTACCAATTCGTCTTTTAAACCATAAGCAGAGGGCAGGCGGGGGAATGTCGGCGCTGGTAAACCATAAAATATTAACACCAAGGGTTTGATTGGTATTTTTAAAACAAATAAGACAGAATTTTTATACTATATATCTTATAAAAACACATGAAACATATAATTGTAAGCAAATTTATTTTTATTTGGTTTATGTATGAATATTTGTTACCAATTTATCACGATTTGAATACTAACATACACTTGTTTATCCTAAATATAAATTACGTGTTCTCCAAGCTACCTCAGCTGCTGCCACTAACACTGTGGCATTTGTCAGACGACATGGCGCCTCTTCTACCTAAAATAGGAAAGCAGATATTTCATTACATTTTCTGGGATGGAAAACTGTGAAAAGACAGAAATACACAAACTTGGGGAAGTAAGGCAAATCGGAAACGGCTCGATGAATGTAAGACATCTACACGGAATTTCAAGAAAATGAACATTACAACTGTACATATTTGACATATTGCTTTACCATGCGTTAAAAAAGTACAGTCACAATCATCATAGCTATATTCCATATACATGTACATAGGACAACATGTCATAAGTATACTTAAATGCATTAAATCATGTTCTGTTTAAATCTGCATTTAGAACCTCTGGTGTAGTCGCTCACATCTGTTACTAAATTTTGCAATATTTCGTGTTTAGATTCTGTGAAACATATAAGGAGATGCATTTACATGTAACTTCGACTAAACTGTTCAATACAGTTCGTAAACATATCACTGGAAATGCCGATACAATCGTCATTTTCCGTTATATATTGTTCGCTTCTTTCATAAATATATCATGACCCAAAAGCGTTGTATTATTCTATAAATAGCAAGAAACTGAAACCACAATTACTGGGAGATGAATAGACCTTTTGTCGAAAAGTCCAGGGAAGGAAATTAGACTATCTTTGTACAATCAAACTGACATGTGCTTTAAGCTAAACATGTATATACAGTGAACGAAAAAAGATTACTTCAATGTATAGACCGCAATCGAAGAAAGCAACTAAAAACTGACACATAAAACGATGCGGTTATTTTTAACAAACAGGTATGATGAAATTATACTGTACCAATTATATTCGGAAATCATTTTTATATCCCATGAAAACATTTGTATTCTTTTTCATTACTAGCAGGTGGGTCGTCACTCAATCTCATTTTTAGTCAAGAACTATTTCCTACGCCCTAAACAAGTTAACCGGATTCTAGATTTCTACGGTACCAGTGATATTGGAGACATTTAAGTGACTGAACAAGGCTGCGGGTACGGGAACAGGCTTGTTATAAATGCACTTTATATTTTCATATTTCAAGTCAAGTTCATAGAATGTAAGCTGTAAATAAAATTACATGCAAGCTGTCAGCCTGAACTTGTTTAGAAGCGATATGGGCAATTTATTTTTTAATTATTTATGGCATTATAAATCAATACTGTTACATTGTCTATTATTAATTGGTAGCATACTTGCAAGTGGTAAAACTAATAACCAGCGTAAAACGCCCAAGTCATTTTAACGTTTGATAAGGGCCCACGAATAAAATTTGAAGGTACGTTAACTGTAACAAAGGGCACATACATAAACCAATTTTCAAAAAGAATCTTCGATACCTTTCAAACATACTTGCCTGTCAAGCGGCAGGCACTTCCTCTTTTCTCTCATATTCCTTTCCATTTCAAAACAGAATCAACGATTTTTTATTCGATTTATGAAAGTAAACTAAGATTAATTATCGGTAAAAAGTGAATGCTACTTCTGCTGTCCTTTACCAAATACCTTCCCAAGTAATTGCCCCATATTTCAAGCATGTTTGTCAAAAAAAGTCTTGTATCAATCTCGTACTTGTGACACTAAATGCAACAGAAGGTACAACAGTAATCTGCTATAATAGGTAGCGTTAATGGTTTTAATAGATATAAATCTTTAACCAGAGCCAATCTTAAAGGATTATTTACAAAGACATTCTAGGAAAAGGAATTATTCTTGGACTGCAGCTTCAGATTTAAACGAGCAATACTTTTGATTAAAACAAATGCCAACTATCATAGGATACATATGTGATACAAAAATATATATACATAAATTATTTTCTATTTTTATATCTGATAGCATTGCATTCGAATACTCCGGTAAAAATATAACATCAAAGATACATACAATGGCATATATATAACACACCATGGTGTCTTTAAAAGACACACTTTTGCTAATAATCCCTGTAAACAAACTTTGATTTAGACAAGTATTTTAAAATTAAATAACTGCTTTGATACCATTAAATCGAAGTAACACTTTATGACACATTTTCTTCAGCACTGTGTCTGCAAATGACACAACTGTTTAATACTTGAAAATACCGAAAGAAATTGTATCATTACATTACAGAAAATTTAATCAACGTTTCACTAGGTCATTGAATGTTTGACAAGTCTTGGAAAAGACTCGCACCTTATTCCAACCTGTTACAAAATTACTACACAAACAACCAAACAAAACAATAAAGTTGCTTAAATAAACTTTGATATTAACTTTAGGAAAATAAATACGTATTCTGGATCGACCATCACCACACGAACATTTTATTTTATTTCTATACAATTGGTATACACAAGACCACATACACCACTAACAGCTCGGATACCTTTCATTTAATAAATTGCTTTAAAGCCACTCTAATACATTTGTATCTACAAACAACTAACTAATACCGCATGCTTATCATCAGTTCTGTTTTAAATGTGCAATGAAAACCAATGTAGTATATTTCATTTTAAAATTATATATATGGCTTTTCTTGTTTTTTTTTTCCTTTTAAGAAACATGTCATATCTTACAGTGTTTCTTATTGAATACTGATAATATCAACTCATAAAACATTTGAACGATAACTAAGAAGATGAAATCCTAGGAGGTATAAAAAGAAGTAGGACGCATTATAAAACAGTTCAAATAGGCAAAACATAGAATCACTTGACAGTCTGAATGATTTAGCATGTATACAAAGTAACTCAGAGACACGCTAATTTAGAAGCCTGAATTTTTTTATAAAGTCGCGACACTGCGTATATATATATATATATATATATATATATATATATATATATATATATATATATATATATATATATATATATATATATATATATATATATTCAGGAGAACATTTTTCCATTGTTTTACTCTTAGACTAATGGACATATTCGTAAAAACCAATTACCATCAGTTTACAGTAACATTCTTATACCGTAGGTCTCCAGAATCAATTAAATGCTCACACACTCACACACGCACACGCACACGCACACGCACACACACACACACACACACAAACAGCAACCTACTATCTAACATTTTATGAGAATCTAACTATAATGCACATCCCCTCTAAAAGTGTAATCATTATAAATCATTATCAAGGAGGAAATGAAGCGTTTTCCAAGTATTTTCAAGGTTAAATTTTCAACACTTTATTTGAAATATGTTTTTCTCACAGAAGCCTGTGCCAAGACAGGGTTTGTTCGTTGGATTTTCCATTTGATAGCAAAAAAACGGTGTTTAGAGACAGAACGAATTTAAAATGGTTGTTATGGTTTACTGTATGTGTTGCCGATGATACATTTGCATATCGTAAGCTATTTGTATTGTTTTGTGTGATTGATTTTATGAATGATTCTCGACTTTTGATCAGTTTGACTCGTTCGTATAGTGTCAATGTTTGCATTCCATACATTACCATCGGAACCAAATGTATAATTTGACAAGACTGATTGTTTACAAACCAAACCTATTAAACTCAACAATAATAACCTACGTTTTGCTTCCATTTTTAGATGCGTAAATGAATTATTTTTGTAAGAAAACTGTAATTCAATAACTGTAAAGATATTTTTAACCAATCAAAATTCAGAAATAAAACGCTACTGCAAATTTCAAATATTGTATAAAAATAATTTATCTCTTTGTAACCGCGATGTTATCTTATCCGGCTCTAAACCCAGTTCTTCTAAAACCTGTTTACGACCGTAACCTGTGTCAAAATAATTAATAGGATTTCTTTGAATGGCGATGACACCTGGAGTCAGAAATGCGATGACCAGCCTGAATGCAAATGGGTTATATTCCAATGTTTTGCAAATAAACAAGTATAAACTCTAGACTTGACTTTATGCCTGATAGCTGTATAAACACCTAAAAATCATGTTGTAAAGTAAGGCTTTAAATTTTTATGGAATCAAATTAATGTGAACCTTTCTTTTCCAATTGTATACAGAACTCGCGTGCTCCCTCAAACGATAACATGTGTAATTCCTTTTATGATACGATCTCTTCATATATCCGATGAAATTGTTCACTTTGCAAAACCTGTTTCCCTGGTGTTAACTGTATATAAACATGAAACTGTTGTTTTTTTGCATTGGAATTTCAAACTTTATAACATAGCAAATAAAATTGCTTGCTGAAGGAGCTTTAAAGTTGTAAACACCAATCCATTTAGGCTACTTTCTCACTTTTTCTAGAGAATAATGACTAGATGGTTATGATTATATAGGGGTCAAAATACTTCCGGCATTAAATTATTTAAACACAAACGCCACATGTGACAATTACAATGACAGTTTAAAAAATAGACTTTCTTTAAATAAGTTACGACAATCTTGAAAACGGGTTTTGAAACTTTTACATAAAAGAGTCATTAAAAATATCCTGACCGATCCTTTCTGTTGTACATATAAACTGTTGTCCTTGACCAAATTCCTCCTTCTTCACATGTTGCCTTCATGATAAACAGCCTTACATAAAATTCCCACTGGTGCCACGAAGTGTAACATAATGTAAAGCAGGAATCTGTTTTATTATGTAAACAGAATGTAACAGGTTTAAAGAGACATACTTCTGTAACCAGAGCAAGTTCAAAAGGATTAGTTAAAAGGACATTCAAGAAAATGGGATTATTACGTGAGGCTGCTTCAACGATCGAGGAAGATATATGTGGCACATATACGTGTATACTTTTACTCAATTGTGATATCTGACAATACCCTGTGAGATTGTATTTGAACATACAATGGCAGATGTTGCCCGCCATGTTGCTCGACTTGAAAATACTAACTAATGTTAATAAGTTCTGTAATATATGCCATACTACCTAAATGTTTTAATGAGAAACTACCTTGGTACCATACATACTCTAAAACACTGTGTCTCCCATTGATATAACTGATTATTACATGACAGTGCATTACTACAAGCATAGGCTTGTTTAAACCGAACGAAATAGTAGTATAACATGAAAGAAAGTTGACTACATCAACGTTTGACTGTGTAATTGCAAGAATGTATGACACATCTTTGGAAAATGTTCGTACATTTTTGCAACCTGTTACACTATTCGTACTGCAACATACTAAATTAAACCCCATTATTTTAGCTATGGAATTTAACATAAACGAAGGCTGAATATATTTTATTAAAATGCTTACATGCTCTTTTTGGAAGATCAATACATATTCACAATTTCAACAATAAAAAAGTAAATATTTGCCAATGCAGATAAGTATTGTATTTAATTAACCATGGATACTACATTGAGCCGATAAAGCATTGTTTTTAGCCTTTGTTACACAAATGAAAGAAGGTTACAATCTCAAGGTGTTACACAATATATACTTGTAACAACAAAACAGTTTTTCAACAGATACAATAACCTTGATATATATAAGTACACGCAAGACATGAAAATATGAGTGTACTTATGGCCAGCTGTCGTTCCAAGAAGATTAATATTTTCATTCTTTCGTTTATCATTTCGTCTGCACTTGGTAATCTTTACTTAGACAAACAACTAAGTAAGAAAACCTTAATTAATAGTTTAGTGGTCCTAATTCCTGTTTAAATTTCCATGAACATCCTTTTCTGAAATAAAGAGATGGATGTATAAAATTTGGTATCATGAAACTGATTTAAACCTCAAAATAATAATCTTACTAACATTGCAACAATAAAGCATACTCTCTGGTCTATTAAAGGGAAACTCCAAAGTCAAAACCAACATACACTATTTTGAATTGGCCACTTTCGAGGCACTATTTTCAAAAGCAATGCATGAATACGAGGAAATAGACATTCTCGTTTAATTTATTGATGTTTATAATCTGCACTTACAATAAGCAAAATCTCATTTTACTGCATTCCTATACAATTTATGTATAATAAAACTCATATAATACTAACAGTTTGGGTGCCTTATATTTGTTTTTCTCTTAAAAACCCTTCTCATACTCTCTTCTCCAAGAGAACAACTTAGTAAATAGAATTGGACAGTCACTTTTGATAATCTACATCGGTTCTGTTTTAAACGTGAAATACTGAAATAATGTAGGTTCAGTATTGATGATACTTAATAAAAAGGTTACAATATTTTGCATAATTTAAAGATACAATTTTCCCCCAAAACTATCATGGTCATCCTACATTTTCTTTTCAAGCAAGAGTTGTTTCCCTTCCACTTAAAAAACAACAACAACATTTCCAATATTTTTCATGAAATGCTCTCTGTGCCTCATTTGATATAACTTAAACTTATGAGTAACAAGAATAAATATATTTCAACCTGATAAAAGTTAAGATTATGTGAAAATATTGAACATATTTAGAAAGGGCTAGTAAGACTACAACAAAATTGATAAATGTATTTCTGATAACAACAGCTCCCCAACAGATCCACCGTGGACAACACCTTGGCTCCAGATCCAAAATATTGTCCACCATGAGGCAGTTGGCAGTGCACATCTCCAAAAAGTCCCACTGCGAAACCAAAGATATCATGCGCTTCAATGGCAATTCTCATTTTTTCACTTTTTGCATTGGCACAGCATTTTTATAATGTGAAATAAGAGAGGGGTGCAGGATGGGAAGAAGGGAAGATGGTAAAAGGGGGATAAAAAGAAAAGCTGGAAGGAGAAAAAGGAAGAAGAGAACAGATCAGGGAGGATGGAATAAGGGAGAATGGAAGAAGGGGAGAAAAGAAGGGACGATGGAAAGAGGGGGAGAAGAAGGGACGAAAAAAAAAGGAAAGGGAAGAAGGGAGAGAAGAAGGAAAGATGAAAGAAGGGAGATGAAGGGGGAGATGAAAGGGGGAGATAAAAAGGGATATCAGGAAGGGAAAAGAAGGAGGAGAAAAGGGGGAGAAGAAGGAATCGGAAGAAGGGAGAAGAAGAAGGGATGGTGCAAGAAGGGATGATGAAGAAGGGAAGAAAAGAAGGTAAGGGAAGAAGGGAGAGAAGAAGGGAATATAAAAGAAGAGATGAAGAGGAGATAAAAAGAAAATGAGGAAGGGAAAAGAAGGGGAAAAGGGAAAAAGAAGGGCAGAAATGGGGGGACAAGAAGGGATGGGGGGGACAAGAAGGAATGAGAAGAAGGGAGGAGGAGAAGAATGAAGGATTGAAGAAGGGATGATGAAGAAGGAGTGAGAAGAAGGGATGGGAAAAGGGATGATGGGAAAAGGGGGAGAAGAAGGGGAGAGAATAAGGGATTGGAAAAAGGGATGATGGAAGAAGGGGGAGAAGAAGGGAAGTGAAGAAGGAAAGGGAAGAAGGGAGAGAAGATGGGAAGATGGAAGAAGGGAGGGGAAGAAGGGGAAGAAGGGGAGATAAAAAGGGATATTTTCAGAACGGGGAAAGGGGCGAAAAGGCGGGAAAAAAAAGAAGGGATGGGAAAAAGGGAGGATGAAAGAATCAGAGGGAGAGAAGAGGGGAAGATGGAAGGGGGAGATGAGGGGAAGAAAAGGGAATATTGGAAAGAGGTGGATAGAAGTAGGTATGCTTGAAGAGTTGCTTGAAATGGTGCAAAGAAAACTTACATGCTATAATATCATATTTTTAGAACATTATTCTGGAGCTTTAATTTTTCAAATTTGTTTTTTGTTTCTATTTAAGCGCTTATATAATATATTTATGCTTTCCGGTTTTATCTTCTTCAATATATTATTAATAAAAGTTCTATAAATAGATATATTATTTTGATAACAATGCCTTACTGTAGTGCGTTTGGCCAATAAAAGGTACGAAAAATTGTCTTGAATGAAATAGGTTATGCACTGTGCTGTTTGTAGAGTTGTGTGCTGTTCTATGTTTCTTGTTCGTGAGTTTGTGTTCTATGTCTTTGGCGTTTGCCCATTGCCACTAAACCGGGTTTATGTTTAAACTTTTTGAGCATGTTTCTGTAGCTTTTTGCATATATATTGAAACTTTAAGTGATACTCGTGTTTAAAATTAATACATTCACATGTATAATATTATTATACATAAATTTTACTAACTAAACCTTTAAGTACTTACGAAATAATGCATGAACGGAAGATATTAATTACTGATAACAAGATTGTAACCTAGTATTTAACGGCCTCTAAACGCCAACTCCACCACTTTACGGTGGTGCAAAGAAAAAGAGCCGTCGACACTTCCGTGGTGGAGCTGTGCCCTGTGTTTACATGACCAAACAAGAGTATGATTTATATTTTATTTGATAATTTCATTTAACGGACATATTTCGAAAATCGGAGAATGTGGTACCGTGTAAGAACACTTCTTCTGTAGGCTGGTTACTATTTCGTTTCAATATTGTGCAAACTGTGGTGCTAGGAGCTTTTCTCTCGAATCGGACTTGTGCATATTTTGAGATCTGATTGCATAGCAAGTACATTTCGGTCGGTGCTTATACACCCCTTAAGAACATTCTCACGCATGCAAACATAACTGTTACGTATAGTACCTATGCCGGAACACAACAAAACTGATAAGCACTTCTTAAAAAGGAAATATGCACATACTTATAAAAGTTGTGGCGCTGTTGCCCTAGTGGTGGCGTAGTAAAAAAAAGTACAAATACATTTGATCAGATAGATCATGTGTAACTTTAAAAACTCCCATTAAAATAAGATGAGCGCTTAAACGGGTAAACTCATCTGAAATATATACAAAATATGCTTATAATCTTGTAAAGTGATGTATTGATAGGATCGTACTAGCTCGTATTGATAATTCTAGGCTTATTTTGAGGAAATACTGTATTTGCCGATTTTGGGACCCTCTGGTGTCTAGTCCCTTTAATAGTGCTTAGGTACACCCGTAAAGCCATGGGCATAACATAATTATGTGATAATATTCTTAAGATACTTTTTATTGAAACTCAGTTGCGCAAAAAAACGAAGTTTCGCCTAAAAAGTTACGACCTTAAAGCTGCTCTCGCATATAATGAGCGTTTTGACAACTTCTTTATTATTTGTCTTGGAACGAGCCAATTTTTGCAAATATCCATGGAAACGAGTGATACAAGACTGCTGACAAAAGTTGCATCGCACATTTTTATATTAAAGTTTAAATAAAATGATGTTTTATGCATTTTTTCTTAAACCCTTAATAAAGGTTTAAGCCATCAAATATTAATTTTCGAACGGAAATATGAAAATCTACGATCTGATTTTTTGTCAACAATCTTATATCTTTGGTTTGCAGATATTTCAAGACAAAAAAAGTTGTAAAAATGGATAATCCGTGAGAGTGCAGCTTTAAGCCTTACGACCTTTATTGAAACGAAGCCCTGTAGCTGTAGAATAAAATGTAAACGAATATCTTCTTCAAACATTAATGCAACTGGTAAAATGGGCATACGGAACAGTGGTATATCTACAGAATACTGAAAATACCCGTGCAAAACTGTCAGGTTTCTGATTATAAGCTCACATATACCTCAATGTAAATATTTCAAACTGATCATATGCTTAGTTAATGGTTTACTGTGGTAATCTGCTTTGTGAAAACGTTTGTCAAAAATGTACAACAGTTTTTGCATAGGCTTTGTTATTATTATGGTATATTATTGATCCAAATATATTCATAAATAGTGAAATAAATTTTGAACATTTCTATTTTTATCATATTTAAATTAAAAACAAAAATAAAATTAAGAGGCCGAAATATCTCGTTTAAAGATCAGTTAGGAGCCGAAAAGTCACTAGTCAACATTTTTAAGTTGCCGAAATGTCTGAGGGACCGATTTGGTATTTGACCGATATGACCGATATGGTAAGGGGTCGATTTGTCTCGCTCCGAAGCATACGCTTCACAGTCCTTATTCCTCCTGGAAGAACAATCCATAGCTTGCAAGACTTTGTATGATATAGCATTTGTAAATATTGCATGGCGTCCATCTTGACTGTACATATTGTCAAAATAAGGGAATACTGTAACCCGATGAGAAGCCAATCACTTTCACAATTAAAATTGAAGTCACTCTTTAAAGTTCAAGTTTTTAGTAGCTCTTACAGGTATCAGTACCCCCCCCCCAAAAAAAAAAAAAAAAAAATGTCGGTAAAAAAACCCCGCACAGGTACGACGGTTATCTTGGAGATATTCTTCAAAAACCAGTTAACCTGAAAAATATTAGACTTATGATTGTTCGATTACTGGGACAGGAGACCTTGATATCTTTTCTATTTATATCAACATGACGCTAGTTCCACGAACTCATTAAGAAAAGCGATAAATACAAACAAACGAGATAGATCAGGTAACAAAAATACCTCGTTCTAACCTTTAAGAATGTTCACAATAAGACCATAATAACTCCTCCTAGATACCACATAAGAAAATAAGTCAATTATGATACAGCGTTGTCACGTTCTATCATAAAAATATACACGATATCAAATGTCTTTAATTCGATCCTGTTCCTAGCTGGTATACACATGTTGTTTCAATACAAATATCTATTCGGAACTCCTCGGTCATTTTTCTCGCATTCGGAACTCCATGGCCATTTTTCTCGCATTCGGAACTCCTCTTCTATTTTTGTCAATACAACCTCAGATGTTTGCCGGTACATCAGTAGAAGTAGTTCGTTAATTTTTGAAATATATCATTTATTTAATGAAATGTTTTAACTTGTATTTATTTATCTAAGTTTAAATGGATTGCCAGTAAAGTGCATTATTGCAAATATAATTAAGATTCCCATGAGTTAAGTCATTAAGTTTAACTGCCAAAATAAATTACTACGCGATCTACTTGCAGCAGACTTAAACATACCGATTTCTGAGAATGTAAACCGTCCAAACACATCCTAGTTTGTTTTCGATAAAAATGATAAAAAAAATCTGATAAAATTTAATATATTATTAACATATCGTGTGCATGGATCTTTAAAATTCTGTCTATAAATGGTCTTTATTGAGAACGTAATTGAACGCCCTAGCCGTAAATATATTTACAGACACCTTTGCGTGGTAATTACTCTAAACTGTCTCTCATTTAAGACATAAATGGACTTAATAAATCTACGGGCACAATTGGTTTGTCTCTGTATGGGCACATTATCATTCGCACGGAGAATGAAAGAATATGTAATCAAAAACGTAAAAAAAATCACAGATGTCGTTGAACGTTGAAAGGGCCAAGGAATTGGTGGTGACGGCTTATTTGTGCAACGATTCTGCATGTTGCCAATATAATGTAAATTTATAACAACAGTTCAGTTTAGCGCGGATCGATAAAATGCAGATGTTCTCCTGCTTACTTAATAATGCAACATGAAGCGTTTATCTCCGACATATCACGCTTGTTCACAGGATGTTGCTCGTGGTTCTCAGACATAGAATGTTTGTTCACATGATGTTGCACATGGTTCTCTGACATATCACGTTTATTCAATTGATGTTGCTCGTGGATGTGACCTTGCAGGTTTACCTCTGATATATCACGCTTGTTCACACGATGTTGCACGTGATCGTGGCCTGACAATGGCAGATGTCCATGGTAAAACAATTGTTGGATGGCACATTCAAACCGTTTCGCGGATTCTGATGGCATTTGGGCCGTCACTCATTTTCCAATCTATGTGCCATCATCGAGTCTACTGCACTAATATGAAGTGGATAAGTGTCTGTTTCAGTGTAAGATTGAAATATATTTCATCAAAAGCTATTTTTTCACTAGTAGCATAATCACTTTTTTGAATTCACAAGGTGAAATTTTTTGCAACCTCAAACTGAAACAAACAATTTTTCCCCTTTAAAGCGATAAAAAGATGACTGTTCTATGCGGTTTTTCAGATAAAAGCTTTAAATTGCATGAGAACATAACGTCATTCTGTAATGCGGGCTAGAATTTCAAATAAGTGAAAATGCCAAATTGAATTTTTTCCTAAATGGAACGGTGAATAATCTTTTTTTTTATTTCACCGATAAATGTCTATAATTCACCGTAAAGCATATGATTAACAAAATCTTTTCATGTAACGTTTGTCCAGTTAAAAGATAAAAGAAGTGGGCTGTTTTTTCTGCTTTAATATAATGCTGTTTAATTGGTTTCCATTTCAAGTTTATGACCAACCCTACGTATGGCTCAATCTCGTACTCGTGAGTTAAGACTGCCCGTTGGAAACATTTCTCAACCGTAGCAATTAGGTTGTTTATGGATGCTTGATGATAATGCACTAAGTAGATAGTATAATCTGTCTGTAGGAGTTAATGCGCCTCATTATCCTGTTAATACGCATATTGACGTAAAACACTTCTTTGTCCAACATTTTTTGATTCACTGATCGATCTATATAAACCACATGACAGCATTTGATAAACACATGTCGAATATTTGTAAAGAGGCAACCTGTACTTCCAAGAACGAAAATAATTTTCATGAACATGCAGACTTTGACTTTGTCAGCCACGATTCAGCACTACAAAATATTGCAAGTTCTAGACAATCAGATATTTATTATTTTTGTTCAGAATGTTTATTACTATTATCACACTATCGTCTAAGATAAAAAGACCCAACAACTGACCATACCTCAACGTTTACCACAGATTTCAATTAATTGGAACAACAAGATGCCCTGGAGCACTCTCAACGCAAATCAAAAAAAGTTATAGCTTCAATGATTATTCGGCGGGCATAATCAGTAATAGCATTTGTGCGTTTGGGAAAATGCATTTAATCTTCTAATTTTGGATGTATAACTTCTGGATTAACCATAAGCACAAGCATATTTTATTGTATTTCTATCCAATTAATGTATACAATTATTCATACAATACAAACAGTCTATACAAAAATTCATACTAACAGTTACTGTTTTTAAGCCTCTTTCATACATTCGTATTTGTAAACCCTTAGCACATATAATTGGACAGTCGCTTTCATGCTCTACACAAGATCTGTTTCAAAAGTGTAGTGCTGATATAATGCAGACTCGGGATTGACGAGCTTAACTAAATGAGTGCATACAATAAAAAATAAGAGAATGCCAAATTGTAGCAAATCTCACTCGGGCATCCTACATTTTCTTGTCATGAAAGTGTTGTTTCCCTTCCACTATTAATCATTCAATGCACATTGCTTGAGCCTTGCTTATTTCATCAGACATAAACTAAAACATCAAATTATTGACGATATTCCATTGTTGTGTTTTACTTCATCGCTCCCTGGAGGAAATTCATCCTACGTATTCTTGTCATGCAAGAGTTGTTTCCTCTCCACTTTAAAAACACTATTTATGTACACAACCATTGAGCAATGCATATTTCACTAGTCGAAATATCAAAAACAAACCCCGTTTAGGGGAACAATGCAAGGGCCCAAACGACAATGAACTATAAAAGAATAAAAGAATACAACCAAAATATTTCAACCTTATAAAAAATATGATTATTTTCAAAATAATGAAAGTATTTCTTTTTTTACATCAGCGCTGTCAGCTTCCCAATGAGGACATTTAGTTACAACGATGCAATACATGATCAAGGTGACGTCCACAGAATCAGGCCGGAATCCATTAAGCCGGGAGTCTGCCCCGGTTTTTCTATTCGGTAATGTAACGTTTAAAATGTCATTCATCTTTGTTACAAACCACCTTTTCGGTTCTTACTAGGTCTCTTTCGCTTAACATCTTATGTCTATATGGGGGTTTAATTTCACTCTCTATGCTTAACATCATAAGGGGTCAAGCACATCGAAAAGATGGAGGGGATCTATAGGGTGAAGCCATAATCCAACCAATGAGCACGTGCTGACCCTAAATCTGAACCTCAATCCCCTAGTTTTTTAACATTATTCTAAAAGCATGCTCAGGGTAAGATATTTTGAAACAAGTTAAACGATTTACCTTTTTTAGCCATCTTCTCATTTAATATATGTTTTTGTTTTAGAATCTCTGTAATTAATTTAGTCGATTTTACAACTATTTATATGGTTGCACACAATTGTGTCATCCTAAATCTAGGTAACTGCTGCCTTAAACGTTGTTGTATTTTTATTTTCTAGACTGAATGGCGCCTCATATACCTTAAAATGAATCTTAGATCTTTATTGAAATTTACTTGCTTGGAAAAAAATAAGATAGCACGTAGACATTCCACTTCATTCATTTTGTATTATATGTACAGAACCATGAATAAAGGATTGCGGAGAACGCCAAAGGCTTATATGGTACCCCTTTCCTCCTTTTCTCTTATGTTCTAGTTGATTTTGTTAGATTAAGTATAACATTTGTGTCAAGGGGCCGTTTCAATAGAGATCTAAGTCGATGTTTGTAGAGTAGTCGTAAATTGAAACAATTTAAGAATTATAACTTCATTGTTTTGCTACATATTTGGGTAAATTTAACTTTGGTCATGTATGAACAGAAAGTTGAGGGCAAAATAAAATCCGTGTGTTGCCATTGGTGATGTTTTTACAGATTTAAGATATTTGAAGGTATACTTTTAATCATTTATGGAAACGGCCCCTGTATGTAAAAGTTCTAATCTGAAAAACAAGGAAATGCACATTTGAATTGAACAGATTTCGCATAATATATGTAATCATTTATGTAAACAAACATGATTCATATACACTTACGAAAGGATCAGATGCGAGAACTGTTTTAATTGAAATACATTGAATCATGTTCTGTTAAAAACTGCATTTAGAACTCTTGATTAATTCATTAAATTCTGTGAAACATACATGAAGATGCACTTTCATGTATTTACAATTAAAGAAATCAATAATGCTCGTGAATATTCATTGATGCGGAATGTTTAACCACATTCTTCATAAGCTTTTATTCCAGTAAACTTTAGCTACTTTCATCCAAAACATAATATAACCCAAGTGCGCTTAACAATTCTAATAATAGCAAGAAACTGATGTTACAATTTCCGGAAGATTAATAGACTTATTGTCGCAAAAGCTAGGAAGGAAATTAGACTTTCTATGTTCATTATTATGCTGACATGCGATGTGTGCTTTGTCAGTGCAAGAAATGATATACAGGGTATGCAAACGGTTAACAAAAACCTAAGATGAACTATATAAACTGTAATCCAAGAAAGCAAATCAGAAGGAGGTATTTCAAACGATGCGTTTGTCTTCCAGATTCTTACTTACAGGTAATGCAATTGTATAAAGATTATTCAGGCATAAACATGAGTATTCTCTCTCAGTACTAGCAGATGAAACGTCACCCTATCTCAAGATAACATTCCGGCTTGCCTTTAGCTATTAGAAATTGTCCTAATTAAACGAAGTATGCGCAATTACATTTGTGGTCAACCATTATTTGCGCAGCCCGAAACAGTGAGCCAAAATGTTTAGTAAATGTAAAATGCATTTGTTGCGGCTGAGAGCTTTATATATTATGTAGAATCTATTATGGTCTTTCTATTATTTCTTTTATTGGTAAGTTTGCTCAAGTTAGTGCGTACTTTGATAAGATCTACCTTTTACGTTTTTTCTTTATTTAGTATTGTTGGGATAAGAGTGAGGTTTGTGCACTTAAATTGGTTAAAACCCCAGTAAATTTACATTTTACTGACCGTTCCAAGACCTAACAATCCTTGATAAACATACCTAGTTTATTATGTATACACTAAACAAAATTCCTAACCGGCCACTTAGTAAAGTAACCTTCCTGAAAAGTACACTAAATATAATCAATATACAGTTCAGTATTCGATATCCGCTATCTCGTGGCAATAGTCTTTGAAAATTCAGCTAAATCGAAGCATAAACGGCAGAGAAAACACAGTTCATATGCGGTTACTCCCAAATCAAAAGTCACAAGGAAAAGAAATAACAATGCAAATTCCATAGGGAATCAAAATTGTTTCACATAGATGGTAATGTTAAAGTTGGACATTCATTTGAACTAATTAAGCCGTTGATGACTGTGTTTCCGTCTCGCATATGATGTTATACCATTTTTAATTGATTAAAGGTGGTATTTTTTTTATTTTTCTTCCGTTACACGCTATTTTATATTTTGTGACTTTTATGATTGAGAGTGTTGTCATTTGAGACGCTGTATCTTTTTGACAAAGCGAAATATGTGAACCAAGTTTTTACAGCATGTGTACGAGATAATGGTCTTTTTTAAAACTAATTTGTAATTAGGCTTATTTCACAGAAACGAATATTAGAAGATTACTTAGGTGGCCGGTTAGGAATTTTGTTTAGTGTATAGTATGTATGCACTGTGCTGTTTGAGGAGTCTGGTGCTGTTCTTCCATGTTTCTTGTTGATGATTTTTTGTTTTTACACAGTGCTATTAAACCGGGTTTATGTTTAAACTTTTTGCTACTGAGCTTGTTTCTGTAGTTTTTTTACATAAATATTGTTTTGTTTTCTGAAATATTCTGACTTCCTTTAAAATTCACAAAAATGAACAGAATAAAATTAAGAATTTTATTGTTCAATATAAACTAGAAATCCGATTTGTTATTGTAGAATTAGACTAAAATGTTTTCTTTTCAATAGAATAATGACATTTTACTATAACCAAAACGTTAAAGGTAATTTGACAACGAGTTACTTTTTCTCGACGTAGTGAATTTCATGTTTAAAAGATTGTGACGTTGTGCATTTCTTTCGGATAAAAAAGCGTTCGGCTTTTCTGTAATGTTCCATTTGAATACATTTCACAACCAGTGTTTTCGTCTTGGATTCTGATAAAACAACTCAAAACATTAAACGAAAAAGAGGTAAAAACAAGAAAGCTGGAATCTTATTCGGTTCAGAAGAAAAGTAGGGCACAATATGAGAGAGTACAAAAAGGCGGCAAAAATAGAACCACTTGGCAGCCTGAATTAATAAATGCTTTAGGTATATACAAAGTACCACATTGACACGGTTTTTAAGATGCCTGACATTTCCGTGGTGTCTCGACCCTGAGGAAATATAAATTTCAAGAGTACATACGACAGTTTTCCGTACTTTCCTTCTAATGGGAATAAACTATTTATAATGAACATGAAAAATCTTCAACCTTAACATCAGTATCCCGGGATCAATTAAAATGCTTACAAACACTGAAAACAGCTTATCTAACATACAACATACATACACTTTTATGAGAAAATTACGACTGTGCACATCCTTGCTTATATTGATGCTGAGTGTAAAGCATATTTATGATGGCTATGAAGACTCTGCAATTGAAAACGGGAGCGTCTTCCAAGAATTTTCAACATACTTCTACATTATGAGACGAAAGTCGATCACTGTAATTCTTTAAGGGGCTACCAGTCCCTAAATGGTTGTGCGTTTTCAGTTATTAAATACATGGTTACTGCTATTTTAAGTTAAACAATGTGTTAACCGTCCACAAACTCGTGCCAAGACAAGATCACTATCTGTGTGTAATTTTAAGTTCGTAGTATTTTCCGGTTTATAACAAATAACGATGCTTAAGGAGAGGAAGAATGGAATGCTTATTTAGAACCCATTTAATATACATCGGAAGTAGGCTTTTGAATTTGATCGTGTCCTTCTGCTACGACAAATTATAACAATGGTAGTAGATATTTGTTTGCTTGATTCTAAGGAGCTTGTTGTGTCCTGGTCGGATATATATGTTGCCGATCATATCTGTTCACAACGTCAACCTTATGGGTTGTAGATGACATATGTTCAACTTTATGTGTTGCGAGTGATACATGTTCACAACGTCTAATATATGTGCTGATGGCGGCACATCTTTACCTTTACATCGACAACTGTTTGTGTTGCAGAGCAAAGATGTTTACATAGTTAACTTAATGTATGGTCGATGATACATGTTCACAATGTTTTACTGTATATATAGGTACACTTGAAACATATTATACTTAACTATAAAAATATACGTTTGCTTTGATAAATAAGCCGCATACAGGAATTTCTTCGTTTGAATTACTTTCCAAGCAAACTATGAATCAATTTCTGAAACTATACATGTATCAGCTCAAAAACCAGAAATAAATGTTTGTTCCCATTTACACATATTGTTTCAATTAGTAATACATTTAACTAATTTATCGCTTTGCAAACACGCTACTTTCTTATCTAGCCCATTAATTAAGCGTTTATAGTGCTTATAACTGCCCTGTGTTAAAATACTTGAAACGCTCACTTCGATTGGCGATAAAACCTGGAGTCAGTAAAGCAATAAACCAGTATGAACATGACATAAAATAAATAATAAAAACTTGCAAAAAAAATCATATTTTATTGTTTTGCATAAAGAAATTTAAATTTTAGACTAGGCTTTGGAACACAACTGTTATGCCTGACAACTTATCAAATCCTACTGTTGTCGATAAAGGCTATTCGAAAGCAATTGAATCATATCGATACAAATCCTACTTTTAGATTACCTATAAAAATATTTTGCTCGCGTTAACGACAACGTGCCTTTTTACCTATTAAGTAGGATATTGTAATATATATCAGATCAAATATTTCATTTTCGAAGACCTTTTTCCCCTGGTGTTACCACAATGGCATACAACTACTACTATTGTATGCGTTGTAAATGATATATGGTCACATCGTCTACTGTCATATATATCAAATCAAATAGGTGATCTTCCAATTCATATTTCATGGTTTACTTGAATAGCATACAACTAGGCACTTTCCTGATTGCATTATATTTTAAACTTCAAATATCTAATGAATATGACTTAAATTAAGGATGTGCTCAAGAGTAAAACACCAATTATTTTCGAATGTAGTAATGACTGGATGGCAAATGAATGTGTACGTTCCTCGTCAGCTTTCAACAGAAACATCTAAATTATTCATGGAATTCTAATTAACACATCACTTTTCACATTATTTATTATCAATTGGTAAAGTAATCGGTAATGGTAATGAAGTTTAAACCAGGAAGTAACGAAAAAAAAACTACAACGTCGATCCGGAATATCAATCACGTTTTCCATAATACAGTGAAAATTAGAGCAATAACGGAGTGTGATAAGAGCCCCAAATTATTTTGAAGGTATTCTTCAGGTCAGATGGAATGGCAATGCAAATATGAGCAATGCAATAAAAGATGTTGTTTATAGATCAAATCGAAGATGCTGTTTACAGCTAAAATTATTAAACTTGTTCACACATCTTATAAATAAATTTTGTGATTTTTTTGTGTAATTATTTAACACATTTTAATGTTCAACAAACTTACCATTTGAGAGCTTTGACCAAGCGCAAATTATCAACATTAAGTATTTGAAATATGTGCGCAAGAGTAAAAGTTCTGACACTATGTACAGCTTCTCATTGTTCTAGTACAGTGTTTTAAATAAGAGGGTCGAGACACTGTTTAATTATCTCAAAATATATTATATAAGAAAGGGAATTACTTTTCATTATGATGGTTTCTAGCAAGGTTATGGGTCTTTAAATGTGTACATTTAACATCGACGCCAATTAATGCTTCAAGTTTTATTCACTTTCATCCAAGTTTTGCTAACTTACTGCAAATAGCGGTAATTTCGGAACAATGGTGACATGGTCATTGTTTTTGGAATGTGCAGGGAAGAAGTAAATCTAAAAAATGTGAGCACTACGGTTCTGTTATAATTTAGATTGTTAAGTGACTTTAGAATATACCTGCTGCATCTACGGGTACAGAACTGTTATAGAGACACATGCTTTGGGTTTTCAATCTTTCAATATTGACGAGAAAGTGATGTAAATGTCACAAATAGTTTAATTTTAAAAATCGTTCGGACAATGTACTTATAAATAGTTTGTACGGACATTGTACTCGATTTGAAAATTGTCCAGAACTTTTGTTAAACACGGAACTATTACTTGAAATTTACAACGAGTTATACATTTGCAAATTTAATCAATTTTTTGTAGACATTTGTTAAATACACCTGCTTTTTTGCGCTAAAACACACGGAATTCAGACTTATACGGACAATGTACGCACATAAATAAAATTTGTATCGAGTTTCAGGCTTAAACTAAGCAAACCTCCGAAAAACAAAAAAAAAAAAACACGCGAATAAACTGTGTTATAATGCGGGTACTCTGCGCCTATTCCAAAGATCCTACCTTAATATTCACTTACCGTAAATGTCGAAATTATACGTTGAAGCGGGCGAATTATTCGCCATCTTGTTCGGCCAATGTACTTTAGCGATCACGTGATACTCCCCTGTGAGTTTGTGTTCAGACAAGTCATTAATGTGATACTTGGTGTTTATCGTCTGGTTTCGATGGATGTTGTATGTGTGCTGAGTTGATGTGAGGAATTAGAATAATGTTTGTTTTGTTTGATGAAATTGGTTGCCTTTACGTTTAAAATTTAGTTCTTTTGTACTATTTTCTTTTTTTTAAGGTTCCGTTTTACCGATGAGGAATTACGTACGTTAGGAGTATTTAAAACAATGCAGTATAATTAGAATTGTTATTATTTCTTTTAGATAGGAAATCGATCCTACTACCCCTTAATGGAACGGCACTTAACAAAAAATGAACTAAGGAGTATGGAATTAAATACAGTCGACACTTCAGGGACAAACCTAGCATCCAGTGAATTAAATCAATCAAAGATAAAAAAAAATCACTGTTGTTTGTTATGTCGATAGTACATGCTAACTTTGTCCACTGTTTATGTAAACAATGGTACATGTCAACTTTGTCTACTGTATGTGTTGTCGATGGTAGATGTTTATGTGTTATTGATGGAAAATGTTCACACCGCCTAGTGTATGTGTTGTCGATGATAAAAGTGCACATCGCCTAGTGTATGTGTTGTCGATGGTAAACGTTCACATAGCGCAGTGTATGTGTTGTCGATTGTAGATGTTCATATCGCCTAGTGTATGTGCTGTCGATGGTAGATGTTCACATCGCCTTGTGTATATGTTGTCGATGGTAATAGTTCACGTCACCTAGTGTATGTGTTGTCGATGGTAGATATAAATGTTCATATCGCCTAGTGTATATGTTGTCGATGGTAAATGTTCACACAGACTAGTGTATGTGTTGTCGATGGTAAACGTTCACATCGCCTAGTGTATGTGTTGTCGATGATAAATGTTCACATCGCCTAGTGTATGTGTTGTCGATGGTAGATGTTCACATCGCCTAGTGTATGTGTTGTCGATGGTAGATATAAATGTTCACATTGCCTAGTGTATGTGTTGTCGATGATAAATGTTCACATCGCCTAGTGTATTTGTTGTCGATGGTAGATGTTCACATCGCCAAGTGTATGTGTTGTCGATGGTAGATGTTCACATAGCCTAGTGTATATGTTGTCGATGGTAAATGTTCACACAGACTAGTGTATGTGTTGTCGATGGTAAACGTACACATCGCCTAATGTATGTGTTGTCGATGATAAATGTTCACATCGCCTACTGTATGTGTTGTCGATGGTAGATGTTCACATCGCCTTGTGTATGTGTTGTCGATGGTAGATATAAATGTTCACATTGCCTAGTGTATGTGTTGTCGATGATAAATGTTCACATCGCCTAGTTTATGTGTTGTCGATGGTAGATGTTCACATCGCCAAGTGTATGTGTTGTCGATGGTAGATGTTCACATAGCCTAGTGTATGTGTTGTCGATGGTACATGTTCACATCGTCTAAAGTATGTGTTGTCAATTTTAAATGTTCACATCGTAAAGTTATAAAACAAAACTCCCACAAATCTAACACGGTCATCCTAAAGTTTGTTGTTATGCAAGAGTTGTTTCCCTTCGACTATAAACAAAACATCCAGTAACAATTCATTACTTGAACATTCTCCTTGAGCAATGAATATTTTCATTAGAATAATAGTTTTTCTACATTATAAAAACTACAATTATTTGAAAATATTGATGATATTCCATTGTTTACATCACCGCTCGCAGCTTTCCCATGATGATATTTAGTTGCAGCGATGCAATACATGATCAAGGTGACGCACACAGAACCTGACCGGAATCCATTTAACAGGGTGTGACGCCTTTTTCTCTTTTCGGTTGTGACCGCATCCCCTAAAGAAGGTAAATAACCTCCTTAATGCTTTCTCTTTTTCATTTTACGGGGATTGCTGTTGGGACAAGCCATTATGCAGCCAATGTGCACGGAATGAACACTGGCACCGGATCATTTTTTTTTAAATAAAGTTTTATAATTCCGAACTAAAAATTATAATACCGAAAATATGAAGAATTATTGAAAATATTTTTTTATAAATATGCACTTTGCACTGTATAATATTTTTTTCACATTTTCGGTATTCTAATTCTTTGAACGGAATTATTATTATTATTATTTTTATTTTTAAATGATTGAGTTTGAAAATCCGGCGCCAGTGGGAATGAATTAAAATAGTTGTTCTCATAAACCTAGTTAACTTTATTATAGCTTGGTATGTTAAAACAAACTAGACCATTTACCCTATATACGCTCATTTTAACCAATTGTTGTGAGCAATCCTCTCTTTTGGTATATGGTCTCTTGCAATATTCTTTATCAGTTCATGATTTATCATGATTTATACTTTAAGATACAAGTTACCATCCTGAATGTATTTGACAATGGATGTGGCTGCTGCCTCGAACGCTGTGGCATTTTTAGACGGCACGGCGCCTCTTCTACCGAAGAATAAAAACAGATCTATAATAACATTTAATGGCTGGAAAAGTGTAAGAAGACTAAAAGACACACCTGTTCATTGAGCTGAATTTTTTTATTAAAGCAAGAATTAAATCTGTGTTATTGGGCGTTTTAATAAAGATCTAAGTCGATCTGAATTGTGAATTGAATTGACTTTATTGCCATGATTTCATTAATTTACACCATATTTGAATGAATCGAACGCCAGTTTCTAGAAGGATCAAGGAGCTGGGGAAACCAAAAGAATCAGTGTGTTACCTTTTGTGACTTTTCGTCAGATTTTAGGTATTGAAGTAACGACTAAAATCCTTAATGGTAACGTCCCTCTTAATTTTATAGTCTACACAAAATTTGTATTATGTAAAATTTGGTTGTCACATGTCATTATAGTCACATAAGCATAGTTATTACTCACAAACATGTACGATAGGGAGCATACTATAATTAAATTGCGTTGAGAACTTCTGGTCAAGTTAGAACACATAGTTTATGAGATTTTACATTATTTCGTTTTATGATCCTTTGAAACAAAATGCAATTCCATGTAACTTTAATCTAACAATTCAATACAGTTCATGAACATTTCACTGGAAATACCGTCACTTGAATCTTACTTGTTCTATATTCAATCTAGTACGCATGGTTAGCTTCTTTAATTCAAGATGCAATTTGACCCAAATGCATTGTACCATTCTACAAATAGCAATTTCAAAAATAATAGACCTATTGTCTCGAAGTCCTAGGAAGGATTTTTTTATCAAGCTGACTTGTGCTGTATGCTAAGTCAACACAAAAATACTTAAAAGGGACAAAAACAGTGAACGAAAACTCCCGATTTAAATATATAAACCATAAACGAAGAAAGCAACTAAAAAGCAGACATGAGAGACGATTTGTTTTTCAAAATCAAACTAACAGGTAGAATGCAATTGTAGGGTATGAATTATATTCAGAAGTCATTGAGTCTATTCTGTGCAAACATTATTGGTTGTCATGCAGCATGGTTACATTCGGCCATGCATTTAGCTATGAGTAAAAAACTTGAACAAAGTACGGTAAATTACACTTGTAGTTAACTACTTCCTCCGCCCGAAACAAGTGAACTGAGACTATAGTCTGTGAGCACTTCGGCTCAAGTGATATTCTAGACCTTTTCAAAATGTGTTTAGTGACCATATAATCTTCTGCAGCTACGAGTACAGGTTAATTGTACAGACATTGGCTTTTATTATATTTATACCATATCATATGGCATATGTTAACCGTGTTTGTTATCGATGAAAAATGCTTACATAGTTATATATATGTATGGTCGATGATACATGTTCAAATCGTTAACAATTTGTATGCCCGATAATAAAGATTGACATCTTTAACTGTTTGTATTGTCGATGATACATGTTTAAATCGTTAACTGTATGTGTGGTAATAGTACATGAAACGTGATCAGATAGTTAACTTAATGCATTGTCAATGAAACTAGTTTTTTTTATATTTTGTATGTAAGCACTGTGCTGCTTGTGGAGTTTTGTGCTGTTCTTCCATGTTTCTTGTTTGTGATTTTATGTTTTATGTCTTTGGCGTTTACTCAGTGCCATTAATCCGGGTTTATGTTTAAACATTTTGCTACTGAGCTTGTTTCTGTTGCTTTTCGCATAAATATTGTTTACATCGTTCCCTGTATATGTGGCCTACGAAACATGTTCACATCGTTAACTGTACGTATTGCCGATAATACATGTTCACAGTGTTTACAGTATTCGTGGCTGATGATACATATTTAAAAAAGAATCATTAGAGCCTTGAATACTTGAAAAACATGAATAGACATGCACTTAGGGATAAATAGTTCACAAGGGCATGGTTCTTCAAATTTGTCCGTCGACATCGCCTTCAGTTAAAGCTTCAAGTTCCATTCAAGTTCTGACGAGGTGTAAATACATCTACTGTTGACGTTTAGTAAACATATTTCTTCTTTACGTATTGCGTCACATTTCAAGCATGAGTTCCATTTTAATGATAAACAACGTTACATAAATCTCCAACTGGTGACACTTAGTGCAATAGAATGTACAGCAGTTATCTGATTCAATAAGTAAACAAACTGTCTCAGATTTTAAGAGATATAAATCTGTAAACAGAGCGAGTTCAAAAGGATCAATTACAATGACATTCCAGGAAATGGAGTAATTTCTTCAGACAGCTTCAGATACAAACAAGTAAAAGATTTTAATTAAAACGAATACCAGTTATCATAGAAGATATATGTGGCACATATCCTTTTATTCTTTCAGTTGCGACAATTCTTTGTTGAGTAATATTATCAAAGGAACACACAATGGCAGATATTATGCATCATGGTGTCTTGAAAAGACCCACTATTGTAAATAATTTCTGTAATATATTACACAACATGTTTTTTTTTATGAATAATCACTTTGATAGTATTATATGAAACGTATTCTACAGCACGGTGTATTCAAATGAAACACTCGTTTGATACCTGACTATGCATTGCTACAGATATTCACTTGTCTAAACCCATCGAATTTGTATAACTTCATTACAGAACGACTAGTCGGATGACTTTATCAACGTTTCATTATGTAATAATAATATCTGTCATGTGTGTCCGTTCCGGATAGAAAAATCCGACCCGAGGGCACCTGCGTTGCCAGGTAACGAGTCTTGCCGAGTTACCGGCAACGCAGCGTGCCCGTTTTCTAGCATACCTTATTTCACACTGTTTTGTGAAGAAAATTTATAAAAAGCGCATTTCTGTTCATTTCACCAAACCGCGCGTGCGATGATGTTTACTGACGTCATGACGCGTAGTAATTTGTATTCACTGCATACGTCAATAAGTTCCCACGAAATCACGTCTTTTAAGGGTTATTTTGTTTTGGTTTGAAGATATATTTTTTAAAGTTAATGTTTATGGAACTTATCTATTGAAATCGCATAATAATGGTTACATAAAGTGTATAATAAAATAAATAAATAGTATTACGTCACAGCGCGTGACTCATCTGGCATAGGGGGGTGCCAGATGAAATTTTCCAGCACGATTGAATTCACCGGAAATGCCTATCCGGTGTGCTAGAATTAAATGTATGACACGTGTATGGATAGCGGTCGTACATTACTTCAACCTTTTACATAATCATAATAGCAGTATATATATATATATATATTGACCCGATAAAACATCGTTTTTCATCCAATGTAACACACATGAAAGAACGTTACAAACTCAAGATGTTACATAATATGTACCACTAACCACAAAACATTTGTTCACGTGCAGACAATATCACATTGACAAATATAAGTACACACAAGACAAGAAACCATGAGGGTAAATATGACAAGCAGGCGTTCCAAGCAGATTCATGTCATTCACCATTTCGTCTGGACGTAGCAAACTTTACTTAAAAACAAACTGAATGGTACTACTTTAATTAAAAGTTTAGTGGTTCTTATTCCTGTTTAAGTTTTTATGCACATCCTACTCCGAGAAATAAGAGATGGATGTTTAAATTTTGGTATCAAGAAACCGGTTTAAACCTCAAAATGAAAACTTACGTTTCATTGCAATATCAAAGCTCGCGCCTATGTCTGATGATAGAAACCTTAATATCAAAACCAACAAACATGTATCTGAATTGCCTACCAATAAAAAACTTTCCTTAAAAAGCAATGCATGATCATGAGAAAAAAGACATTAAGAATGATAAAAAATGTATGACTCAAATGAATACTTCGTGTCTCTGTAAGACTGAGTAAGTTAACAACACGTCGTGTCAGGATCGATCCTTTTACTCAACTATCATACATACAAAACAACGGAAGTGACGTCGACGTTAAGTCCTACCGCCACGACGTCACGTTACGTAAGTTCGCGCGTAATGTTATACAAATACAATTAATGACACTTCGATACAATTTACACTATATTAAGCTATTACTATTATGGTCGTGCAATAATAGTGGAAATACCCTGCATATTTGTACAGACGAAAGCAAAAAGAAAACATATATGAACAAAAATATGAACTCATGTTTTGTTGATTTATATTTTCAAAATGCAAGCATACAATCGTATTTAAATCGACACGTTATTTTTCAAGCGGACGATTGTACTGCTTATCAAATGTTTTATTAAACGAAATATTTACTTTGATATGATAATATGAGACATATTATACAACACATACCGTGTTGTATGTCTCATATCATCATATCAAAGTGAATGAACATGCATTACTACAGGCATCTACTTGTTTAAATTGTATCATTACATTACAGAAATATCTGTTGAATTAATCAAAGTTTCAATATGAATTGAATGTATGACAATCTTTGGAAAATTATCGTTCGAAATTGCAATCTGTTGCACAATTATTACTGCAACATGCTTATGTGTTTTTTAAAACAAACCTATTTGCAAAACATAAAACGAAGGCTAGAGATAATGAATAAAAACTACTGACAAGAAGATAAGTACATATTCACCCTTGTAAGAAAAAGCAGTACATATTTTCCAATGCAGATTAAATAAAATGAACTATGAAAACAACATTGACATTTACAAATATATATATATCTTATGAGTGTGAATATGGCAAGCCAGCGTTCTAAACAAGTTCATGTATTCGTTATTACAATCACCATTTCGTTTGCACATTGCAAACTCTAATTAAAAAATAAATTTAGTAGGACGATTGTAATAAATAGTTGTGTGGTTCTTGTTCCTGTATATGTTTTAATGATCATCCTACTCCGAGAAATAAGAGATTATTCGTAAAAAATCATTACATGGAAATGAGAAAATTCTCATTTCATTGAGAATAATAGATAATGTATTATTTACAATGAATATCTTAATACAATATATACCATGCGCTAAAACCCCATTAATATTTGAGTCGTGCAAATACGGTTTAATTTAAGGGCAAATGTTTTAATTTAGAACTTAAAAGAAAAACATAAATCGCCACATGAAACATGTATATTTTTAATTGCAAGCATACCATAATATCTAAATTGATTTTAGCGGACTAGTTTACTGCTTATCGTATGCATGGGAAGACTCTATGCCAGCTTAGGGTCCCTCTCTTCTTGGCATCAGCAAAACGTAATGAAATCAATTAAAAATCTTTATGGACTAGTCAGGATGCAAAGACGTTTATCCCATTACCGCGGCTTGAATTATGGTTATTTATATACAAAGGCAAGAGTACATTAAAGTGGCCTTCAAGAATGAAATTAATATTTATAATATCACATAGTCAATTATATGTGAAACTAAATTACTCGACCCGTTTTAGGCGTAAAAATATCTTAAACCAAAAATCAACAGACCAAACTCACTGTTTGACTCAATTATCAATTATTAGGCACCACAATGATGCACTGGATCATTTTAAATGAATAACACAATGTTGTAGCGCCAATGATTCTCCGGCGGGCATTTTCAATGACACGAATGTGAATTTGATAAAATGCACAAACTCCTCTCGATGTTTATCTTCTGGAGTTTCCAAAAGCACAATTATTTTTTATTGAATTCCTGTACAATTATTATATACCACAATTCTTACAATACTAACAGTTTGGCAGCTTTTCAAGTGATCATTGCTATAAAACCATTTTCATACATTCTCACATAAAAACAACGTAGAAATTATAATTGTACACTTGCATATCATGTTCTGTATCAGTTCTGTTTTAAATGTGCAATACTGAACTAGTGTAGGTTTAGGATTTACGGGATTTACAAAAGAGGTGCCTTTTTGTATTTTTTTAATTTTATGAAAATGCAAGTTCCCCCCATATCTACCTCTTACATTTTCCTGACATGAGTTGTTTCCCTTTCACTACAAAACACGAAGTCTTAATTTATTTTATTTGTTTTTACATCATCGTTCTTAGCTTCACTTCGGGATGTTGAGTTGCAGCGATGAAACATAATCAAAGCGAGGCACACTGGGCATACAGGACTTCCTTTAACCGGAGATGGCCTCACTATCTCCCATTCCATCACCCATTCTTACCAATTTGTCTTTTAAACCATAAGAAGAGGGCAGGCGGGGGGAATCGGCGCTGACAAACAATAAAATATGAACTCCAAGGATTTGATTGGTATTTTTAAAACAAGTTTGACAGTATTATTATATTATCTATCTTATGAAAATACATGAAACATTTTATTGTAAGCAATATTCATTTTTGTTTTATGTTTACTTTGAATATTTGTTACCAATTTATGACAATTTGAATACTAACATACACTTGTTTATCCTAATTTTAAATTATGTGTTCTCCAAGCGAGGTAGCTGCTGCCACAAACGCTGTGCCATTTGTCAGACCGAATGGCGCCTCTTCTACCTAAAATAGGAAAGCAGATATTTTATTACATTTACTGGGATGGAAAACTGTGAAAAGACACGAATACATTCCATTTCATTGAGTTGATTGTTTTAATTAATAAAGAAATGATCTGTGTCAGGGGCCTTTTCAAATTAGATCTCATTCGAAAAGGGAAATTATAATATAATTATAATTTCACTATTTTGCACCATATACGAGTGAAAAAAAATGGCCAGTTTTAAAAATGAACACCAAGACGAGGAAATAAAACAAATCAGTGTATTGGAAGTTGTAACGTTTATACAGATTAAACATGATTTAAAATTCTTTATTGAAATGGAACCCTGTATGTAAGACATCTACACAAAATAAAAAAACAACTTTACAACTGTACATATTTGACAAATTACTTTAAAAGTCGTTGAAACAGTCCGGTAAACATATAATTACAGTCACAATCATCATAGCTAAGTTATATTCCATATACATGTACGATAGGCAAACATGTCATAATTCAAAATTTTAATACTTTAAATACATTAAATCATGTTCTGTTTAAAACTACATTTAGAACTTCTGATCCAGTCGAACACATGTGTCAATTATTTTTGCATTATTCCGTGTTAAGATCCTGTGAACTTGTAATATATAGAGATGCATTTTCATAGAACTTTAATTAAACTATTTTATATAGAGCGTGAACATTACACTGAAAATTCCGCTTAAATCTTCATTTTCCATTATAAATTGTTAGCGTCTTTCATAAATGTATAATGAACCAAAAGCGTGGTACAATTCTATAAATAGCAAGAAACTGATAGCACAATTACCGAAAGATAAATATATCTTTTGCCTCAAAATCCCGGGAAGAAATAAGTCTCTTTATTCATTATCGAACTGGCATGTGCTGTATGCTATATATATATATATATATATATATATATATATATATATATATATATATATATACAAATCCAACCTTTGGGATATTTTGCCTATTTGAACAACCTTTGGAAGACATTATCATTACATGCTATATATCCTATAATAATATATCCTTTGCATATTCCTTCATAAAATATGCATACATAAATGTAGTAAAGCATTTTTACTGATGATTTTTTCCAAAAATACTAGCCATCGAGAATATACAATTTTTGACTGTCGCCTAAAGGTAAAGCGCCGGATGTTCATGAAAAAGTACAACCTTTGGGAGAAGTACCCTAAAGGTTGTACTGTATATGTCGCCAAATGGTTCAATATAATATATAATGTAATGACTACTTAACTCAGTCGGTAGAGTGGTCTCAATGGCTCGCGACAGACCCTGTTCGAATTAAAGCGGTAAATATCGGTTAACCTAATACTTCAGTCCTACTGACAACGTTAACATGCCAGTTCGGTAACCATGATTTATATAGCCATCTCTTCAATCCTTTCAATATATTGTCAAATTATTATTTCTTGCATTTTGTTTGCTGTGTTCGTGACAATATTTGATGCTAATTTTAATTCAAAGTCGGGCTAGGTTGTGATTTTACTCTCACACTAAGACAAAGTTTTATGAACCTTAATAAACAATAACAACAAAATATATGCCATTATTATTAAACCACATACATGCTGTTTGTCCAATGACATGCTCTATTGCCGTTTTCATCATTGCATTACTCTTGTAAAAAAGCAGCATTGTTTGCAATTATGACGGGGTTGCTTAATTGCTTCAACCACCCGTTGGAGTGTAAGCTTCTTTACACTCGCACTCGGGCCTTGCCCATTCGACGAGTGCTCTGGTAAGAGTGTAAGTTATCTAAAATATTTCGAGAATGGTGCGCAGACACAATAAAACCCTGGTTTGAGCCTATCCAATTCTTTGACGTGCCGCAAAGTTTGCACTGTCACACGGGACCCTGATTAACGTCCATCCCGGAAAATGATTAGTATATTAATGTTGCCGTTGGGAATCGAAACTGCTGTCCCTGGATTGACTTGTGTGACACAAGACCACGGAACCACCCGAAAAACGTTGACAAGCTATTAACCGTGTATTTCGGTATTTTCTCCCTATATATGGCGATACCAGTTAGCAATGCGATGGTTGTCGGAATACATCCTCCGGCGGGATTATGTATGCCAAAAACGTGCCCTGATATCCAAATGCGTAGTAAGCAGCTAGCCTATTTCATTTTCGTGAGCTGGAAGAACATCACTAATTATGAAACGGGTATAAAATTACAAGTTATTATGACTATATGCAAAATGCAGCATGGATGACTCATTTAAGTAATAGTTTTATAAGAAAAGTTGAAATTGTTGTGTATAATGTCCTCATCCTGTTATGCCAATGCCAAAACGAGATTGTCTGATGGAGGGGCAGACATCGACGGCCCTATACTTGGAGGAAGAATTGGCGATTGGATTTTATATATGTCTCTGGTGTAATGTCGTTTGTGATTTCATACGTTCTTCTCAGACTTAAACAGACGTGTCGTTGCAAACCCACTGTTCCTTTACTTGAAATAACAAATAGAAATCTATATACATTGTAAATTTATTATGTTTTCAATTTGAAAAGCTTAAATGCTATGAATATATGTACATATTCATTTTGATTAAGTTTCACTCGTATCTGTTTGATTGTTAACCATTCGAATTAATTATATTAGGCTTTTTTCCAAGAAAATAATGATTGCAAATCAAATCAGTAACGTATTATTTCACTTGAGAAACAACCACCAGAAACCATACATTAAAATTACACTAAGAAAAATGATTTGTTTTAATAAATTTAGTGCAGTTAATCTCTCCAAAATAGATTTAAAGGTGCACTTGACAATTATACTTGAATATTTGATACGGTATAAAAGCGGTAACAGCAGGCGAGAAAATGCACAATATAAGATAAGAAGGTACAACACTCGCCCCAGGCGGTAGGTCCTGGCGCGAGGTCAAGACTGTCTGTACATCATCTGTCCGCGTATCTATACCCCATTTAAACAAAGCGACACACGAACCTTCCCTAGATTGAATATCAAATTGATATTGCCACTAACCGTTTTTTTCTTGATTCCATCGTGTATGCGGTCGAACAACTTTTTCCTTGTGTCGATCTCTTTGTGGTTAATAAAGGTGATAGGTTGCCCCTCTTTCCCATTTCTAACCTACGCCCCTTAGATGGGATTTACATACTTAATTATTATACGGCTCCAGACATTAATTAAGTAGAATCCGAAAATTAAACCGTGGTGTTTTAAACATTGTTGTTGTATTTTAAACATTGGCATAACACATGTAAATGGGGGTAGACGATATATAACATATATAAGATATTTTGAACATTACGTTTGAGATTCAAAGATTCATTTAAATATGTATCAAAATAAATCAAGGAACATTTTAATTTATTCAAAAATGGTTCTTATATAGTTTTCCCATCAATTTATAGAAATTATTTCAATTACAAATCGAACTTTAGTTTCACAGACAAACTCATTCGTTTCACGATGTCTCTCCCAGAGGAGTCCGACTGCAAATATTAATTGTTCAGATATTAATAATGTGTTCATTGGTTGCACGACACCTAGTTTAGTTTCAACTCATTTTACTTATTTGTGGGATTATATTACGTTCAATAAATATCTGAGACGGAAATAAAAACGTATGTTTTATAATTATCAAGGTTTAAACGAAATCCTTATTTAATTTACATGGAAAAGAGCTCTCATTTAAAATACGTTTAAGCGACAAACAATATACGTTGATTTTTATTACTTCTTCAGGAAGGATCGCTTAAGATCATATCGTTATTTACATGAAGCTTACATAGGCCATTTTTCCGGCAACAAATTAGAGGGAAGAACGGAACAATAACACTAACATAATTTTACGGAATATTAACATTTGTTTGAATTTTATTAATAATCTTTATACGTTCTTAACCATACGACTTACACTGAGCAGAGATTATCGGTTGAAATTTTAAAACAATTCACACTTCTATAACATATTAGACTTTGACCTTGCTTTAAACATGAGAAATTAGTGAGAAACGCCAATAGTGTGGTTTTTATTCCCCTATATTTTGGGACATACATATTTGCATTGGTCCTTCAGTACGGATGTCCTGAAAATCTTGTGACAAGCATATCATCAACTTTTATGTATTTACTTCAATCTTTGATTTCGCATAACTTGACGTAAGAACGTGAAGCTTTCTGTAAGACACAACCGCTTCATTCACTGGCAGGTATATTGTCCTTAAGTCTATAATAAATTCATATAGTGTACTAGATGCCTTTTTTTTTTCTAAATCAAACAGCTTATAGAATATTCAGTGTTTCACATATATCTTACTGTATGAAATTATGGAATAAAACGAAAAGGATTTCATGGACCTATGCATGGCATAAAGAACGATATAATAATTAACTTTTAACATTACCGAGCCCGGTAAACAAACTTATTATTACAATTATTTTGATGACGTATTATCAACGTTGTGATGACGAAACTTTTCTTTTTCTTTTCTGTTTTCCTTTTTACATGAAAGGATGAGGTATTTTAGAGTATGATTTTACATATCGGTCTAACCATAAACTATTAAATACATGTCACCACAAAAACATAACGTCAAACGAACGAACCAATAAAGGAAGAAAATATCGGAAAAAAATGTATAAATTATAAAGGCTCAACCATTTTTCAATTCTTCTCATTTAAAGATTGTACAAAACCATTGTAATAATAGAAGTCCAAAACGATACATGGTATATGCTATGCAAGGTGATGGTGTTATTTTGATAAAGCTTCGGGTCCAAGTAGATTGTAGGTTTTTGACCCACGCCTAATTCATTCAATAAAAAATATTCAAATAGAGAAAATAAATTATATCCAGTGAAAAAGAGCATACACTGGACCAGGGGCGACATGTTTATGTCTAGATAGTCCAGTATGGGTGATAATTATCTCGTACTTGAATACTTAATTGGAAAACCGTTTGAAAAACAAAAAACAAACAAAAAAAACAACATACATATGTAGATGAACATTTGAAAAAAAAAGCAATCAGAAAAATAAATCATTAAAACATGTCAACGTATTCTATGGTATTGAAGAAGTTTTAGAATTCAGACAGAAGTGAGGCAACTGGGAATTCAACATTAAAGGAGTCAGTTCACATTATTATATATGTATGCACATTGGACGAGACGTCCTGTTCTCAGAACACTCTCTTGCCTAGGAACTGTCCGCGAGTCTTACTTATCCTTTAAAAATATCAAAGTTACCGTACTCTAGCTTTTAGATTTTTAAGACACGCATGCTATCCAATTTTTAAATTACTACAAGTCAAGACCAATGAAAAAAAAAACATATCCAAAATTTAGAGCTGTGGGACCACATGTTTCATTCATCGTAGAGCCCGTGGTTACTCATTTGGCGAATTTCCCACAAACAAATGGGATTCACCCACCACTTGGCCTCAAAAATATGTTTCAGTCACACTTGTGGCTGTGAGGGAGTCAAGCCATATTGCAGCCTCTATATGGTGCGGGCTGACCTTTATAAACTCAACAACGGCAATCATAGACGCCAAGTTGCGACATGTAAAGCCCGATAAATGAGCCTCAGACACAGTCAGAATGTTTTCTATGTTATTGCAACACAGACTTACATGGAGTTCAACAGTAAGACGAAAAGTATTTATATTTAGTATGTTATATAATTTTGTAACGATCAACTTGGAAAATTTAAAAACTATTTCAACTGTTGACCTCTCAGTGTTATCTTAAGACCTGGACGATGTGTGTGCTACGTCGCCTTATAATTGTGAAACCGTTTTGAAAATCCTACTATGTATGATCGATACAGCCAGGACAATGTTTGCTCAGGATGGATTGATGTACTTACGTTTTGTTGAAAATCATAGTATACATGACTAAGTTCAGTCAAAATAAGTTCCATCAACAATACTCATTTTGATATTTAACTTGTATTGTGTCCTTGACATTTGACGTACAAATCAGTGTTTTATGCGCTAAGGGCTTCATGGTGATACTTTCTACATGGTAAAGATACAGTTCGGATGAAAGCACTAACACACACTTACCCACTTAGTGATTAACTCTTTTGTATAATCATTATTTAACTTGACACTGACGCTGAGGCACCAGTCATTCAATATGTATGCGTTTTCAGCTATAGGCTATACGGTTATAATCCTGTTATCAGTTAATAATATTTTCCGTAAATGCATAAATAAGTGAATGTCACTTGAAGGAAAAAGAACTATTGCTGTGCATTCAAACCGCTTGTAGGCTCGTACTTAGGCGGGATTCCGTCGTTTAAACTACATAAACAGACTGAAAAAAAACTACGACATCGTGGCTTAATAAAATCTATCTTGATTAACACAACAAAATAGACCATTCCGAAACAACAGTATTTCTTAAAAAACGCTTTTCTACGATAATCATAAGTATCAAATCACTATTGAACCCTCGGACAAATCCCGCCAAATATGAGATTCTGCGATGACCGTGATAGTATGCAACTGACTGGTATGTTTTGCCTATTAAGCGAAAATAGTAATCTAAAATCTACAGCGTGCTTAAAAGACGAAAGAGACCGTTTAAAATTGTAAACATATTTATATGATATAGCACCATTACTGATGATAACATTTTACTGAAAATAATTTATCTATGTCCTATTCTAGCATGGCACATAGTACTCTTACTGACAATATATTTTCTGATCCCTAAACAATACTTTACTGTTAGGCAGAGATAAAATATAAATGCCATGCGTAGGCAATTTAAAAGGCAATCTACTTCTATGCCCTTTTATATTAAAATGTGTTTACACCTCACAGGAATAATTTTGGACACTATATTAAATCATTTTCTTGCTCGACACATTTTACGGGTAACAAATGTCGCATGTGTCAGGTTCAAACATGCAATTTGCATTTTTGTAATTTTATATGAAGTTACAAGAATGTGACCTCACCCTACAGTTTGTGGTCCAAGTAGGCACATAACAGGTCAAAACAAGTCCTGAATTGTGCACAAAATGACCCCGGTTTATGTTTGATGCCCTAATAGATACATATTAGGGACACAATAGGCACGAAGTGAACAAATTATGACGTTGCATAATTTGTGGCCCTGGTAACCGTATAAGCTAGAATTGCTAGTCCATAGCTGAATTTATAGCTATATCCGCCTACTGGTTGTTGCCCTAATGACACATCAGAGGGAAATTCCAGTCCTAGACGAAAATTTTGTTTATAATAATATATCAATTGGTTACAATCAACTTTGAAAAGCAAACAATTCGAACCTCTTAATTTATTATGTACTTAGTTAATGAATGAATCAACAATACTATTTAACTGTTGACCTCTGAGTGTTACCTTAAGACATGGCTGATGTGTGCACCACGTCGCCTCATAATGATGAACCTTCATGGCAAAGCCGTTTTGAAAATCATTTTATGAATGATCAAAATACAGCCAGGACAATGGTTGGTCAGGATGAGTGGATGTACTCACGTTTTGTTGAAACTCATATAATGTATTGTTCATCCCGGACTATTCTATGACTAGTGATCCTTTAAATTGGTTAAGATACAGTTCGGGTGGAAGCACTTACAAACATTAACCCACTCAGTGATCTTTTTTAATATTTTCCATAAATGCATTAATTCGTGAGTTGTTAAATATTAATCTCTCAATATTCATCTTTGTTATACATGTGTACGGATACAATTTGAATGAGAGTGTCACTTTAAGGAAAAAGAATTATTGCTGTGCGTTCATACGGTATGTAGGTTCGTATGAAGGCGCGCGCCCATTCGTTCAAACTGCATAAACCGACGGAAAAAGGTACATACATTATCACTAAGAAATTGTTGCGTAAATAAAACCTATCTGTGTTAATTAGACCATTCAAAAGCAACAGTATTTCTTCAAATCCGCTACTCTACGATCATCGTTATTATCAAATCACTATTGAACCCTCAGACGAACCCGTCAAAAATGAGTTTCGGCGATGACCGTGATATTATGCAACTGACTAGTATGTTTTGCCTATTAAGCTGAAACATTAATCTTAAGTCTACAGCGCGCTTAAAAGACGAGAGAGACATTTAGAAACGTTTAAAATTATAAAGAAATAGTATGTGTTGTGGCACCATTATTGATAATAACATTTTACTGAAAATAATTCAGCTATGCCAAATTCTAACTTGGCACTAACTACTCTTACTGACCATAACTGTTCTAAACCCTAAGTAATACTTGTCTTTAAGGTCCAGGTAAAATATTTATGTCATTTATATGCAGCTTAAAAGTAAATATAAATTTATGTCCTTTTATATCAAAATAGTGTTTACACTCATCAGAACATTGGATCTACAAAAAATATAACAAAAATAATGAATTGGATAACATGAAATTCAAAAACAAACATTTGGAAAAACAAATTATTATTTAACATAATACCGTTTGGATAACAACCGTTTAAACCGTCTGGTAACATACGTTTTAGTCTTCAAAATGTTGCAACGATATAACCCAAAGGTCGGATTGCCAAACCATTTCGGACACTTTTTTTAAAGCATTTTCTAGAAAGATTATTGTTGTTCTTCACATATTACTGACCGACAATGTCGCGTATGTCATGCTCAAAGTGTTCAAATGTTGGGGGGTGGGGATGGGGAGAAGGGAAGGGCGACTTTGTACATGTGATTTATTCCTTTCTTGTTAGAATGTTTATTATTCAGTTATAGAATTGACATTGTATACTAACACATAATAGCCTTACTCGGTAACTCGATTTTATCTTAAGTGACAACAGAGTGACATCATCCAACTGTTTGTGGCCCAAGTACCAACAATAGGGACACACTAGTCCTGAACTTCAAGTGACATCCGCATTATGGTATTAAGAATTATGATATAGACATGCTTGTTCTGAATTAAACATATAGTGTTTATTGGCATGCCATGGCGGGCTAGTAGGCATAAGGGGGCTACACTGGTACTCAATTGTACATTACGTGTCATCGCCTTAGTAAGCAGACAATATGAACATACCAGGCACGAACTGAAACTATATTGACCTCATCCTACATTTGGTCGCTCTGATATACATACTTAAGCGATATATTAGTCATGTAATGAGCATCATGTGACATATGCCGACTGGTTATCGTCAAAATAAGCACATATGTAGTAGGGTCAAATCGGACCTAAACCTCACATAGTGGCCTCCTTCTTCTTGTTGTGGCTCCAGAAGATACCTTTTAAACCAGGTTTCGTGAAACCTTGTTATCAGAATGACGAACGTCGTTGTTCGAGAAGGCGGCCGAACGGCCTGCCAGGCGCCAAACATACACACAACAAACATCAAATCAACTTAACTATAAATAACAAAGGCTGAAGCTCTTCTGTCAATCATTAAAAAACAGGTTTCGTCTCACTGTGGCGTTTCTTGTGGTATTTGGCATACTGGTTGTCGCTCTCAGAGGAATATAGTGATATTCTAGACCTAAACAAACCGATTAGTGACTTTCGCCTTACGATTGTATACAAGTACAAAAATTCTGAACTGACCATAAAGTAATATCTGCCTACTGGCTGCCGTCAAGGTTTCCCAAGGACTTAAATATTTATAGTGACATTCGCTGACTGGTCGCTGACACATAAAAGATATATGATTGTACCGAACTGAACTGAACTGAATATATAGTGATGTTTGCCATGATTTGGCGCCCAAGTAGATTCATAAACGTCTGTACTTAGCCTGAGCTAAACATTATAACTGTTGTAGGGGATCTACAAAAAAGAGTTTAACGAACAAGGACAAGGCATACTTATTTAAGGATAATGAGAATATTTAGTACATGTGGAAATTAAGTGCCTTTAATCACATTTATATTTAAGATTGTTTCTTGAAACAAAAGATATAAACTTTATTTCGGTTTTAGTGTTGTTTAAAGAATGATTTAAATTGTTGTTCATTTATGCCGTATGTATGTATGCATGCGCGCCCCCGATCGTTCAAACTGCATTAATGGACATAAATCGCATATCACTATGATGTCGTTACGTCACAAAATCTATGTTTATAAACTGATTATACCATAAAGAAACACATTGTTTCATGAAATCCGCTATTCACCGATCATCATTATCAAATCACTTTTTAATCCTTGGACAAAAAGTAACAATATTGTCAGGGTTATTGTCTTACAGCGGTAATCTTACGGTATTAATATACATGAAATGCAGCAGCCCGGTAACCTTAAACTCTAAATGTTGTTACAAGGTTATATTATGTTCGTATTGTCCTGATATTTCTATCCTGTGATAGATCCCCTCGGAGATGGGATTCTGCGATGACCTTTATATTATGCAACCGACTAGTATGTTTTGCTTATTTCAGCGATAAAGTTTAGTAATCTTAAATCGATACTGCGCTTCAATGACGAGTGATATATTTGTATTCGCTTCTAGTTATACACTTATGTATATATAATAGCATCATAACGGATGGTAACGGTATAATGAACATAACTTTATCGGCATATTCTATCATGGTACATTCTACTGTTACTGACAATAAAATTTCTGATCCTAAACGATACTTTACTTTTAGGCAAAGGTAAAATATTCATGTCATGCGTAGGCAATTAAAAAGGCAATTTACTTTTATGTCCTTTAATATAAAAATTGTGTTTACAACTCAGAGGAAAAATGGATCAACAAAAACGAAAATTAACCAAAAATAAATAAGACAACAACAAATAACAAATGCGATAACAGTAAATATTAAAACCCGTATGCAGAACTGTATTCTTTTTAAACACAGTAAATTTCGGGCAAAAGAAGATTTTGTCATCTGGTAAAATAATATCATGTCTCCCAAAGGTCGCAGCGATGTTACCTAAAGGTCGGATTGTGTTAAACATAACGGACACTATATAAAATCATTTTCTTGAAAAAGCACTGTTGCTCTTCATATGTTATGAGGAATAAATGTCGCATGTGTCAGGTTCAACGCGGGGGAGGGCAACTACTTCAATTTCAAACATGCATTTTTTTTTTGTAAGAATGTTTACTATATAGTGACAAAAATACCTGTGTATAACAATACATGACAGCCTAAAGCGTACAGTTGATATTATTTATAATGTTATGTGAAGTGACAAGAATGTGACCTCATCCTACAGTTTGTGGTCCAAGTTGGCATATAACAGGTCAAATCAAGTTCTAAGTTGTGCATTAAGTGACTCCGGTTTCTGGTTGATGCCATAATATATACCTTATAGGGAAAATAATGTCCCGAACCGATCATTTAATGTACTTTGCCATGACAACGCGGCAAAGTAGTAAAAATATGGGGACAAACTGGTACTCAGCTGTACATAAAGTGTCATCGCCCAATAAGCACATACTAGGAACATACGAGGTATGACCTTAGGCTATTTATGCGATGTTGGGGAGCGGTAAATATTTAAAAAAAAATTATGCTCTTTCGTTAGAATGTTCATTAAACAGTAATGAACAATCTCTGTCTATAAAATTCATGATTTTCTAAAGTGGACACTCGAGCCTCTTATAACGTTACATCGTGTGACAACAAAGTACTGTTTGTGGTTCAAGTGAGCACATAATAGAAACAAAGTGGCATATCACCTGACTCTATATTGATCTCCGCCTACTGGTTGTCGTCCTGATATAAATATTATAGCGATAAATAGGTCTTGAAAGGAGCCTCAAGTCACCTCTGCTTTCTTGTGTTTGCACTAGTAGACACATATTAGGGACATAATAGGCACGAAGTGAACAGATTATGATTTATGAACATTATCTGAACATATAGTGACCTCTTTCTACTGAGTTTTGACAGCCAATGTAATTGGCCCATTTTTCAAATCCTATATAAGGCGAGTTTTGTAGCCAATCAAAACGGAGGAAACTCATATAAGCCGAGTTTTGTTGATATTGACAGAGTTTGGTCGATATGGAGCGAGTTCTGGAATATATTGTCTTCAATTATCTGGTATTGGTACCGCAAATGTCTTATAGTAATAGTTGATTAATAATCATATATATGCATGCCTTGTTACAATGTTATAGAATAATATATAGAAAATCCCCATTTATGGTATAATGTTATTAATTAGGTGATATCATAGTGGCCTAGTTACTTGTCTGAGGTTAGCTGTATTTGCCTGAGCCCGAAAGGACGAAGGCATACACATCTGACCGCGGACAAATAACTGGACCATTATGAAGTCACCTAATTAATAAGTATAAGTATTTAATTAATTGACTTTTACCATTTTCGTTAAAAACACAATCTTATAACTTACCAATTCACATTGAAGCCATATTTATCCCTTATTCATTCATGGTGTCTGCTTATCTAGAATTGACTTTGCTGATTTTTACATGCATCTTCAAAGTGACATTGCAAATACTTATGAAAAAACTCTGTACATTAATGATTATAAGGAAGCATTTCTTTTCATCTTAATTTCGTAAATCGTTAGCCAAACGTCAAATGTTTTACCTTCGTCGTCCATGTTGTCGGTGTGCACAAAATATTCGTAAAATACAAGTGTAATATCAAACCGTACAAAGTGGTTCAATCATTCAATAGGTTCAAGTATTCAAAATAAGTTAATACGATGCACGCAATTTTCAAAACAGTCAGAAAACAAAAAACAAAATGGCTGTTTTAAAAATGATTTCCAGCATATTTCTCATAATAGACGAGTTTTGAAAGCCAATGAAAATGACCCATTTCTAAAATCCTATATTAGGCGAGTTTTGTAGCCAATCAAAACGGAGGAAACTCATATTGACCTAGTTTTGTTGATACTGGCCGATTTTAGTTGAATTATCTTCAATTGTCTGGTAATGGTACCGCGTTTACTTTGTATCTCGTCAAATACGTAATAGTTGATTAATAACAACATATTCTAATAAGTGACTTCTAGGGTGACGACCGGTCGGCTAAAGTCACTAAGTGTTCGGCTCGGACAAGTATGCTTATTTTTAATGGTGACAATCAGTTAGCGGAGGTTATTATTTTCAGTTCAGAACTATTATGTCGCTATCATTTGCCTACTTGTGCGACAACCAGTAGGCGGAGGGCACTTTTTCCTGTTCAGGACTTCAGTGTCGCGTTTAAGTGCATTCTAGGACGGTAACAAGAAAGCAAATATCGCTTTATGTTCATTTCAGGATTTATATGTCCTTGTTATGTTAGTTTACATTATGAATGCATGCATGTGCTTTAATTTTGATTTACATATATTTCAAATAAAACAAGTATAATCACAAGTTATTTGTTATTAATTAAACACTGATTCGACATAATTATATACTGAACTATCACTCAACTAACATTCATAACGGTGTTAATGTGTTGCCGACGATGCACATCTTCACGACTTTATGTTTTATGTCATCAATAAATCGCGAATGCTGTTTGGTCTATAAATTGTTTGTTCGACATATCGTTAATCCTTATTTCGACTAAGGATTAACGGTGTATAAATGTGTATATTGGCATCGGCTTACCGATTATTGCCCTAGAAGAAACAAACCCGGGACATGCTAGTACAAATCTGAACTGAACTGAACATCAATGGATATACGCCATGAACTGGCAGCAAAGAATTCTCATAAAACGGACATAGTAAACATCCACTAAACATTAAGTGATGTAGGCAATTTATATCATTCGAGTTTAAAAGGGATTGTCTCACAGATGAAAAAATAGCGAAAAAAATGGGAGACATTGAAACTTTTTACCAGAAGGTCATATCTTCTTTCGACCTATAGTCATTGTGTGTTTAATAATAAGATATTATATTGCGTACGTCTTTTTATCTACTAATTATGTTATACCAGTTATTATTTGATAAATATGTTTGAGTTTTGTTTTGTTTTAGAACCAACGTTCTGATGAAGTGACTACACGCGCTTTGATTCGGATGGAGAAATAAAATTTGCTTTTTTAACTTCCTAGACATGACACCTTATTCATTTTTTACTTATGAATTGATAATTAAGTATTGTTTGTGGTTACAAACATATTGGGTTGGTAGTCAGGATATACTATTTATATATTCCTTTTTGTATAGGTTGTTACACTGATAGCCAGAAAAAGTCCCATAGTATTTTAGTTCATTTAACATTCATCAACTGTTATTATGCTATTATTTATAAAAATTACTACAGCATAAATGAATAATTGGGATCGTATACGCCTTGGTCACGATATAATGATAATTTCCTTTTTGCTGTTGTTACGTTGTAATTTTCTTAAAATGTTATGTTAAAATTTTATGTTTTATGTCTCATGATATGTAGAATATATCTGTCGACTCAACTTATACAGACTTCCATCGCTTGATTTGACGCGTTTTCTAATTTCAGACTCAAAATAGCCAAAATGTGGCTAAAAACTGTCGTTACAATGTTTCATTTCAAAATTACCCCTTTTTTAACATAAAAAATAAAAAAATGCTGAAAAATAATTGTATCAGATATATTGAGCATTGAGTAAGCAATTTAGTCTTCTTTCTGTAGCAGGTTATTTCATTTAAATTGCATAAAAACTGACCGAGTACTACTAAAATAACCGAACCCACCATTTCGTTACCAAAATCTGGCTTTATCAATTCAGGGATACAAAATGGCCAAAATTTCTTAGCAATATGGTAATTTGTGAAAATATGACCCTCAATTGGAAGAACTACAACTCATTTATCAATAGCAATAAGAAATTTATACATAATACCTACATTACCAAATTTATTATACGCCTAAGGATGCACCCAAAAATACAGAAATTTTTGTCCCATCCGTAGACGCATGTTTTTCCCAGCAAGGAATATGCTTAGCATATAACCAACCAGGCAGATTTTGCATTTTCATTCAGTGACCAAATATATTATTTGTTGCATCAATATCTGATTGTAATTCGTAAATATGAAGCTCAACATGTCAATGTCCCATTCGTAGACACCATGTCCCATCCGTAGACACACATAAAATGCTCGGATTGAATATAAATTAAGCAAAAAGAACCACTTTCCTTTGACAGAAATGTAGCACATATTCAAAACTAGGCCATGGATTACCAAAAACAACTCATTACCTTTGTATTTTCATTTTTCCACTTCTATATGTTGCTAAAAACATTGAAATTCATGCCTTAACTTATTTTTTTTGTATAGTGTGTATGTTTGGGAATTAAAATAAGTAGCCAAAATACAGGATGGATTGTGCTGTTTTAGCCAGACATATAGAGGTCTATTAGAAATTGATTTATGGTTAAGAAAATAAAGTACAGCAAAGCTGGTAAATGTCTACGGATGGGACATTTAAATCACGCTATGTACGAAATGTCCATTTATAAATTCAGGTGTGACTAGAATCACATTAATACAAAAATGGACAAGCAGAGAAATAAAAACCATTCAAATATACCTGAAATTGACAATAATGAGAGTGCAAAAGCCCTCAGAATGAGAAGATACAGGGGAAAACTAAAAAATGAAAGAAATGAAAAATATGATGAAACAAAGAGGAAAGATGTTGAAAGGAAAAACACATGATAGGCAAATTGACAAAGGGAGAAGAGGAAGTGATCCAAGAGAAACCAAAAAACAATATTAAATATGAAGAGAAACGAAAATGAAACAGCTTGCCAAAAAGAAAGAAGGTGCAGACAATATCACAAACAAAACTAATGGAGAAAACCGGACTCCAAGACAGACACCGTGTAACAATAAGAATAGAGAAATGAAAGAAAATGAAAGCCTGAAAAAGAAGAAGAATGTGCTTAAAAATGCTTAAAGTACAGAATTGGACGATGGGGATAAAACTGAAAATAATACAGTGTGCAAAATATTAGTTCAACAGACCAAGATACTACAAACATTGATCAAACAAAAACAGATGGTACAATAGACAACGATGATATTAACAGATCCAGAACAGCTACAAATTCAGCTGAAATATAAGTAATGAGATGTGTGAGCCTCCATTTAATTCAAGAAGCAAGAAGTACAGAATATAGAGCAATATCAAAAGTGAAAGAAAGTACGCCTACAACACCAAAGCGTAAAACAAGAGTGTCAGAAAAACTAATAGAGTATGTCACCAACGATGAGAAGAAATTTGGAAGAAAAGGGTGTTATTTTACCAAAGAGTGCTAGAAGAAATTTAAAGCTGAGCGAAACAGTCAATATGAACAACATTAAAAGAAGAATACAGGATGTGAAATTGAGTCATGGAGGGACTTCACAAGAAAAGAAGACAGAATACAACAATGTGTGCTTGATAGGAATATAACCATATACCATACTAGCTTTGGTAGTGGGATTGCTTCCTTCCTACAAGTTAGGCGACCAACAGGGAAAATAGACAACACCAATGAAAAGAAGTGGAAACTAAAACCAAAAAAGACAAGGAAAGATAGGATGACTGCAGGAACTGTTATTTGTCAGTAGATGTGTCCGGAGAAGTACCGAATAAAAAGATGTAAAGTTACTCGATGGAGAGAACATCCAATCTCAAGTAATGACAATGACCTTGGCCGAGGCATATGAATTATTTATTTTCTGGAGTTCTTAAGTAGTTAAGATAAGGTCATTGACAAAATGTCATTTTTACATATAATTCAGAACAGTTTCTCAGTTTTGGAGTATATGTATCAGTTATCGGGGCTTTTTCTGCCCATTTTTGGAAAAAGGATCCTAGACATTTTGGGAAAATTTGCGTCACAATTATGCATAAATTGGGAAAATTTACAGTTAAAATAACAAGCTTTTCAGTCTCCTGCAAATGAGGAAATTATTAAATATAAGTTTATTATCCCTTTCAAAAGCCCTAAAACAGCTGAAATCTTAATTCTTGGGTGTAAATATTTATTTCAATGAATCATGACAGATACTTATTTTTCATTTCAAATGATCTCTGAATGTGATGCAAATCAATGATTTCTGAATTCAGTTATCCCCAAAACTTTACATCACATAATTTTAGAATGTTGAATGAACCAGTACAGGTAAAAACACTGTTTTACTTTTGATTGGGATTTTTTTCTGAAGATTGGAAAAAAATATCATATATTTTGCTTTAGGAATGGGTATGGTAGTCGGACCCGTGGGTACTATAGAAAATGCCCTGGTTATTGTTAATTAAACGTTTCTAAGTTGAAATTTCCTTGAAACATTGAAGTAGTTAATCACTGGATACAGTATTAGTATTGTGGATACCATCAGGGAATATCTTATGCAGATTGGTATTACATTAAATAGTTTTATGTCCCATCCGTAGACACTTACAACACATGGACATTTACATCGTGTCTATTTCTAACAACTGAACTAGTGAAAAATCTTACATTTGGTGTTCAATGAAGAATTTAAAACATAGACTGATTGACACCATTATATTTCAAGGAATTTTCACCTTTAAAAGTTGCAACTTAAAACTGAACATAAAAGGTCCGATTATCAAATTACAATTACATTGTATATGGTTGTCTTACTGAAATTTAGAAATATTAAATATCGTGTACATCATTTTTGTGTTCTGTTAGCATTTTTGCAACAAGAGATGTTTATACTAGGTTTGTAACTGAACTTTAAGTTCATATGTAAATATATAGTGTGCCTTTTGTCCCATCCGTAGACACTTCGGACCGGATACAGAAAGTAATCTAAAAAAGTTATGCATCAAGATAATGCTGAAAAAATGGTATGGCCTTGTTTGTTTTTGATTCTGGTGTTAGAAAAAATAACTTCTATTTGCTTCCTTGGGCTTCTAAAAATTGTAGATCATTTACAAGCGGTCAAATTCAAAATAATATCATGACATTTATGGGTAAATCTCATTTATTTCTACTAAGAAGGAATAAAGTCAATTCTTTTGCCCATAACTGTTTATTTGGCACCTATGCAACAAGCCTGGCTAAAAAAAGCATTATAAACGAGTTCTGTCACATTATCAAAAGCATTTAAATATACATCACGAAATTATTTTTTTTTCAGTATTTCTTGATACATAAACCTCCCTGAAAAAAACTGGAGCTCGAACCTAATGATTTTATTCGAATTATTATAACACCATGATCCTACTGTTATGGAACGTATGTAATTTGGCTATTTGAATACTTTTATTTTTTACCCTTTGTGAAACACTTTTTGAAATTATATCGTGACCAAGGCGATACCAAATATTTTGCTCTTCTTTGAAGCGCACTTAAGATTTGGAGTTACTTGTTTGGCCTAAAAGAGTCAAAACTTACATAAAAACTATATCACGGTCATCGCAGAACCTCCCATCCGGCGGAATTCGAGCCAGCACTTAGAAATTTAGCTAACCGCGCTGCTGTATTTAAACTATATTATTATGTTGAATTTTATTAGAGAACTGCTTTGACATAATTACACCGTGAATGTGCCTTGTTTTAGCCCGATAATTAAAAGGGATTCGATGATTGTAAAGTAGTGTAGAGTATTAATGATAGATCCAGATTTTCACGATAAATTCTCGGCAATTTTTATTTGCATGATTTTATTCAGTTTTTGTAATAGATTAGGAATGGGAGTTGATAAAATAATGTTGTTTTTGAATGGTTGATTTAGTTATGTTCAACATATATTTTGTGAAGTAGGATTCGACTGTTTTATTTTTTATTCACAAACATGTGATATTGATCACGTAGATGCGTGTGTGCGTAAGTGTGTCAGTGCTTGTGTAAGTGTGTCCGTTCGGCTTGTCAAGACTGTAAGTTGAATATGCATAAAGGTTCACCATGGCGAGGCGGCGTGCCGCACATAGTAGTCTTAACCATGTACCTCAAAGATCAAGGTCAGTTGTTAAATGTCAGAGTACTGTTAAAAGTAGTGATCTATAATGAAGCTTATTCGGGCAGTATCCTAACCATGCAATATATAATTTTCAAAAAAACGGAAAGTTCAAAATTTATGAATAAACGTGTCGCAGGTCCGTGTATGTACGCGTTGACGTCCGTCTATTTCTACACTACCTTTGCCAGATGTATGTTTGTTACATCAATTTTCAAATAGAACCAATTGTACGTTCCAGTAATGAAAGTAAAGTTTTGTTTTTCGCACATAGCATTTTTGTCACAACTCACTTCAAATGTAACAAATATCGGCCGTTAATGCCATACCTTCAACATATGTTCCAACTTTCTTAAAAACACATCGAAGGGCATAAAAGGGCGTGGAAAAAAACAACAACAATTAGGATAAACGAAAGGGCACACTGATGTGACATAAGTGACAGACAACTGCAACATCTAAAACAGTGTGATAAATAAAGCAAATAGCGGTCACTTAGTAGTCACTTACATAGGGTTTAAAAGGCCTATGCTAAACACAAATTGACATCCATATACTGGAGGTCGATCTATTAGGCACATAATAGGGGCAAACAAGACCTGAACTGAATTTATAGTTACCACTTCCTATGCTTTATCGCCCTGGTAGGCACAAATAGGTATAATCATATTGGGCACTATCAACAAACATTTTTAGACAGGTCACTTTGACTCGTTTATTAATGAAAGAGCATGTCGCATATGGCATTTTTAAATGTGGGTGGGCGAATATGTCATATCTTATACAAGAAATATAATCCTTTTTTTTATTATTTTTGTATGTATTGATAGAAAAATCTTATGTCGATCAAGGCATACTATCCTAAAGTGGACACTCGAGTGGATTGATTATATAATGTTGTAAATGTTTTGTTGTCTATAATGTTCGTTGATACTGATAAAAATATCTAATGTATAACGAAGCATCTATGCTAAAGTGGACACTCGAGTGGTTATATAATTTTTATTTTATTAATGTTTTGTTGTTTTAGGTCATGTCGCCAGAGTATTGGATAACATAACGTTGTAAAATCGTTATAAACCAGTTTATAGCCATGTCTTTCAGGCAGAATACTATTCAAAGGATATAAAATCCTCGTGTCAAATAAAGCATGATATACAAAATTAGACATTCGAGTGTTTACATAATGAGCGTAGTGACTAAAACCTTCTGGTAGTCGCCCAAGTAGGTACAATTTAGGGACATAATGGACCTAAGGTGAAAATTATGTGACCTCTGCATACTAGTTGTCGACTTAGTAAGCACATTTTAAGGACAGACTGGGCCTGATTTTAACATGGTGACATTCGCCGTTTGGTTATCGACCTAGTAGGTGCATAATAGGAACATAATGAGCCTCAGCCGAACACAAAATGACCTCCGTCTACTGGGTGATGCCCAAAAAGGCAAATATCTTAAACCATAGCATATTGGTTGTCGCCCGAGTAGGAACATAATAGCGACATTCTATGCCTGAATGGAAGACAGGGACACCTCAGCCAACTGGTTGTCAAAGTTTTGGAATCATAAAAAGGACATTTTCAGTCTTGAACAAAACATGTGCGAGTCTTTACCTTAAAAAAACTTTAATAAACAGTGGTCTTCACCATGACCTGGCGCCCTATTAAAACATGCCCTGAGTCTGAGCATATAATGACCTCATACTTCTGAGTATTGCCATAGTTTACTCATTATAGGGAGTAAATAGACATGAACTGGGCATAAAGTAACCTCAGACTAGTAGAAACATAAATGAGACGTACTTTATGCAGTGACCTCCACATGACCTAGTGCAGTAGCGGGCATTAATAAGGTTATCAACCATGCTCAAACATTCGCATGCCATCTATATTATTGGAACATACTGGGCCTGAGTAAACGTATAATGGCCTACACGTACCGATTGTCGCCCTCATGTGCACATCTAGTGAATCAGCCTTCTGGTTGTCTCCCTGGTTGGCACAAATAAAGACATACCAGACCTGATTTGATCACATAATAATTGACCGCCGCCTACTGGTTGTCGCCCAGGTAGGCATTCAATAAGGACATATGAGTACTGAGCTGAACAAACAATTATATCCGCCTACTTGTTACCCCGCTAAAAGACACAGTATAGGGATATACTAAGCTTGAACTAAACAGATTGTTGAAAATAAATATAGTTGGAACATACTAGGTTGAACTGATCGTAGATCCTGATTATGCCTGACGCCCTAGCGTATGCATGAAAGAGACTTACTAGTCCTAAACTGAATGTATAGTGACTTCCGGCATGAACTTGGCCCATAGCTTATACTAAACCTTATCTGAACATATGGTGACCGCTGCTTATTGGTTGTTGTCCTAGTTTACACATATAAGGGAAATACTAGACATGAAGTGCATGTACTTAGGCCATAACCCGGGGCCTTTGTTGGCACATATAAGGGGCATAAATAACCTGGGCAGAAGGCTGGAAATATAGTAACCTCCTCCAGCTGGTAGTCCACCCATTAGGCACATGTTATGAGAGTATTAAGCTTGAGATGATCCTTTGAAGACCACCGCCTGCTTGTTGTCGATCTAATACTAGTAAGCACATAACAGGGACCATACTAGTCATGAGTTTAAAATATAGTTACCTAAACAAACTAATTGTCGACCTTTTAGGTACATACTAGGGACGAGAACTTATGTGAACTAAGCTATGTGCTCTTTACATTTTGTTTCGAAATTATATACCAATTAAATGGATTACATGGAACTTCGAATTATTTTTGTAGCCGCGTACCATATAAGGCGTTTTTGATTATCTATACAGTCGAACCCAGTTGGCATGACATTTTCATTAACAGATGTAGAGCAACATTAAGGAAATACTCAAAAAATGCTTGTAAATAATGTCAAAAGTATTTTGACAAATACAACCTTTGGGTAACATCGTTGCGACCTTTGGGAGACATTGAAAATTTTCACCAGAAGGTCATTTCTTCTTCTCGCTAATATAATTGCTAACGTTTTTTATGTAATTTGTTTTATTATCCAGGTTGTTATTTGAAAAATATATTTGAGTTTTTGTTTTGTTTTTGAACCAACGTTCTGATGAAGAGGCTACAAGCGTTTTCATTCGGACGGTGAATTGATTTTTACTTTTTTTTAATTTCCTAGACATCGCACCTTATTAATTCTTTACTTTGGACTTTAAAATAAGCCATCGTTTATTGCAACAAACAAATACGAATTACATGGTACTTCAAATAAAATTTCTTTGACGCGTACCAAATAAGACGTGTTCAATTATCTATACAATCGAAACCCGTTGGCTCGATATATCAGGGACTGGCATTAATAATTCGAGCATCGCGAATATTGAGCCAAGCGGTATTGCGTATTGTATGTGTATATTTATACGTTAAAGAAAGACTTGTTAACCTCGTTTGTTGTTTGCTACGTTATCTCCTAAAGAGTAATTATTACCATGTGCATATTGTGCAGTTCACAATATAACACATTTAATAATATGAAATAATTTGAAATTTATTTACGCAAAACAATTATATAAACCCATCCATAGAAAACATAAACAACAAATATTAATACTAAGTTAGTAGGAATACGTGCGAATAGCTTAGGTTGTCCTCTCAAGATTGCTCACCATTTGACAGTTGTATTAATTATTTCATTTGGAGAAACCTTCAGCGCAATAATTTTATCTGAAGATGCCTGATCAAAACACATCAGATTTATACCTGTACTGACATTACTTTTAAAACGCACATTAGATGAGTTTGGACATACATACATAAATGGCACATAATGCAAATGTTACGAAAGTTGAATTGGAGATGTTAATCCAACTTATTTATGATCAATGCGTACTTTGTTGGTTTCAAGATGTTAATAATAGTAAAAAGCTAGAAACGTATGTACTTATGAAAATAATTGTTGTATGTGAACCCAATCTTAACTATATTAATATAATCAAACATAGAATAGCATTTTCACGATTCAGGTGTTCTTAACATAAACTTATAAACTTGATTAAGCTAGTTACAGAGGCATCGATAGAGCAGAAAGACTGTGTACAACGTAAAATATATATGTACTGTCGAAACTGAATATCATGATCTGCTAGTGTGTCCATACTATAGATATTTGAGATCTTTATGTTTACCAAGATATTATTGTTCTTGGCCAACTTTACAATTTTACATGAATTAAAATATTTAATGAATAGTTATGAATTATGTACGCTACATAAACTTGCAAACTGTATATATCTTGCATGTGACCAACGTAATAATTAAGTTGTAAATATGTACACGTTATTGTTATCAACAAATGAACTAGAACAACAAGTTTTACCGTTTTAAAAGATAATCCATCAATATATAAGTCAAAACCAGAATTCAAACCAACATTTAGACACTAAAACGTCTCATTCTATTAAACTAACACAGTGGGCGATTTGTTAAACACGAAATCCTCGTGCACGTTCTTATCAATAAAATATTTATGTCAAATTTGTTCTTATACATGTATTCAACAATATTCAAACCCTATATTTTCATCAGGCACGTTATTTACAAACTTAAATTATTATTGTGTAAATGGAAAAGTTAATGATAACTTAGATTAAACTTGTTCATAGTTAAGATATTTAACAACATAATTTTCTTATGATTATTAGTTACATTTGTGTTTGTATATGAATTACTTGCTCACCGTCTTTAAATTGTATTATGTATAATAGCAATGACATTTTTATGTTTATGCTAATAAAACTTAAACTTGACTCTGACATACTTTTAACATCTGTATTCGTACCAGCTAAAGACAGAAATTACAGTGAAAGAATGTTTGCTCAAACTGTTAAACCATTTAAATCTGATAATGATTATAATACCAATCAAGCAAATATAATCGATCGGCTTAGCCAAGCAAACAAGTCAAGGTGTGAAAACTGTCATCGAGTAATACACACAAAACAAAATGTTAAATGTTTACTAGAGACCGGAAAATGACATCCAGCGTTGAGAAATAACTAACCTCAAAAAACCAAGTTAACCGATCTAATTGTATATGAACATAATGAAAAAAACAAATACCTTAAATCTTGTTCGAGCTAAAGAGGATATGGAACCTTGCGATACCGAGACACCGAGTTTCGACTGTAATCGAATAGTAATTCATTGGCATCAGTGGCCGATCTGCCGACATGAAAACCTATCATATTTATCATTTTGTCACTTCCGATTGCACTTAAGTTTGGGTCGCAATTTTTACACCTTACTTAATATATTGCTTAACGTTATGCCTCTATAACTTTTATATTCACTCGCGTTACCACGCATTCTTTTCTGTAATATATTGGTGTTATTATTACCCTCTCTCAATGACTCCGGGTATTCTGCGTTATTTAACATTATGTCTTACAATTTGAGAAAATTTGGCTGAACTCATTTCAAATGAATTCTTAAAAAAAACGCCATTAACATATTGTTGCCGGAGCATTTTCGCTATAGAAGATATAACATTCTTAAATTCTGATTCCAAGATTATCCCATCTAGCGACTCATAGGCCTTAAAAGGCACATTGAATTCGTTTTCATTATTCGAGGCACCAACAGTTTTTTAAAATGCTTATACAACTCATCTATAGATAAGCCTTCTGAGATGGGTATACTTTTCTTGTACTGAGTTTTCATTTTTTCCAGACTGTTTTGTTTTTGTTATTGCCATGTTAGCAATTCTACACCCTCATTCTATATTATTATTATTATGATTATTATTATTATTATTATTATTATTAAACGCGGTCAATCGTTACTGTGCGACTGTAGTAAATTTAAGAATGAATTACGTTGATCGTTATCCCACGCAATGTGTATACTGGGGATGTCCAATTGATCAAGTAATTGAATTCCTGTTTGTAAACAAATACCGTATAAACATATTGTTATTGCCGAGTGGTCATAGAAATGTGTGGAAGGAAGTATTTCAAAGTTGCTCAAAAGAGAGAAATATCGATAGTTAATGATACAATAATCTACCGGGTTATTTCCGTAAGTATTATGGAAAGTAAGGTCGCTTATTTTACTATCCTTACTAGTAACTTTTTCCCTGGTTGTCTAAACATTTATCTTTACTTATTATGTTAGGAACATTCGTTAACATTTCTTCGAATTGCTCGTTGTCTATATTATTGTCAAAACTTAAGAAGCCAATTTCATCCGCCATGCGGCCGTTTTAATCGCAATTTACTGCAAGTATATAATCAGTGCTATATTTTCGATTTCCTGTTTAGTTTTACCATTTGTATGCCTTTCAATAATCGTAATATTATCTTTAACACTATCCTTAAAATAAATGAAGATACATCCACTATAACGATCTTTTTGTATTTTTATTACCAAATAAATTACACTGTGCGAATAAGAAGTTCTATGAAAATCAATGACTAAGTTATGACGTAAAGTAATCTTGCATAAGCGTACACATAACGGTAAGGACAATGTAAGAGAAGGATTATGCAATAAAAGTATTTAAAGATAACCTTCCTTATACAGTTACGGCTTCATCATCATTCATTCCTATTAACAGGCTTTGCGTTTTGAAAACCTTGCAAATCGGGACATTGAATGATAAGATAAAACATATAATCATAACATCTTTAACTGAAATATTATCAATCAAAATAGTTAGTTGAAACTTGTCAGCGTTATCGCGCTTGTTTGACTGTTAGGTTGTTAAACGTATATTTCGCGTGTCGTCTCCATGGTATTATTATATCAAGCTCAGTGGATACACTTAAGTTTGTTGCCTTTATGTCTTAAATATAACGATTTTATTAGATCGTGATATTTGATAATTTTGATAATATAAAATAAGTCAAGTCAAAGTCAATATAGAAACTCAAGTGTTTAGTTTAGGAGATCATTTTTTTTGTTATGCTCTAAGACATAATGGCCATTGTAGGTAGAAATGAACATAATGCATGTATGCTAAACGTTATACCCCCACAAGAAATTTTCATAAACAGATGTAGAGCAACAGTATGGAAATACTAATAAATGCTAGTAAATAGTTTCCAAAGCATTGGAATAATCCGACCTTTGGGAAACATCGTTGCGACCATTGGGAGACATTGAAAATTTTCATCAGAAGGTCATATCTTCTTTCGACTAATAGTCATAGTCATATCCCAGTTATTATTTGAAAAAATATGTTAGGTTTCTTTCGACTAATAGGCATGATGTGTTTAAAGGGACTGTCTCACAGATGAAAAAAATAGCGAAAAAAAAATAAAACTGTCGAAAAATGACATAAACTTGGCATCGATGTGTACAATGCATTGAAACTTAAATATTGAAGTAGCACATAGTTAACAATTAATTTAAAGTTAGCAGTTATTTCGTATTTTTCCATTAAAAAACATACTGGGCCTGAGTAAACATATATTGGCCTGCTTGTACCGGTTGTGCCCTCATGTGCACATCTAGTGAATCAGCCTACTAGTTGTCTCCCTGTTCGGTACAATAAAGACAAACCAGACCTGATTTGATCACATATTTATTAATGACAGCCGCCTACTGGTTGTCGCCCAGGTAGGCATTCAATAAGGACATATGCGTCCTGAACTGAACAAAGAATGATATCCGCCTACTTGTTACCGCGCTAGAAGACACAGTATAGGGATATACTAGGCTTGAAATAAACAGATTGTTGAAAATAAATATAGTTATTACAAGGTACTAGGTTGAACTGATCACACAGTGTCATCCTCGTTATGCCTGACGCCCTAGCATATGCATAAATGAGACTTACTAGTCCTAAACTGAACGTATAGTGGCTGCCGGAATGACCTTGGATCCTAGCTTATACTAAGCCTAATCTGAACATATGGTGACCGCCGCCTATTGGTTGTCGTCCTAGTTTACACATAGAAGGGAAATACTAGACAAGAAGTGCATGTACTTAGGCCATAACCCGAAGCCTTTGTTGGCACATATTAGGGACACAAATTACCTGGGCAGAAGGCTGGAAATATAGTTACCTCCTCTAGCTGGTAGTCCACCCATTAGGCACATGTTATGAGCATATTAAGCTTGAGGTGAACCTTTAAAGACCACCGCCTGCTAGTTGTCGACCTTGTTCTAAAAGCACATAACAGGGACCATACTAGTCATGAGTTTAACACATAGTCACCTGTACAAACTAATTGTAGACATTTTAGGTACATACTAGGGACGAGACCTTATGTGAGCTAAGCTATGTGTTCTTTACGTTTTGTTTTGAAATTATATACCAATTGAATGGATTACATGGAACTTCAAATTATTTTCTTTGACGCGTACCAAATAAGACGTGTTCAATTATCTATACAATCAAACCCCGTTGGCATGACATTTTTTAAACAGATGTGGAGCAATATTAAGGAAATACTCAAAAAATGCTTGTAAATAATGTCAAAGGTATTTTGAAAAATACAACCTTTGGGTAACATCGTTGCGACCTTTGGGAGACATTGAAAGTTTTCACCAGAAGGTCATATCTTCTTTCGACTAATAATCATGGCGTGTTTTATAATAAGATACTATTGCGTACGTTTTTTTTATCTAATATGTTATGTTATCCCAGTTATTATTTGAAAACAAATGTTTAGGTTTCTTTCGACTAATAGGCATGATGCGTTTAAAGGGACTGTCTCACAGATGAAAAAATAGGGAAAAAAAAAAAAATTGTCGAAAAATGACATAAACTTGGCATCGATGTGTATAATGCGTATAATGCATTGAAACTTAATGAAGTAGCACATAGAGTTCGAACCCGGGTCCCGACACCTTTCATTTTGGTACTTTTTTTACAATTTTGACAATAAACCGTAACACATTTCTATTAGATAATTGTCCTGAGATTCGTTACAAAAAAAAATTGGTTCCAATCTGTTATGACCTAATAATAAAGTATCGTTTATGGTTACAAACATATGGGGTTGGTAGTCAGGATGAACTATTTATATATTCATTTTTATAGGTTTTTACACTGATAGCCAGAAAAAAGTGCCATAGTAGTTCTGTTCATTAAACGTTAATCAACAGTTATGATGCTATTATTTATAAATATTAATATAGTATAAATAAATAATTGGGATGGTATACCAAATATCTTGCTGTTCTTTAAAGCGCACTTAAGATTTGAAATTACTTGAATGGCTTGGATGGTCATAACTTACATAAACATATAGAAAAAAACAGAACAGAACGGAATGTTTATTTAAATTAATAAATCATCATTATAAACACAGAATGAAAAAGTAGCATGCATGTAATAAATAAATAAGTAATGCCTATGGATATTTTGGTAACTATACCAACAATACATTTGGTATACACAAAATTAACATATTTAACAGCAATATAATGTGAGAATGTCTTTTAAGATGTCATGTATTTATGTCTCTTATATTAAAAGCCTTGATACAAAAAATCGCTAATTTTATTAACATAGTTTTTTTTCCAGAATTTAGTTATGATATAGATTTTACTTGGATTCTAACATAATATCTAGGAATATAGGTCTGTCGGATTTCATTATACATTGGGTAAGCAAAAACAAAATGGAACTCGTCTTCTATATCGTTTAGATGGCAGTGTGCATTTTCTTTCGTTTCTAGGTATATTTTTATAAAAAAATATATCACGTCATCGCAGAAACTCCCATCCGGCGGAATTCGAGCCAAAAAAAATTGGTTCCAATCTGTTATGACCTAATAATAAAGTATCGTTTATGGTTACAAACATATGGGGTCGGTAGTCAGGATGAACTATTTATATATTCATTTTTATAGGTTTTTACACTGATAGCCAGAAAAAAAGTGCCATAGTAGTTCTGTTCATTAAACGTTAATCAACAGTTATGATGCTATTATTTATAAATATTAATATAGTATAAATAAATAATTGGGATGGTATACCAAATATCTTGCTGTTCTTTAAAGCGCACTTAAGATTTGAAATTACTTGAATGGCTTGGATGGTCATAACTTACATAAACATATAGAAAAAAACAGAACAGAACGGAATGTTTATTTAAATTAATAAATCATCATTATAAACACAGAATGAAAAAGTAGCATGCATGTAATAAATAAATAAGTAATGCCTATGGATATTTTGGTAACTATACCAACAATACATTTGGTATACACAAAACTAACATATTTAACAGCAATATAATGTGAGAATGTATTTTAAGATATCATGTATTTATGTCTCTTATATTAAAAGCCTTGATACAAAAAATCGCTAATTTTATTAACATAGTTTTTTTTCCAGAATTTAGTTATGATATAGATTTTACTTGGATTCTAACATAATATCTAGGAATATAGGTCTGTCGGATTTCATTATACATTGGGTAAGCAAAAACAAAATGGAACTCGTCTTCTATATCGTTTAGATGGCAGTGTGCATTTTTTTTCGTTTCTAGGTATATTTTTATAAAAAAATATATCACGTCATCGCAGAAACTCCCATCCGGCGGAATTCGAGCCAGCATTAAGAAATTTAGCTAACCGCGCTGCTGTATTTAAACTATACTATTATGTTAAATTCAATTAGAGAACTGCTTTGACACAATTACGCCGAGTACCTCGTCTTAGCCCAAGGAATTAAAAGTGATTTGAGGATTGTAAAGTATTGTAGAGTATAAATAATAGCTCTAGATTTTCACGATAAAGTCTCGGCGATTTCTTTGCATGGTTTTATTCATTTTTTTGTAATATATTATGAATGTGAGTTCATTAAATAATGTTGTTTCTGAATGGTTGATTTAGTTTTGTTCAACAATGATTTTGTGACGTCACGATTTGGATTCGACTGATTTAGTTTTTTTTCACACACATGTGGTATTGATCTTTGTTTGCCTTCTTAGTACCTCAAATATCAGTGGTTATTTGTTAACGGATCGTTGGAATATTTTATCTACACTGAACCTTATCCGGGCTGTATAATTATTTACCATGCAATATAAGATTTTCAAAAAAGGAAAGTTCAAAATTAATGAGTAGGCTTGTCGCTGGTTTATCTACTTGTTTTACTTGTTATGTATATCCGATCAGAACCAAGTACCGGCTGTCTTGACGTCATCATTTTTAAGATAGAAACAAATGTACATTCCAGTAAAGAAAATAGAGTTTTGCTACTCATATGTAGCACCAAATGTTTTAATTGTCTTGAAAGAGTCGATATACAACGAAGGGCATAAACTGACGTGGACATTTTTACAAAGATTAGGTCCAAACGAAAGGCACCATGGTGTGCTATATGTGAAAAAACAGGCGCAATTTCTAAAACATTGTGACATATGCGGTAGATGAAACATATCAGGGTGATATATCACATACAATAAATAAACGACATACACCTATACAGTCCTCCATTTGTTGACTTTATGCTGAAACATCAAAAACGTCTGTCACGTTTTTCAAACAGAGATATGATCAGACAGTGCTATCTTGTTTATCTTTTTTCTCAATTTGTTATATTTACGTCTAAAAAAGCAATGGTTCGGGGGTTACGTGGAACATTTTTTGCTTTTGTTTTACCTTCTGTCGACATATATTTGAAAACAAAAAATAATTATTCACATTCCATGGTAGCATGTAAATGAATATCAAATGCAACCTTTCACCAGATATATGTTAGCCAGTTATTTTATACACGATGTATATTATCTTAACCAGTTTGAAATTAAATAAGAGTTTTTGTTTTTGTTTTAAATATTTATCCAGAACGCATAGTAACATACCTTTTAGCGAGCGTTCTAAGATCGTAAAAATATTTTTTTGCGCGCATTTATATTGCTTTAATAAAAATTCTAGCTTTTTTGTATGAACACTATTATGTTTTTCAATGCCCATTCACCTGATCTCCAATTTTTCTTTGCGGTGGTCTGCGGTGGACATTTAAATAAAATAATAGGGTTTGTGATGATACTGCGGATTACCTTGGAATGTTTAATGATCTTACAAGTATCAAGATTATAAACTTAGTTTTCACAAAATGAGCATTTATAGAAATATCGAAGACTAAACCAATATATATATTTTGGTTAAACGAGAAATGTAAATCACATTAAAATGAAGTTGTTTTAAGACAACATTAACAATAAATTTAAAAGAAGATGGATTAATTGAACAAATAGTTATAAATCTTATTACGTATTTTAATTCTGAGATAAGGTTGTTATGCACATATCTTGAATATCTGAAATACGATCTGTCTTAAACAAATTACATTTCAATCGACGCATTAAATAAACAAGAACAGCAGTACGAGTAAGTCAAGAATTGTGCTAATGAAAAGTCTGTGAACCTGGGAACTGTTCATTCATAATCGATGGATATCAGAAAACTGCATTGTCAATTATCAAAACGTATTGATCCTGTAAACACTGATATTTTAAAAACATTACAGTGACCTTTGATACTTTTCACTTTCAGTTCACTTCTAGTTTTGTTTCTAAACACTGAACCTGGTATTTGTTAAGCTCGAACCATTCATCATCTTTACTCGAAACATACTTTAAACGATCAGACCAAATGCACGTATCACATATTCAATTATGAATCTTTATAACCTTATATAATGCCTAGTGTGACTGTTTACAGTAATTCCAGTTATCCGCAGTTTGTCTTTATTTTTCTTCAATTTATAATTTCTTTCATGTGAACGTTTCCCTGAAAACAAATATCAGGTTAATTTAATATGCAAATCAATATATTTTAAATTATTTACAGCTATTAAAACAATAGAGTTTGAAAACAACCATGGCAAAAGAAGAACAAAGTTATGACGAACAGATTATAACAAAAGTACATGCAAAATAAAGATGTAATAAACACAGAATGTATAAGATTCAATTAACATCAATTGTACTTTGTTGCCGATGTTAAGTTTTGAAAAGTGAAATTGACATAAAAGGAATGCATAGGAACTATACGATCGGTTTTGTTAAAATCGCAAGTTTATTCTATTTTGTGTTTTGTTTATGAAATAGTTGTATCACCATCTTAAACCAAAAAATAAAACGAGCCTGTCAATCATTTTGAAAGTTTGTGTGATTTTCTGTCCTAGAGCTAGATGTTTTGGCTGTTGGTACCGTTATGAACAAAACAGAGTTTTGACTTAAGCATAACAGGTCATCCTCACATTACACAAATATAAAATAGAAATATAGAACACGCACGCATGCACGTACGCACGCAAACAAGAACAAGCACGCACGCACGCTCGCACACACACACACACACGCACGCACGAACGCACACACGCACACACACACACACACACACACACACACACACACACAGACACACACACACTCAAGCAATCAAAACTTCATATATATATATACATTAGATCGCGTTTAAATGATTTTTGTATCAACAACAGATCTTTTAGAAATTACTCAAATGGAAAGAAAATGAAAAACATCAACCACGTTTCACACAAATCAGTGTGAAGGATGGTTGATATGAAAGTTATTTAACACAGGAACCTTGAATGCTACAGAAATAAATAAAATGAAATAAGAAAACAGAGGCATAATTGCCGTTTATGAAGGCACCTGATACATATAGATTGGAGGTACACCATTTGTGATAAAACAGCAACAGATAAACATGTAAAAATGGAATATAAGACTGATTGTATGTTGTTTGTTTTATTCATATACCTTGCAGTGCGTTTTTCAATTAATTAATTGAATTAGACTTCCAAACTCTTTCGTTCAGAAAACAATCAGAGTCAATTATTAATGAACAAAGAGATCAAGTCACTCTTGAACAAATGCAAACTTTCCATTAGTTTTTTAACGAAGCCAGCCATTAATTTGTGTCATTTTAACTTCTTTAAATATAGACAATGCAAGA